>NC_084847.1:52905030-53268394 GCF_033115175.1 Lepus europaeus | reverse complement strand
GGCTGGGCCCCACAGCGTCCACTCCCACTGCGGAAGCCGCCACCAGCCAAGCCCCAGAACCACTGCGACTCCCGCAGGCACCACCACGGCCACCCCTACACCCACGGCACGCACCACTGCCTCGACCACTCTGGGCCCCCAGCAGCACCACCTCGGTGACCCACTCTACCGCTCAAACGACAGCGTCCACTCCCACTGTGCCGCACACAGCGCCACCGCCACCCCTCTCCCCACCACGCCCACCCCGGAAACCACTCCCTCGACCACCCTGCCACCCAGCACCACCCTCCGGGGCCACGTCGACCGCTGACACGGCCGTGTCGACCTCCACCGGGCAGCCCAGCACCCCTGGCACCACCACGCCCACGCCAGGCACCACTGCCCCCACCACTCTGGCCCCCAGCACCGCCCCGACGACCACGTGCCCACTCCACGGCTCCCACCGCAGCGTCCTCTCCCACCACGGAGGGTCTCCCGCTCCCCGCCACCACCGTGTCCACCCCCGGGACCACGCTCTCAACCACTCTGCCACCGAGCACCAGCTCTGCGGCCCCTTCCACGGCTGGGCCCACAGCGTCCACATCCCACTGCGGAAGCCGCCACCAGCCAAGCCCCAGGAACCACTGCGACTCCCGCAGGCACCACCACGGCCACCCCTACACCCACGGCACGCACCACTGCCTCGACCACTCTGGCCCCCCAGCAGCACCACCTCGGTGACCCACTCTACCGCTCAAACGACAGCGTCCACTCCCACTGTGCCGCACACCAGCGCCACCGCCACCCCTCTCCCCACCACGCCCACCCCGGAAACCACTCCCTCGACCACCCTGCCACCCAGCACCACCTCCGGGGGCCACGTCGACCGCTGACACGGCCGTGTCGACCTCCACCGGTGCAGCCCAGCACCCCTGGCACCACCACGCCCACGCCAGGCACCACTGCCCCCACCACTCTGGCCCCCAGCACCGCCCCCGACGACCACGGCCCACTCCACGGCTCCCACCGCAGCGTCCTCTCCCACCACGGAGGTCTCCGCTCCCGCCACCACCGTGTCCACCCCCGGGACCACGCTCTCAACCACTCTGCCACCGAGCACCAGCTCTGCGGCCCCTTCCACGGCTGGGCCCACAGCGTCCACTTCCCGCTGCGGAAGCCGCCACCAGCCAAGCCCCAGGAACCACTGCGACTCCCGCAGGCACCACCACGGCCACCCCTACACCCACGGCACGCACCACTGCCTCGACCACTCTGGCCCCCAGCAGCACCACCTCGGTGACCCACTCTACCGCTCAAACGACAGCGTCCACTCCCACTGTGCCGCACACCAGCGCCACCTGCCACCCCTCTCCCACCACAGCCCACCCCGGAAACCACTCCCTCGACCACCCTGCCACCCAGCACCACCTCCGGGGCCACGTCGACCGCTGACACGGCCGTGTCGACCTCCACCGGGCAGCCCAGCACCCCTGGCACCACCACGCCCACTGCCAGGCACCACTGCCCCCCACCACTCTGGCCCCCAGCACCGCCCCGACGACCACGGCCCACTCCACGGCTCCCACCGCAGCGTCCTCTCCCACCACGGAGGTCTCCGCTCCCGCCACCACCGTGTCCACCCCCGGGACCACGCTCTCAACCACTCTGCCACCGAGCACCAGCTCTGCGGCCCCTTCCACGGCTGGGCCCACAGCGTCCACTCCCACTGCGGAAGCCGCAACCAGCCAAGCCCCAGGAACCACTGCGACTCCCGCAGGCACCACCACGGCCACCCCTACACACACGGCACGCACCACTGCCTCGACCACTCTGGCCCCCAGCAGCACCACCTCGGTGACCCACTCTACCGCTCAAACGACAGCGTCCACTCCCACTGTGCCGCACACCAGCGCCACCACCACCCCTCTCCCCACCACGCCCACCCCGGAAACCACTCCCTCGACCACCCTGCCACCCAGCACCACCTCCGGGGCCACGTCGACCGCTGACACGGCCGTGTCGACCTCCACCGGGCAGCCCAGCACCCCTGGCACCACCACGCCCACGCCAGGCACCACTGCCCCCACCACTCTGGCCCCCAGCACCGCCCCGACGACCACGGCGCACTCCACGGCTCCCACTGCAGCGTCCTCTCCCACCACGGAGGTCCTCCGCTCCCGCCACCACCGTGTCCACCCCCGGGACCACGCTCTCAACCACCTCTGCCACCGAGCACCAGCTCTGCGGCCCTTCCACGGCTGGGCCCACAGCGTCCACTCCCACTGCGGAAGCCGCCACCAGCCAAGCCCCAGGAACCACTGCGACTCCGCAGGCACCACCACGGCCACCCCTACACCCACGGCACGCACCACCTGCCTCGACCACTCTGGCCCCCAGCAGCACCACCTCGGTGACCCACTCTACCGCTCAATACGACAGCGTCCACTCCCACTGTGCCGCACACCAGCGCCACCGCCACCCCTCTCCCCACCACGCCCACCCCGGAAACCACTCCCTCGACCACCCTGCCACCCAGCACCACCTCCGGGGGCCACGTCGACCGCTGACACGGCCGTGTCGACCTCCACCGGGCAGCCCAGCACCCCTGGCACCACCACGCCCACGCCAGGCACCACTGCCCCCACCACTCTGGCCCCAGCACCGCCCCCGACGACCACGGCCCACTCCACGGCTCCCACCGCAGCGTCCTCTCCCACCACGGAGGTCTCCGCTCCCGCCACCACCGTGTCCACACCCCGGGACCACGCTCTCAACCACTCTGCCACCGAGCACCAGCTCTGCGGCCCCTTCCACGGCTGGGCCCACAGCGTCCACTCCCACTGCGGAAGCCGCCACCAGCCAAGCCCCAGGAACCACTGCGACTCCCGCAGGCACCACCACGGCCACCCCTACACCCACGGCACGCACCACTGCCTCGACCACTCTGGCCCCTCAGCAGCACCACCTCGGTGACCCACTCTACCGCTCAAACGACAGCGTCCACTCCCACTGTGCCGCACACCAGCGCCACCGACCCCACCCCTCTCCCCACCACGCCCACCCCGGAAACCACTCCCTCGACCACCCTGCCACCCAGCACCACCTCCGGGGCCACGTCGACCGCTGACACGGCCGTGTCGACCTCCACCGGGCAGCCCAGCACCCCTGGCACCACCACGCCCACGCCAGGCACCTACTGCCCCCACCACTCTGGCCCCCAGCACCCGCCCCGACGACCACGGCCCACTCCACGGCTCCCACCGCAGCGTCCTCTCCCACCACGGAGGTCTCCGCTCCCGCCACCACCGTGTCCACCCCCGGGACCACGCTCTCAACCACTCTGCCACCGAGCACCAGCTCTGCGGCCCCTTCCACGGCTGGGCCCACAGCGTCCACTCCCACTGCGGAAGCCGCCACCAGCCAAGCCCCAGGAACCACACTGCGACTCCCGCAGGCACCACCACGGCCACCCCTACACCCACGGCACGCACCACTGCCTCGACCACTTCTGGCCCCCAGCAGCACCACCTCGGTGACCCACTCTACCGCTCAAACGACAGCGTCCACTCCCACTGTGCCGCACACCAGCGCCACCGCACCACCCCTCTCCCCACCACGCCCACCCCCGGAAACCACTCCCTCGACCACCCTGCCACCCAGCACCACCTCCGGGGCCACGTCGACCGCTGACACGGCCGTGTCGACCTCCACCGGGCAGCCCAGCACCCCTGGCACCACCACGCCCACCAGCCAGGCACCACTGCCCCCACCACTCTGGCCCCCCAGCACCGCCCCGACGACCACGGCCCACTCCACGGCTCCCACCGCAGCGTCCTCTCCCACCACGGAGGTCTCCGCTCCCGCCACCACCGTGTCCACCCCCGGGACCACGCTCTCAACCACTCTGCCACCGAGCACCAGCTCTGCGGCCCCTTCCACGGCTGGGCCACAGCGTCCACTTCCCACTGCGGAAGCCGCCACCAGCCAAGCCCCAGGAACCACTGCGACTCCCGCAGGCACCACCACGGCCACCCCTACACCCCACGGCACGCACCACTGCCTCGACCACTCTGGCCCCCAGCAGCACCACCTCGGTGACCCACTCTACCGCTCAAAACGACAGCGTCCACTCCCACTGTGCCGCACACCAGCGCCACCGCCACCCCTCTCCCACCACGCCCACCCCGGAAACCACTCCCTCGACCACCCTGCCACCCAGCACCACCTCCGGGGCCACGTCGACCGCTGACACGCCGTGTCGACCTCCACCGGGCAGCCCAGCACCCCTGCACCACCACGCCCACGCCAGGCACCACTGCCCCCACCACTCTGGCCCCCAGCACCGCCCCGACGACCACGGCCCAACTCCACGGCTCCCACCGCAGCGTCCTCTCCCACCACGGAGGTCTCCGCTCCCGCCACCACCGTGTCCACCCCCGGGACCACGCTCTCAACCACTCTGCCACCGAGCACCAGCTCTGCGGCCCCTTCCACGGCTGGGCCCACAGCGTCCACTCCCCACTGCGGAAGCCGCCACCAGCCAAGCCCCAGGAACCACTGCGACTCCCGCAGGCACCACCACGGCCACCCCTACACCCACGGCACGCACCACTGCCTCGACCACTCTGGCCCCCAGCAGCACCACCTCGGTGACCCACTCTACCGCTCAAACGACAGCGTCCACTCCCACTGTGCCGCACACCAGCGCCACCGCCACCCCTCTCCCCACCACGCCCACCCCGAAACCACTCCCTCGACCACCCTGCCACCCAGCACCACCTCCGGGGCCACGTCGACCGCTGACACGGCCGTGTCGACCTCCACCGGGCAGCCCAGCACCCCTGGCACCACCACGCCCACGCCAGGCACCACTGCCCCCACCACTCTGGCCCCCAGCACCGCCCCGACGACCACGGCCCACTCCACGGCTCCCACCGCAGCGTCCTCTCCCACCACGGAGGTCTCCGCTCCCGCCACCACCGTGTCCACCCCCGGGACCACGCTCTCAACCACTCTGCCACCGAGCACCAGCTCTGCGGCCCCTTCCACGGCTGGGCCCACAGCGTCCACTCCCACTGCGGAAGCCGCCACCAGCCAAGCCCCAGGAACCACTGCGACTCCCGCAGGCACCACCACGGCCACCCCTACACCCACGGCACGCACCACTGCCTCGACCACTCTGGCCCCCAGCAGCACCACCTCGGTGACCCACTCTACCGCTCAAACGACAGCGTCCACTCCCACTGTGCCGCACACCAGCGCCACCGCCACCCCTCTCCCCACCACGCCCACCCCGGAAACCACTCCCTCGACCACCCTGCCACCCAGCACCACCTCCGGGGCCACGTCGACCGCTGACACGGCCGTGTCGACCTCCACCGGGCAGCCCAGCACCCCTGGCACCACCACGCCCACGCCAGGCACCACTGCCCCCACCACTCTGGCCCCCAGCACCGCCCCGACGACCACGGCCCACTCCACGGCTCCCACCGCAGCGTCCTCTCCCACCACGGAGGTCTCCGCTCCCGCCACCACCGTGTCCACCCCCGGGACCACGCTCTCAACCACTCTGCCACCGAGCACCAGCTCTGCGGCCCCTTCCACGGCTGGGCCCACAGCGTCCACTCCCACTGCGGAAGCCGCCACCAGCCAAGCCCCAGGAACCACTGCGACTCCTGCAGGCACCACCACGGCCACCCCTACACCCACGGCACGCACCACTGCCTCGACCACTCTGGCCCCCAGCAGCACCACCTCGGTGACCCACTCTACCGCTCAAACGACAGCGTCCACTCCCACTGTGCCGCACACCAGCGCCACCGCCACCCCTCTCCCCACCACGCCCACCCCGGAAACCACTCCCTCGACCACCCTGCCACCCAGCACCACCTCCGGGGCCACGTCGACCGCTGACACGGCCGTGTCGACCTCCACCGGGCAGCCAAGCACCCCTGGCACCACCACGCCCACGCCAGGCACCACTGCCCCCACCACTCTGGCCCCCAGCACCGCCCCGACGACCACGGCCCACTCCACGGCTCCCACCGCAGCGTCCTCTCCCACCACGGAGGTCTCCGCTCCCGCCACCACTGTGTCCACCCCCGGGACCACGCTCTCAACCACTCTGCCACCGAGCACCAGCTCTGCGGCCCCTTCCACGGCTGGGCCCACAGCGTCCACTCCCACTGCGGAAGCCGCCACCAGCCAAGCCCCAGGAACCACTGCGACTCCCGCAGGCACCACCACGGCCACCCCTACACCCACGGCACGCACCACTGCCTCGACCACTCTGGCCCCCAGCAGCACCACCTCGGTGACCCACTCTACCGCTCAAACGACAGCGTCCACTCCCACTGTGCCGCACACCAGCGCCACCGCCACCCCTCTCCCCACCACGCCCACCCCGGAAACCACTCCCTCGACCACCCTGCCACCCAGCACCACCTCCGGGGCCACGTCGACCGCTGACACAGCCGTGTCGACCTCCACCGGGCAGCCCAGCACCCCTGGCACCACCACGCCCACGCCAGGCACCACTGCCCCCACCACTCTGGCCCCCAGCACCGCCCCGACGACCACGGCCCACTCCACGGCTCCCACCGCAGCGTCCTCTCCCACCACGGAGGTCTCCGCTCCCGCCACCACCGTGTCCACCCCCGGGACCACGCTCTCAACCACTCTGCCACCGAGCACCAGCTCTGCGGCCCCTTCCACGGCTGGGCCCACAGCGTCCACTCCCACTGCGGAAGCCGCCACCAGCCAAGCCCCAGGAACCACTGCGACTCCCGCAGGCACCACCACGGCCACCCCTACACCCACGGCACGCACCACTGCCTCGACCACTCTGGCCCCCAGCAGCACCACCTCGGTGACCCACTCTACCGCTCAAACGACAGCGTCCACTCCCACTGTGCCGCACACCAGCGCCACCACCACCCCTCTCCCCACCACGCCCACCCCGGAAACCACTCCCTCGACCACCCTGCCACCCAGCACCACCTCCGGGGCCACGTCGACCGCTGACACGGCCGTGTCGACCTCCACCGGGCAGCCAAGCACCCCTGGCACCACCACGCCCACGCCAGGCACCACTGCCCCCACCACTCTGGCCCCCAGCACCGCCCCGACGACCACGGCCCACTCCACGGCTCCCACCGCAGCGTCCTCTCCCACCACGGAGGTCTCCGCTCCCGCCACCACCGTGTCCACCCCCGGGACCATGCTCTCAACCACTCTGCCACCGAGCACCAGCTCTGCGGCCCCTTCCACGGCTGGGCCCACAGCGTCCACTCCCACTGCGGAAGCCGCCACCAGCCAAGCCCCAGGAACCACTGCGACTCCCGCAGGCACCACCACGGCCACCCCTACACCCACGGCACGCACCACTGCCTCGACCACTCTGGCCCCCAGCAGCACCACCTCGGTGACCCACTCTACCGCTCAAACGACAGCGTCCACTCCCACTGTGCCGCACACCAGCGCCACCGCCACCCCTCTCCCCACCACGCCCACCCCGGAAACCACTCCCTCGACCACCCTGCCACCCAGCACCACCTCCGGGGCCACGTCGACCGCTGACACGGCCGTGTCGACCTCCACCGGGCAGCCCAGCACCCCTGGCACCACCACGCCCACGCCAGGCACCACTGCCCCCACCACTCTGGCCCCCAGCACCGCCCCGACGACCACGGCCCACTCCACGGCTCCCACCGCAGCGTCCTCTCCCACCACGGAGGTCTCCGCTCCCGCCACCACCGTGTCCACCCCCGGGACCACGCTCTCAACCACTCTGCCACCGAGCACCAGCTCTGCGGCTCCTTCCACGGCTGGGCCCACAGCGTCCACTCCCACTGCGGAAGCCGCCACCAGCCAAGCCCCAGGAACCACTGCAACTCCCGCAGGCACCACCACGGCCACCCCTACACCCACGGCACGCACCACTGCCTCGACCACTCTGGCCCCCAGCAGCACCACCTCGGTGACCCACTCTACCGCTCAAACGACAGCGTCCACTCCCACTGTGCCGCACACCAGCGCCACCGCCACCCCTCTCCCCACCACGCCCACCCCGGAAACCACTCCCTCGACCACCCTGCCACCCAGCACCACCTCCGGGGCCACGTCGACCGCTGACACGGCCGTGTCGACCTCCACCGGGCAGCCCAGCACCCCTGGCACCACCACGCCCACGCCAGGCACCACTGCCCCCACCACTCTGGCCCCCAGCACCGCCCCGACGACCACGGCCCACTCCACGGCTCCCACCGCAGCGTCCTCTCCCACCACGGAGGTCTCCGCTCCCGCCACCACCGTGTCCACCCCCGGGACCACGCTCTCAACCACTCTGCCACCGAGCACCAGCTCTGCGGCCCCTTCCACGGCTGGGCCCACAGCGTCCACTCCCACTGCGGAAGCCGCCACCAGCCAAGCCCCAGGAACCACTGCGACTCCCGCAGGCACCACCACGGCCACCCCTACACCCACGGCACGCACCACTGCCTCGACCACTCTGGCCCCCAGCAGCACCACCTCGGTGACCCACTCTACCGCTCAAACGACAGCGTCCACTCCCACTGTGCCGCACACCAGCGCCACCGCCACCCCTCTCCCCACCACGCCCACCCCGGAAACCACTCCCTCGACCACCCTGCCACCCAGCACCACCTCCGGGGCCACGTCGACCGCTGACACGGCCGTGTCGACCTCCACCGGGCAGCCCAGCACCCCTGGCACCACCACGCCCACGCCAGGCACCACTGCCCCCACCACTCTGGCCCCCAGCACCGCCCCGACGACCACGGCCCACTCCACGGCTCCCACCGCAGCGTCCTCTCCCACCACGGAGGTCTCCGCTCCCGCCACCACCGTGTCCACCCCCGGGACCACGCTCTCAACCACTCTGCCACCGAGCACCAGCTCTGCGGCCCCTTCCACGGCTGGGCCCACAGCGTTCGCTCCCACTGCGGAAGCCGCCACCAGCCAAGCCCCAGGAACCACTGCGACTCCCGCAGGCACCACCACGGCCACCCCTACACCCACGGCACGCACCACTGCCTCGACCACTCTGGCCCCCAGCAGCACCATCTTTGTCTCATATTCTACCAGTTCCACCTCAGCATTCTCTCCATCTGTTTATGTGACAACTCCTGTCAGCACGCAGCCAACCGAAATAACTAATCTTACCACAACAGTTTCTACCGGTGTCACTGCAGCAACAGCGCCTACGACATTTTCTCCCTCATCGCCTGTGACATCTGGTCCTTCCAGTACGTCTCCAACCTCAATTCCATCTTCCAGCTCTTCGATCTCTAGCATGGTCTCCACTGCCCCCACGGTGCCGGTTGGCACATCGGTGACCTCCTCCTTCTCTCCCTCTGTGTCCTTCACCAGCACTGGCCTCAGCTCCACTCCCACTTTTCCCACAACAGGTAAGCTCTTTCTGTATTCTTCTTTCAGCGTTTATTTCTTTCTCCTTCTCACCACCTTGCTCTGTGGCCTTCGGCAACTCTGCTGTGTTCCCTTTTTCATTTCCTGTCCCCTACAGGTCTCTTTGTCCTGTCACTCACCCAGCTGCTAGGTCCCCTGTCTTGCTGTTCTTGCCACAAGTTCCCCTCTAGACACAAGTGTCGCCTGTCTTGCCTGCGTGTCTGCAGTCCTCAGCAAGCTGTGTGCCTGACCCCTTTCCTCCGTCCTGCTCTGCGGTTTCCGTCCCGGCGGGAAGTGCACTGGTTTTCTTTTGTTTCGACAGTGCTGGAGTCGCGTTTTCACTGATTCTGTTCCTACCTAAGTGCAATCTTGCTGGGGGTTTTGGGGGCAGGAGAGTGGTGCCATAGTCTTCACGTCTACCTTTGCGGGCTCTCTCTGTGCCTCTTTTACTTTGATGGTTCCAGGCTAGCCCTTGAGCATCCGGCACAGATCCAAATGCAGCTGTCCTGGCCGCTGTCTGTCTCGGTGCCCTCTGGCTACCTGGGGCCTTTGTGCCCTGTACCTGTCTCCCTGCTGTGACTAGGTCTCCCTGTGAGACCTGCCTCCCTCTGCCACTGCTGTTACTCTGGGACGTGCTGCTACGGGAGCTCAGCTCACACACGCACACAGCATAAATGTACTGTGACTCCTCCGAGCAGCAGCCCCAGATTGACAAGGGGAGCCGGCATTTGCAAACGTATTCCAGTTAAGAGACCTGAGCGCATGCATGGACAGAGATGACCCGTAGCTATGCTCACGGCTGGCGGCCCTGTGTCTGCCCAGGGCACTGCCCAAGCAGTGAGTCAGCGGAGGGGAAGGGCAGTTGTTGAGATTCAGCGCCTACCTCCTCCTGGCTTGGTGCCAGCTCCTGCTGCTGGGCCCCACGTCCCCCGCCAGGGGGCTCTGTCCCTGGCTTTCCCACCAGCGGGTCCGTCTCGCTGGGCTCTCTGGCTCTCAGACAAGGGCCTGAGCATCTCCAGGTGGGAGTTGTGGGCCCCGTGTTCCAAGCTGTGGAAGGTGGCCCAGGTGCTTAGTCCCCGTCATCCATGTGAGGGACCCAGATGTGAGTTCTTGGCTCCTGGCTCCTGGCTCCTGGCTCCTTGCTACGGCCCAGGCCCTGCTGTGAACCAGATGGAAGATTTCTTTCTGTGTCTCTCCCTCTCTCTTCTGTCACTCTGCCTTTAATAAATAAGATATCTTTTTTTTTAAAGTTCATTGAAATGCAACTTAAAGATAAGTTCATTTTAGTGTAAAATAAAATCAAAACCCACGTATACGGGACTGGCTCTGTGGCGTGGCAGGTGAAGCCGCAGCCTGCAGTGCTGGCATCCCATATGGGTGCTGGTTCAAGTCCCAGCTGCTCCACTTCCGATCCAGCTCTCTGCTGTGCCCTGGGAAAGTAGCAGAGTATGGCCCAAGTGCTTGGACCCCTGCACCCATGTGGGAGTCCTGGAGGAGGCTTCTGGCTCCTGGCTTCGGATTGGCGCAGCTCTGGCCATTGCAGCCAACTGGGGAGTGAACCAGTGTATGGAAGACCTCTCTCTCTCTCTCTCTCTCTCTCTCTCTCTGTGTGTGTGTGTGTGTGTGTGTAACTCTGACATTTTTTTGACAGGCAGAGTTAGACAGTGAGAGAGAGACAGAGAGAAAGGTCTTCCTTTCGTTGGTCCCCCCCACCCCCAAATGGCTGCTATGGCCAGTGTGCTGTGCCGATCTGAAGCCAGGAGCCAGGTGCTTCCTCCTGGTCTCCCATGCGGGTGCAGGACCCAAGCACTTGGGCCATCCTGCACTGCCTTCCCGGGCCACAGCAGAGAGCTGGACTGGAAGAGGAGCAACCTGGACAGAACCAGCGCCCCAACCAGGACTAGAACCTGGTGTGCCGGCGCCGCAGGCGGAGGATTAGCCTAGTGAGCCACAGCACTGGCCTCTGACTTTCAAATAAAGAAATAACTCTTAAAAAAATGCATATGAGAGATCTTCAAAAAGTTCATGAAAAATGTGTAAAATGGAAAACCTATGCTAGGATTTCCATTTTTTGTGGCAAAATTAACTTATATTTTGACTGCATTTTTCCATGAAATTTAAAAAAAAATATTTAAAATATTTATTTACTTGAAAGGCAGAGTTACAGAGAGGGGGAGAAAGAGAGAGAGAGAGATCTTCCATTGGCTGGTTTACTCCCCAAATGGCCATAGTAGCTGGAGCTGGGCCTGTCCAAAGCCAGGAGCCAGGAGCTTCTTCCAGGTTTCCCATGTGGGTGCAGGGGCCCAAGGGTTTGGGCCATCTTCTACTGCCTTCCCAGGCCATAGCAGAGAGCTGGATCAGAAGTGGAGCAGCCGGGACTCGAACTGGCGCCCACACAGGATGCCAGCGTTGCAAATGGCAGCTTTTACCTGCTGAGCCACAGCACCAGCCCCTCCATGAGCATTTTTGAAATAGCTCTGTACCTACTTGCTGTGCCTGTGCAGACAAAGCACAGCTTGAATACCTGTCTGCCACTTTCACGAAAAGCCGAGAGCACAAAGCTTTTCCATATCCGGGTTGCTTGGCAGTATTTGAGATCTCTCGATAATCACTCCCCTCCTCTGTTTAAGCCAAGTCTGTTCTCTGGCCTTAAACTCCAAGTTCCAGGGAGTAGAGAGGAAGCAATTTCTGAAGCAAGGCCGAGGGGGTAGTGACCCTGTCTGTGCCCAGTCCTAGCCGGGCCTCCCCGGTCTCACTTTCTCCTGCATGGCCTCTCAGTCTCTGTCTCCTCTCTTCCCATGTGTTTGGGTGCTGACTGCACTGGGCTCCAAGACCTGGCCCAGGCTGCGTCTGTGTGGACACACCCCCCTCCTTGTCTTCTGTCTGTAAAAGTGGGATGACAGTCCCTGTCACACACACACACACACACCCCGTCTGACCTCAGGGTCCAGTCAGACGGCGTCCATGCCAGCACTCTGCAAGCTGTGGAATGCTGGGTGTGTATGGGTGCCTGAGCAAGCCCTCGTTCCTTCCAGTGATCTGCGAGAATGGAGGGGTATGGAACAACAGCGCCTGCCAATGCCCAAATGGCTTTGAAGGAGATAGATGCCAATACCTGGTGGATGAAAAGTTGTGTTATAACGGAGGCTTCTGGGACGGGATCAAATGCCAGTGCCATCTACCCTTCTACGGGCCGAGCTGTCAGGATGTGGTTGACAGCCTTGATCTAGGTGAGTGGGACCCCAGTCCTCCCCCAACCCTGGCCCAGCGCCCTACAGGAATACGGCCTCCTTGGGGTCATACTGAATGCAAGTCCAAACACCCCAAGATGAACAGGGCGAGATACATCCTGGGAGGACGTACCAACAGCATGGAATTCTTTTTCACCATCAAATACACTTACCATAAATGAGTGCAGATGGCCCCCGATGTAAGATGGTTCCTCTTTAGGTTTTTCCACTTTGCGGTGGTGGGAAAGGTAGGGGGGAGTGTGCAGTGTAGTCTTGGCCCTCTGTGGCCACACTGGCTGGCCACAGTGAGCGTAGCTCCCGGTCGGCTCCACGGTCACCGCTGTGTGGCTGAGCTGGGGAGTTGGGTAGGTTAGGTGGACTTGTCGCATTTCCGACTTACGATGGTGTCAGCCTATGATGGGCATTTCTGGGCCTGACCTTGCTGGCGGTGGAGAATGGACGAGGAGGCGAGGCCTGGGGGGGGGAGGTGTCCGAGGAAAAACAGGGACCCTTCCTGAAAGTCCACCCAGGACGGGGTCTCTGGGTGCGGGCATCCTTGGTGGCGGGGAGCTCCATCAGCGGCGCTGCCGTCTCTGCCACCCTCAGAGCCGCCGCAGACAGTGTCCGCGCTGGTGGAGCTGACCGTGACGGTGACCAGCGAGGAGTACAGCGAGCAGCTCCAAAACCAATCTTCGGAGGAATTCAAGAAGTTCAACGAGACCTTCACCAAACAGGTAAGCCCGGGCGATCGGGCCCCACAGTGGCTCAGCTCAGCAGCGGCTAGGGAAGCAGCCCAGGGGCGCCCTCCCGCCAGGCGGGTGCCTGCCTCTCAGCTCCGGGGAAGGGTTAGGGTCAGGGTCAGGGTCAGGGTCAGGGTCAGGGTCAGGGAGGATTCCGGAGGGCACCGGGGCGGGATGGCATTCGGGAAGGGACCCCTGCATGGGCTCAGCGCCCCGGGGGTGCATGTGGGAAGCTGCTGCAGACAGCACGCCCTGTTCTTTCCCCCACCCCACCCCACCCTCGACCCCCACGTGGCCCTTGCCTTTCAGATGGCGGAGATTTATTCTGGAATCCCTGAGTACCACGGGGTCAACATCACCAGGCTGTCGTGAGTACCAGGGGCTGGAAGGGAGGGAAGGGGCGTGAGAGCCACACCGCTGTGTGTGGCCCGCGGCTGCGGGCCCTCTCGCGGGCACTGCCCACTGCCAACGAGCCTTTGCTAACGGTGGTTTGTCTGAGAGACATGGGCGTGGGCGTGGGCGTTCCGTGGCCTCTTCGTGGCCGGAGCCCCGCAGCACCCCTGGCCACTGTCTGTGTTGGGGACCCCGACCCCCCAACTTCCCAGCCTGAGGCAGTCACTGTTCTAAGTCCCCCTCAGCCCCCTTTAAACCTCCGCACCCGTGACAGGGTGCCCGCCCGTGCCGGGAGTCCACTCCTCTTTGTGGCCGAGTAACATTCCCACGCACATCTCACTCGTCCGCCCGGCCGGCCACGGATGGACACTCCCGCCCAGTTGTCGAGAAAGTTCTTCCCTCACAGTTCCCAAGCCCGGAATAAGGCCACCATGGCGGCCCGGCGCGTTTCTCCCGAGGCCTCCCCGCCGCGCTCAGGGCCACTTCCGGTGTCCTCGCGTGGTCTCCGTCCCGCGTGGGGACGCCGCCGTGTGTCTGTGTCTGTGTGTGTGTGCGCCGATTCCCACCAGAGGGGGCGCTCGCCTCACCCTTTGAATTCCGCGGCGGGAGGCGCTGGGATCCCAACAGCGACCCCTAGAGCCCGGGAGGACAGTGGTCACTGCCGGGAATATTCCGGTGGCGCGGACAGCCCTGCCTGGGTCCCCGAGCCGTGCGGAGCCCACAGCGGGCAGGGCAGGCGGGAGGGGCCCGTGGCACGCCGCCCACGGCCGTCTCCCCTCCGTCCTCAGGCCTGGCAGCGTGGTGGTGGAGCATGACGTCATCCTGAGGACCACCTACACCCCGCAGTATCAGGAGGTGTTCGGGCAGGCCACGGAGACCGTGGAGGAGATCATCAGGAACGTGACGGCGGTGCAGATCAGCACGAACAACAACTCCTGCCCCGGTAACTCCCGCTGCACCAGGTCCCGGGGTCGGCGAGGAGGGGAGGGGAGGGGAGGGAGGAGCCCGGCCCTGGGGGCCAGCTGCTGGCCAGGGTGGGGAAGTGGGACCACTGTGCTCGTTGCCTTCGAAAGGCGATGGGGGCGTGGCGGGGGCGTGGCGGGCGGGGCTGTCACGGCGTGGCGGGGCTGGTGGGGCGTGGCGGGGGCGTGACAGGGCGTGGCGGGGGCAGGGTGGGTGTGGGGCTGCGAGGTCATGAAGGCACAGGGCACTTGAGGGCTGCGTAGAGGGGGCTGGGGGCACGCTGCTCCCCCCGTCACTCACATCCCGGTCCCGCGAGGATACGCTTGGGCTTGTTCTAAGAAGGCTTCCTGTGTCTTCTTCCCCAGCCTTACTGTGTTTCAACTCGACGGCCACCATGGTGCAAAACGTCACCATCGACTATGACCCCGAAGGTGGGTGGCGCCGCGGGGCAGGGGCATGGGGTGGAGAGCGGATCTGGGGCGAGGCTGGGGAGGGGCCGGGCAGGACCCCAGGCCCCGGCTCACAGCCGCCACCCCGTGCCCCACAGAGGAGTGCCGGCAGAAGGCAGGGCCCGTGTACAGCCCCTACTTCATGGTGGAGTACAAGGACCAGAAGCCCTACTGCGTGTCGCCCTGCATGTCAGACTTCAACATCTCCATGAACTGCAACATGGGCAAGTGCCGGCTGGAGACCACCGGCCCCCGGTGCTTGTGAGTGTCCTGCACCCCGGCCCCCGGGGCCCCGCCCAAGACACGGAGGGCAGGGGGCTGGGTCTCCATGTCTCCTGTGTCCAGCCACAGAGGAATGGGGGTGGGGGCTGGGAGGACCTGCGTAGGCCCAGGGTGGCTCTGTGTCTTGTCTGTGCTGAGGGAGGCTGAGCAAAGAGGCCTGAGGAGTCAACCCAGAAGGGCTTCCTGGAGGAGGGGCTCCCAGACTTGTCAGAAAAGAGAGTATCATAGGCCGGCGCCTTGGCTTAACAGGCTAATCCTCCGCCTTGCGGCGCTGGCACACCGGGTTCTAGTCCCAGTTGGGGCGCCGGATTCTATCCCGGTTGCCCCTCTTCCAGGCCAGCTCCCCGCTATGGCCCGGGAAGGCAGTGGAGGATGGCCCAAGTCCTTGGGCCCTGCACCCGCATGGGAGACCAGGAGAAGCACCTGGCTCCTGGCTTCGGATCAGCGAGATGCGCTGGCCGCAGTGGCCATTGGAGGGTGAACCAACGGAAAAGGAAGACCTTTCTCTCTGTCTCTCTCTCTCACTGTCCACTCTGCCTGTCAAAAAAAAAAAAAAAAAGAGAGAGAGAGTATCAGGATGGGGAGGGGGCAGCTTTGAGGGGAAGAAGAGCTTTGAGGGGGGGACATGAGCTCTGGGCTGGGGTCCCGGGTGGATTTCCTGCAGGAGAGGAAGACTGGGCATGAGAGTGGCCCAGGGGGAGGAGGAAGGGTGGCCCTGGGGTCCTTGTCCTCCGGGGGGGCACAGGTTCTGGGCTGCTCCTAGAGGCAGCAGGGGCCTCGAGCTGGGGGTGGGGCCCACGGTCAGGGGACATGGGCACTGTCCTCGCCGGCTTGCTGGCTCTGCACCCTGGCCGTCTCCCCTTCTTCCCTGGGGTCAGCCACAGCTGCCTCTGACTGTCCCCTGTTCCCCATCAGCTGCCTGATTACAGACACTCACTGGTACAGCGGAGAGACCTGCCAGTGGGCCACCCCCAAGAGCCTGGTGTACGGGCTGCTGGGGGCGGTGGGCGGCCTGCTGCTGATCATCATCGCAGCTCTGCTGGTGTTCACGCTGCGCTCCAGGAGGAAGGCGAAGAGGTGAGTGGCCGCGGCCCCGGCCCCTTCCTCCTCCTCACCCCATCCGCCCGCCCACGGTTGCTCCACCCTGGGGGTGGGCAGTGGACACGGCTTCTCCCTGGCTCCTGGTCACCAGGGGTCTCCCTGGGGTTTCCATCAACAGGAAACAGTCCACAGAGCCTCAGCTGTACCAATGGCATGAAGAGGTTGATGGACAGGAGCCAGGGACCTTCCAAAACGTCACCTTCGACCTCCATGAAGGTATCGGCCTCCTCCCGGGACTCGGAATGACCTAAAGGGTGGACACAGACGGAGCAGGCACGAGGGGAGGAGACTTGGGCTAAAAGTGGTGCCTCTCTCAGCTGCGGAATATTTGGCTCCACGTTTGAGCCCCCATGCCCACCGCCCTGCTCCTGCAGGACCCTGGGTGGGCGGGGGTGTATCAGCATGGGTGCAGGGAGTGGGATGAGACCACCTGGGGAGGCCCAGCCTCCCTGATGACTTAGCTTTCTCGTGAACCAAAGACAAGGTGGACACACTCTTAGCACAGCACCTGCTGATCTCTGGCTAGCGAGGATCATGGCAGGCAGATAAACACTAAGGCAAGAAGAATTACCAGAACCCCGGGGGAAATGGCTTATTCTGTCAGACCCGAGTCCACGTCATGAAAGCCAAAGCTGACAAAACTGCGAGGAAAATGGACAACCCCTCCGACGTGGGGGGAGCTTCCCGAATCACTCAGTCATTGACTGGCCAAGCGGGCTGCCAGTCATCAAGGATGTACAACTTTTGTACCAGACAATGTAGCACCAAATGCCTGCTTCAGTGACTCGGGAACACATGTGCATTAAAAAGCACATGCAAAACGCAAAAGAAGGGGCCACACCCAAGGCCCTTACAAAGTTTCTGTGAATTTCCAAACAGTTCTTTGAGTCAGGCTTATTCAAATATTCTTTGAATATTTCTGGGACACAAAAGCAAAAAATCCCATGTCTTTGGGGAAAAATTTTTTTTCTTGAAGCTTCTAAATAACCCATAGACCAAATAAGGACTCGTAAGGGAAGACAGAAAGTGCTTGGATCCGGGTGATCATGAAAGCGTGTACTTGGTTTCAAAGCTTCCGGGACGCAGCTGCCCACGCATTCAGCAGGAAATTTGTAGCCTTAGAATGCTCATGATGGGGAGCTGCAGGGAGCAGGGGAGTCGGGCATACTGTCACATTTTTGGTGCTTTTCTATTTCCTGGGGGTGGGGGCCGATACCCTCAGCCTCCTCCCCTACCCCGGCTGAGCTGAGTGGGAGAGGTGATGGCCCATCTTCCTAACCACCTGCTCCCTCCGGGGCTTCCTCCCCGGGCTTCCTCCTCCAGGGCAAGACAGCTCCGTGTACGTGAACTCCATCTACAGTAACTTTGAGCCTGCCCTGAGCAACATTGACCCCGAAACAAAGGTAAGAGGGGCCTGGAGGAGGTGCCCCCCCCATCTCCCCCTCCTACACTCTAGGAGCTTTAGGAAAGCAAAAACCCTGGTTTTGGTTGGTGGGTCCAGGCTGTTGTCCCAGCCTACACTGGCGGGCTGGGGAAGAAGAACAGGTGGAGTCCCCTGAGGCTCCAGGCTCTGGGCTCCTCTTCCACGTTATGTCCTGGATGGCCAGCTAATCCGGCTGTTTTCACTTAGAAAACACACAAAAGTCAGAAATAATGAGATGTGGACACAATAAATTTCATTCTCTGCCCCCCCCCCTTTTTTTTTTCCTGTCCTTGGGTCTTTAAATCTAGAGCTGGCTCTTAGCTTTTCAATACCCTGATTTTTTTTTTTTTTTTAACATGTCTGGGATGACTGTTTGCAGGAATGTCCCATGCTCTGGCTGTCTGGTTTTCTCTGGTGGTTTCCTCCTGGGGTCATTCACCCCTCAGCCTTCTGTAATTCCCATAAAGGAGGTTAGGGCTGTAGCTTTCCTTACGGTCAGCTGAAACATTTTGATTATGTTACAGATGTAGCTAATGTGTTCCGTGCAAGGGTGGGGAGCATTTTTTCTGCCAAGGGTATTTATAACATCATTCCTGAGCCACACAAAATTATCCACTTAAACATTAGCCTGCTGTAGGTTTATTGGATTTTGAGTCCCACCTGCGGCTGCCTTGGCAGGGCCGGGCCAGATGACCTCATAGCCCTGGTGCAGCCCTGGGGCCAGACGTCCCCGGCCTCGAGACACCTGCTCAGGTTTTCAATCTATGGCTGAAGCCAAGATTCTTGGGCAGGGGCCCCAGCACCTGGGCCGGCCTCCACTGCCTTCCCAGGCACATCAGCAGGGAGCTGGATTGGAAGTGGAGCAGCCGGGACTCGAACCGCTGCCCACACGGGTCACAGGAGGCTGCTTAACCCGCTGGCCCCCGGTCCCAAACTTCTTAATGCCCTGCCCTCACCTGCGTCCCTCTCTCTCTCTCTAGATCCGAATTCAGAGGCCCCAGGTGATCATGACGTCCCTCTGAGTGCAAGGCAGCTCCGCAGGGAGCCCTGGAGTCTGGGGGTGAGAAGTCCCCAGCGGGGCGAAGCCTGGCGGAACACCTCCCCGCCGAGAGCGCCCCACGGACGCACGCAGCCCGAGGAAGAGGAAGCAGAGGCAGCAGCCCGCACGCGGAGCCCTCGGGACGCTGTTGCGGGGCTCATGAAACCGGGCCAGGCCTCCCCGCCGGCGCCGGCAGAGGCTCCCCGCGCGCCGTCAGCACCAGGGACAGCGCGCCCTGCCCCGGGCACCCCCGCTTCGAGGACGTGTATTTAAACACATAGACTTTATCTCTAGGTTTTTAAGGTCATGACTGTTTTATTTAAAGTTCCTGTTTGTACGGGTTCTGATATTTGCGTGTAAATATGATAGCATTGTAAATAGGATGGTACCTACGAGATCTGCCTCCCGCGTCTTCCTGTGCCTCCTGGGTGACATGGGGTGGGGGAGACGTCGTGCCACCCACCACTGGGGTTCAGCCTTGCCCTCTGCCCAGTAAGGCCTAGCTTGTTTCTGAAGTCCCTCCCGTCGCTATCATTTTTAACATTCTCACGATGTTGTACGATGAACCCGGGCCGAGCAGCTCCGGTTCCTCTTGTTCTGGGTGGGTGGGTGGGTGGGTGGGGGTCTCTGCCTCCAGCCACCCCATCACCGCTTAGCCCTAGCAGAGCCTGGATTCTGCTGCCCCCTCGTGGACGCTCTGAGCATCTGCAGGCGCCCTTCTCTGCCTTTGCCTCCCCGGATCTCCCCAGGAGATATCCTTAGCCTGCAATCGGTCCATTCTCACTGTTGGCCTCAGCTCCCTAAAACTGGGCTGAATTCATATGTCTTCACTTTCGGGGCTGCCTCCTTCGTCGCACAGGCCCAGGGTACCCTTGGTAGGTGTCCACTTCCCATCTGGGGCCCTGTCATCCAGCCCTTGGCCATTTTCTCCCTCGTGGAGCTTGGGGAAGCAGCTTCTCTCTGGGTCTCCATCCTAAAGCTAAGTGTGTGGCCAACACTGCTCCCGGCCCCAGTCTGCACACAAGGGCAGCTGAGGCAAAGAGGAAGGCCTGGCGGGGGTGGGGGGGTGGGAGGGGGTGCGGCTGGGGCCGGGGAGAGGATGTTCTTTCTTCCTTTCAAAAGATTTATTTATTTGAAAGGCAGAGCTACAGAGAGAGGTATGGATGCACGGTCGTATGCAAACCAAGGCACATGGAGGGGAGCTGTGGGGGCTCTAACAGCCCGCAGCAGCTCGGGCACAGTGCCTCGGCGCTCCTTGGCCAGCTACAGCATCCTCCTTGGCATGCAGACCCGCTCCCGCCCCTGGCTTCTGCCCACAGATGGACCCACAGGTCTGCGCATGGGCACCACCTCAGCTCAGCCCCTGGCGCCCGCGGGCCTCACGGTGCTCTCCCTAGGGCCCACCCTCCTGCCAATCACACCAGCAGTTCCTGTGCCCTTGCTCAAAGCATTGCCATCGCCCACCCCCCCCACCCCCCCCCGCAATCTTATCCAAGCCAAACCCACACTGCTGGGCTTGTGTGAAGATCCCTGGAGTCAGGACTCGCCCCCAGCCCTGGCTCCATCTCCCCCTCCATCCCATGTCCCTGCCACAGGTGCAGCCTGACTGGCAGCTTTCTCTTCCTCTCTAGACCCTGGGCCTCCTGTAACTCCAATTCCACTTCCTCCAGGAAGCCCTCCCTGATGTGACCCCTCTGTGTCTCCGTGACACTGTGCGTCCTTCCCCCGGCTGGCTCGCTGTGCCATGCACAGCATAGCAGCTATCATCGGTGCCTGTGAGGCTTAATCGAATCAGAACTCCTCTCCCCATCTCCTCTCTTCCCATCTGAGCCCTTCTCTTGCTGCAAACGGTCAAGATGAAAGGCATGGTCAGATGAGCTCCTTTGAGAATAAAACCAGCAGCCTGGCCTTTCTCCTTCTTCTCCGGGGTCACTCAGGTCACCTGCTGAGAACAGCAGAGGCCCCAAGGGTGGGTCAAGCATGGGGGGAGACCAGAACTTCAACGGCCCTCTCTTGAGACCCCCTCCAAAATAAAAACCCCATACTAATGCGCCTGCCCACCCCCTAAATGTGCAGAGCAAGAGGAATTGCCCGAGGGGTGAGACCTCTGCCGGCTGTGCCAGGCCCCCTGGTGGGTGCTGATTCTGCTATGATGATACAGCAGGTGGGGGCTGGGGGGGGCGGTGGCCCCTCCCTCAGCCGGGCTCCCTGATGGAGGCAGGACTCACGGGGGAGCCGGGCAGCTGAGGAAATTTACTGCGTGTTGGAGCCAAGGAAAGTGGAATTGAACTTGGGCGATAATCAGGCTGATTAGCTCAGTGCCTCCTGGAGGGAGACAAGGGCGGGAGGCAGAGCCGGCGAGGAGGGGGTGAGGGCAGCCGGCATCAAGGTGGAAGCCCGGGAGCTGGGGTTTGCCAAGGTCAAGAGCGGCTGGCACCCAGAGGCAGACTCAGGGAAAGCAGGACCAGTGTCTGGTTGTTGGAGAGAGGGTAGGGGAGTGGCAGGGGGAGCCAGGGTTGCCAGGCCAGTGCTGGCCAGCAGAAAGGACCAAGGTCAGTTGCCCGCAGCCCCCTTGAAGACACTCGGCTTCAGCCAGTGAGGCTTGGTGCGTGGCTGAGACCAGCAGCCAGCACTCGGTGTGGCGGCCGCCAGCTCCCTGCAGGGGCGCCTGCAGCGCCAGCTCGTGAGGTGCACCTGCTGCCTGCCGTCTCTGTCTGGGACCCCACGTGTGGCTCTCTCTTAATGCCCGGTGAGGACTGAGTG
Organism: Lepus europaeus; assembly: GCF_033115175.1. Taxonomy (NCBI): domain Eukaryota; kingdom Metazoa; phylum Chordata; class Mammalia; order Lagomorpha; family Leporidae; genus Lepus; species Lepus europaeus. Next base: position 53,246,606 of record NC_084847.1, on the reverse strand, counting down.
ACGGTCCACCGATGGCCGGGCTCCGGATTCCCAGTACTGTCCGCACTGCAGTGACAGCTCGTGTCAGTCCGATGCCCCCTGTCGGAACAAAGTCCCCGCCGCAGCGACCTTGATGAGGACGGGAGGTGCGTTCAGCTCACAGCTCTGGAGTGTTCTGCCTCTGATGAGAGCCCTCTTGGCTGGGTCACGTGGGCGGCCGACATCCTGGTCGGGCAGGTGCTGGGGAAGTGGGGGTGGGGAGAGACAGAGAACTGGGGGGAGGGGTGGCACAGGGCAGTCTTGTTCTTCTATGACAGTGCTCTCTGGAGTCTCCCAGGAGGGCAGGGCCCCTGACAGCCCCCATGACCTGGCACTGAGCCTTGGCTCACAGAGGCCCCAGGCGTGCCAGCTTCGCCACCCTGAGCACCAAGCCTCCTGCATCTCCTGGGCTCCACCATTTGTGAGGCCTGGGAGCGGTCAGCCTCCCAGTCAGCAGCACACACGTGGGGATCCACAGTGCCCCAGCCCTACAGGTGCTCAGGTGTGCAGAGGGAGGGGGCCACTAGCCCCCTCCAGCCAAGCCCCCCCCCCAGCGGTCCCTCGGGGGCTTGGGGGTCGGCTTCCTCCTGCTACCTCTGTGAGGATGGAGTTTCAGTGAGAGATCCTCCCTCTGCACACAGGAGTTGACCAGATGAACCCAGGAGCGATGCTGCCCCTCCCTCCCCTGGCTGTTCCTGTGCTTGGGATTTGAACTAAACCCCCCTGGGGCATGGCTCCCACACTCAGCTGTTTCTGCCTCATCACTCCCCAACCCCCTTTACTGGATCCAGCCGGCCACGGCCATGCAGAGATCCAAGCTGAGAACAGCCAGGCCTGAGATCTGGTCCAGTAAGTCAGAGATGCCCCGAGCATCACCACCTCCATCTGTGACGCCCAGGGAGCCAGGGGTGTGCAGTGGCTTCGCAGCTGAGTCTGGGGGCCAGGGGTGGGATAGGGTCGGGGGAGCCCCAAAGATTTGAATGCCAGGCCCCAGATCAAGGCTTCAGACGCGCTGGAGAGGGGCTGAGCTCTTCCGTGGGTCTCTGTGGCTGCCCTTCCCCAGGGAGCACAAACTGGTCTTCTCCGAAGTGGGGGTGTCGGCAGGGCTGGTCCCGCCCCGGCGTCTCTGCAGCTGCGGGGTGCCTGGCTGGCCAGTGCTCCTCGGCTGGCAGAAGCGTCTCTGCCTTCCTCTTCCCCTTGGGGCTCTACCTCCAAGTGTCCGTTTTGTAGGGGCCCCAAGCGACGTGGGGTAAGGCCCCCCCCTCTCCTTGTATGCGCTCGTCTTTAGGAACTGCACCTGCCTTGAGCCTGCTTCCACGGAAGGTCACGTGCTGGGCTGCTGGGGTTCCAACTCGGACGTGGGACGCACAGCACCTCCCCTCTCCCAGGGTGGTGGAGCTCACATCTCAGAGGTCCTTAGAGCTGGAAAGGAACCCAGAGCCTCACGTACACGGTGGGGCAGGAGGGGGCCAACGGGACTCAGAAACCGCCAAAACCTGAGAAGGTGGGGCGGGGAGAGCTACAGAGAGGTCTTCCCTCCGCTGGGTCACTCCCCAGAGCTGCCCGGGCTGGCCCAGGCGGACGCCAGGAGCCAGGAACTGCATCCAGGCCTCCCACGTGGGTGGCAGGGGCCCAAGCACTCCAACAGTCACCTGCTGCCTCCCAGGGTGTGCACCGGCAGGAAGCTGGGATGAGGAGCAGAGCCGGGACTTGAACCCAGGGACTCCCATGTAGGAGGCAGGTGCCCCCCATGGCACCTTAACTGCTGAACCAAGTGCTTCCTGCCAGGGTCTCCACGTTGGAGGACTCATGATGCCCAGAGGACTGAGTCTCGGGGAAGGGAGCCAGCTCCTCTCTGCCCGAGGTTCCAGTGAGGCCAGACCAGCTGGCCCGAGGTGGAGACAGTGGACGACTTTGGCCGGAGCAGCCGCCTGGGAGTGCTGGGAGCAAGAATCGGATTGGAGCTGGTTTCAGAGCAGGACAGTAGAGGCAGGGAGCCAGGACCGGGGGTGGGGGTGAGGTCGGGCATCCAGGGGAGGGCAGGGGAAAGATGCAGAAGAGGCTCTTGCCCGAGCAGGAGGAGGCAGGACCCAGCAGGGCTGAGCCAAGCCACGGGGGAGCCCCAGGCAAAAGGGAAATCCAGTGGTGCCCAGCCCTGGCCGGCGCGGATGTTTGTCTTGATGTTTTCACGTGTTGCACTGCAATATGCCAGCTTTTAACACAGCCATTCAAATGCATGGCGATGCTGGCTGTGTTTCAGCTGCTTTGGCATTTGTATCTGAGGTGCCCAGGGTGCAGGGTGGGGTCCTGGGTCTCGCAGCCCAGCGGGGTCTCTGACGATCGGCAGGTGCCACCCACAGGCTGACAGCCTCACCCAGCCCTGCCTCCTCTCCGGCTGTCCTGTGCAACTGACCCTGCAGGGATCCAGGCTTGTCCTGGGGCCAGAGGCAGAGATTCCGGGGGTTGGGGGGGGCACAGATGGGGAGAGGAGCCGTCCAGGACACAGGATTCCCGAATACACCAACAGGATCGGCTACGGGAGAAAGAAGAGGAAGGCAGCAGTTGCCGTGGCAACGCTATGATGAGCGGAGAGGCTGCAGATGCTGGAGGAGGGGCAGGAGCACCCACGCCAGATTCAGAAATGGGTATAGGTGGCTGTTGTGGTACCTGCCGCTTCCCAGAGCTGGCAGGGAGCTTTAGCAGGGGACAGCGCGCCCTCTGGTGGGCCAGGATGGCAACGACAGCGCCGAGAGGATGGTGCTGCCCGGCTCTGGCATGGCAGGTGTGGCCGGCACCTGACAGCCGGCAGGCAGAGCAGAGGTATCCGCTGCCCGTCTCGCCCGGACAGCTGCAGGGAGGAACAATGTTTTTGGAGCAAGAGCATCAGTCCTAGCCGCACACCTGCTTCTCAGCACAAATGAACACCTCCAGCCGGATGGGTTCAGGACACAGGCACAGGCCACCGCCCAACACCAGGGCTGCAGGCTGGGCCTCGAACTATGATTCTGCTTTTAAATAAATATTATGAAATCATTGCACTCTGAACTATGTTGCAGCATAGAACGGAATGTTCCTTTTTATATCTATTTATTTATATATGTTTATTTTGTGAGAGACAGATGGATAGACAGAGCTCCCATTTGCAGGTTCACTCCCCAAATGCTTGCATTGAGCAGGACTTGGCCCAGGCAGACGCTGGGAGCTGGGGAACTCACATCCAGGCCTCCCACGTGGGTGGCAGGAACCCAGCCACTTGATCCGTCACTGCTGCCTCCCAGGGTGTGCACAACGGGAAGCCGGAGCCAGGAGCTGAACCCAGGCTCCTTCATGTGGGTTGCAGGTGTTCCAACAGGACAAACACCTGCCATGGAAGCAGTTCAACGATGCTGGCCTGGGATGCATTTGTCACCGAGTGTCCCGTTAGACCTGCCTGTGCAGGGGACACCCGAGGGAGCCAGCAGCTGGTACCAGGAAGCTGGGGAAGACTTGAGTACAGCCGGACCCTAAATGTGCTCTCCATTCCCACATGGGGCACGCGACAGAGAGCAGAAGCCCTAAAGGCTCCAGCGGTTGAGCAGAACCTCTGCACAAAGCACTGACGTCCACTTCCGATCCAGCTCTGCTGTGGCCTGGGAAAGCAGCAGAAGATGACCGGAGTCCTTGGGCCCCCGCCCCGTGTGGCAGACCCGGAAGAAGCTCCTGGCTCCTGGCTTCAGATCAGCACAGCTCTGGCTGTTGCGGCCATTTGGGGAGTGAACCAGCAGATGGAAGACCTCTCTCTCTGTCTCTCCCTCTCACTGTCTGTAACTCTACCTCTCAAATAAATGAATAAATAAAATCTTTTTTAAAAAAAACACAAACCCAGTTACAGTCAGCCCTTGGATTTTGGGGGGCTCTGCGTTCACGGGTTCACCCATGGAAAATGCAGTGAGGCCGCTGATGGCTGCGTGGACGCTGGTTCTTGTCATTATTTCCTGACCGGTGCAGCCTGCCAACGAGTTCCCGTGTGAAGCACCAGCGTGTGTCAGGTAGAGTTATAGACAGTGAGAGAGAGAGACAGAGAGAAAGGTCTTCCTTCCTTTGGTTCACCTCCCAAATGGCTGCTACGGCTGGCGCTGTGCCGATCCGAAGCCAGGAGCCAGGTGCTTCTTCCTGGACCCCGCTGGGGTCCCTCCCTAGGAAGCCTTTCCCGGAGTCGCCCCCTGCCCCACCCTCTTCCTGGAGGCCACGGTGCTCTCTAGCTGCTTCTGTCTCCATGGTAACCGTAACCGCTGGGCAGCATCCAAGGATTTAGGAATCGGTCCTCCCCATGGGGCCTGGAGCACACTGTGGGTCTTTGAAGCAATTGTTTCATGTTGGGGGCGGGGCACGAAGGGCTGCCTCTTCCAAGAAGCCTTCCAGATTCTTTGGGGAGATGGAAGACTTCCCTCACGTGTGAAGTGAAGATGATGTTGCCACTGTCTCACCAGGCCACTGTGAGGATGACGGGGGGGCGGGGGGGGGGGGCGGGGAGGTTGTGCTTATGACTTGCACACTGAGCTCACTGTGAACCCCAAATAAACCAACCCTGAGGGGTGGGGCTGGCGCTGTGGCACAATGGGTTAAACTGCCACCTGCAGTGCCGGCATCCCATATGGGCATGGGTTTGTGTCCTGGCTGCTCCACTTCCTATCCAGCTCCCTGCTCATGGCCTGGGAAAGCAGTAGAAGATGACCCAAGTCCTTGGGACCCTGCACCTGCATGGGAGACCTGGAAGAAGCTCATGGCTCCTGGCTTCAGGTCGGCCCAGCTCTGCCTTTAAGTAATTAAGTATATATATATACTTAATTTATATATATATTATATATTATATATATATAATTTATATATATATATATATATATATATATACACCTAACACTGGAGTGATTTCTTTGAGGCCTTAGCGTGTCATTTGTCTCAGAATCTCACACGGCAACATATCCATGTCCCCCCTCCCTCTCACTGCCAGCTTATCTACTCTGCAGAATTTCATCTCTCTGCCTATTTCTATCAGCAGCAGGCACTCAGCAACCCCATCTCAGAGGAAGCCACAATCCTCCCCTTGGTCTGGGGCCGTGTCCCCAGAAGCCCATGGTTACTTGGGAGATGCTGGGTCGATCACCCCCATGCCTTGAATGTACCGAACCCACTGGCCATGGTGACCCAGCCTGGCCTGCTTCAGACGTGTTGGGAACCCATGGGGTAGCCCACCGTGGGACTAGGGGAGCACATGGCTCGGGGCCGTGGCCCAACATGGCAAGAGAAGGATTGGGCCACGCTGCAAACCCAAGGTCGCATCTCTACTGAACGCTTATGACCGTCAAACACCGCTGGGGTGCTGACCAGGTGCAAGTGCGGGGCAGGCGCTGGGTGCAGCAGCTGAGCCAATGCTTGGGGCAACCGAGGGTCTGGGTCGGGGGTCCCAGTTCCACGCCACACTCCAGCTTCCTGCTGATGCACAGCCTGGGAGGCAGCAGGTGGTCGCTCAGAGAGGTGGGCCCCTGCCACCCACGTGGGAGACCCAGAAGGAGTTTCAGTCTCCTGGCTTCAGCGCCGCCCAGCCTCAGCTGTTGTGGGCATTGGGGGAGTGAACCCCAGAAGAGGGAAGTGCTGTCTGTCTGTCTCTATGCCTTTCAACTGAATCAACAATTTTAAAAAAATGCATAGTCAAGCCATCGTAAGTTGGGGGCCATCGGTACGTTTTTTCCAACCTCAGCTTGGGTGAGCGCCTGGCCTGGGGTGTCCAGCAGCTGACCCGCCCTCCTCCCCTCACCCTGCTTTCCCAGCCGTGGGTCCTGGGACTCCCTCTCTCTTGTGGATTTCCACCCCTTCTCTGGCACTGTCTCAGCCGCTCCATTTCTGCCTGGGCCCTGGATCTGTGTTCCGGCTGCTGCTGGGGAGTGAGCCCTTACCCCGTCTGGTAGCCGACGGACGCGCTCGCGGAAGCGCCACGGCTGCCCAGACGGTGGGGTGCAAGAACGCACGGCAGTGCTGTGAACTTCTTTAAAATGCTGGAGAAAACACCTTTCAGGGGTTATTTTGGCCTTTTCAATAAAACACAGCTGAGGCTAGCCTTGTGGTGCAGAGGCAGGGTAAGCCAACGCTTGTGATACAGGCATCCCACATGAGCAGTGGTTCAAGTCCCAGCTGCTCCACTTCCTACCCAGCTCCCTGCTAATGCGCCTGGGAAGGCAGCTGAAGATGGTCCAAGTGCTTGGGCCCCTGCACCCACATGGGAGACCCAGATGGAGTTCCTGGCTTTTGACTTTAGCCTGGCCCAGTGCTGGCCATTGTGGCTATTTGGGGAGTGGACCAGCAGATGGAAGACCTCTCTCTCTGCCACTCTGTCTTTCAAATATATATCTTAAAAAAATGAGAGGCCAGTGCTGTGGTGTAGCAGGCTAAACCTGTGCCTGCAGTGACGGCATCCTATATGGGTGCCAGTTCAAGCCTTGGCTGCTCCACTTCCCATCCAGCTCTCTGCTATGGCCTGGGAAAGCAGTGGAAGATGGCCCAAGTCCTTGGGCCCCTGCACCCACATGGGAGACCCAGAAAAGCTCCTGGCTCCTGGCTTCAGATCAGCGCAGCTCCTGCCATTGCGGTCAGCTGGGGAGTCAACCAGTGGATGGAAGACCTCTCTCTCTCTCTGTGTCCCGTAATTCTACCTCTCAAATAAATGAGAATCTTAAGAAAAAAAAAAAAAAAGTTAAGAGGCAGCCTCCCTTACACACTGCCTCCCTCTCTAACCTTATCTGCTACTGCTCACACCAGCTGACGTAAACAACCTGCAGCCCCTGGGGAGGCCCGTGTGCATTCCTCTGGACCCACACACCTGCTGCTCCTGGTTCCCAGGATGCCCTCCCCACGTTCCCCCAGAAGCCCAAGGAAGCTGCTGCCTCCTGTAGGAACGCTCTCTGGTCCCTGTAGCCTTTCCTGTACTCAGCAAAACTCACCCAGGTCTGGAACTGTGGCACAGCTGAGGTCTGGCCTGCAGACTCGGAGCTGGTTCCCTGTCTCGCTCTAATCTCTCCCCCCTCCAGTAAACTCTCCGAGAGCCCTCAGGCGGCTCTGCGGGTTAATCCGAGGCAGGCAGACCTGGCTGCGGCTGCAGGGGGCCCTGCCCTGATGGGGTGGGGGCCCCCGCGAGGGAGAGCCTCCCAGCTGGGGTGGGGAAGAGGGCGGGGCCTGGGCCGGGGCCAGTCCGGGTCCGGGCTAGGGACGGAAGTTGCACCACAAGTACAATTAGTTTCAGTTTTGTTTCTCTTGCAGGCAACCAGCTACAAACAACCAGGTCCAGGCCTGGGAGTCTCTCTAGTTCCTGGAGCCCAAGTTCATCTCTGGCTAGGTACCGGGTGGGAGGCTGGACTGGAGGGAGGGGGGGAGAGGGGAGGGGAGAAGAGGAAGGAGATGGAGAGAGCGAGAGAGCTCGGGAGCCAGAGGAAGAGGAAGGGGAGGGAGGGGACCAGGGGCCGGAAGGCCGAGGAGGGGAGTCGGGAAGCAGCGCTGCCCCCCGCCACCCGCCCAGGCTGTGATCAGGGGCTTCCCCAGGACACCCCTCCAACTCCCCAAGCCCCCACCAAGGGGAAATGCCCCCAGGCCGGCCGGCTGGGCAGGCAGTTCCTGCTTGCAGCGGTTTCTGGAATGTGCTCACCAGCAAGAGAGCCAGGGCAGGACAGAGACGGAGCCTTCTTTCTGCCTGCATCCATTTCAGGAAAAGTCAGGGCAGGAGCGGGGCCCCCACCACCCGGAATGCCCCCCAGGGCAGGTGTATAGGCCCCCGGGGGTCCTGGGTCCCAGCCACTCTGTCCACCAGACTTGAATCTGTGAGACTTCCTGCCCGCCCCTGGTACCCCAGCCCCTAAACCACCAGGACCCCAGGACCTCGTCCCGCAGGGAGGGCGTGCAGCACACTAGCCTGCAGCCCGGCTCCCTGTGCAATCCTTGGCGCTCCAAGATGGGGTGGGGGTGGGGGTCCTAAGTCAGCGGCTTCTCGCTCTTGCCCCCTGCACACAGGCGCCACTCTGCAAGCGGCATTACTGAATGTGTCTCAGGAGTGGGAGGGGAGTCCCCTAGCTGGAGAACAAGTGGCCCAAGACGCCCGGGGACCAAAAGGACCTTCCTGGCCAGTCAGGTAAGGCCACAGGCCTGGGGGTCCTGTGGGGCTCGGGGAGGGGGCCCCCTGCGGCCCTGACCGTGCCCTTCTCCCAGCAGAATGGTTTCCCAGGGCTCCGCGCCCTCCCTGCTGGAGGCCCTGAGCAGCGACTTCCTGGCCTGCAAAATCTGCCTGGAGCAGCTCCGGGCGCCCAAGACGCTGCCCTGCCTGCACACCTACTGCCAGGACTGCCTGGCGCAGCTGGCCGACGGCGGCCACATCCGCTGCCCCGAGTGCCGCGAGACCGTGCCCGTGCCGCCCGCCGGCGTGGCCGCCTTTAAGACCAACTTCTTCGTCAACGGGCTCCTGGACCTGGTGAAAGCCAGGGGAGACCTGCGGGCAGGCAAGCCAGCCTGTGCCCTGTGCCCTCTGGTCGGGGGCACCAGCGCCGGGGGGCCGGCCACGGCCCGCTGCCTGGACTGCGCCGACGACCTGTGCCAGGCCTGTGCCGACGGGCACCGCTGCACCCGCCAGACCCACAGCCACCGCGTGGTGGACCTGGTAGGCTACAGGGCAGGCTGGTACGACGAGGAGGCCCGGGAGCGCCAGGCCGCCCAGTGTCCCCAGCACCCGGGGGAGGCCCTGCGCTTCCTGTGCCAGCCCTGCTCACAGCTGCTGTGCCGCGAGTGCCGCCTGGACCCGCACCTGGACCACCCCTGCCTGCCCCTGGCTGAGGCGGTGCGCGCTCGCAGGCCAGGCCTTGAGGAGCTACTGGCGGGCGTGGACAAAAACCTGGCGGAGCTGGAGGCCGCCCGGGCGTCGGAAAAGGAAGGGTTGGCCCGGCTGCGGGAGCAGGCGGCCAGGGTGGGGTTGCAGGTGGAGGAGGCGGCCGAAGGCGTCCTCCGGGCCCTGCTGGCCCAGAAGCAGGAGGTGCTGGGGCGGCTCCGGGCCCACGTGGAGGCTGCCGAGGAGGCTGCCTGGGAGAGGCTGGCCGAGCTGGAGAGCCGGGAGCAGGTGGCCCAGGCGGCCGCCGCCTTTGCCCGCAGGGTGCTCAGCCTGGGTCGCGAGGCCGAGATCTTGTCGCTGGAAGGAGCCATCGCTCAGAGGCTCCGGCAGCTACAGGACAGTCCCTGGGCCCCCGGGCCAGCCCCGTGCCTGCTGCCCCGGCTGGAGCTCCACCCTGGGCTCCTGGACAAGGACTGCCACCTGCTCCAACTTTCCTTCGAGGAGCTGCCGCCCCGGGAGGATGACGAGAGAGCAGGTGCTGACACCCAGAGAGGGGACGGAACCCAGAGCCCCAGAGAGGACCGGGCCGAGGCCCAGCCCCCGAAAGAGGAAAAAGCCCAGGCAGCCCCGGAAGATGGAGGCTCCCAGGCTCCCAAAGAGGAAGCCACGGCCAAGGTGTCCCAAGCAGAGAAGGCCCAGGTGACCCCAAAGGAGGACAGAGCCCAGTCGCCCCAAGAAGACCGAGGAGCCCACACAGAGAGGGGTGCCAGGGCCAACAAGAAGAGGAAGTTTAAGGGCAGGCTCAAGTCCATTTCCCGGGAGCCCAGCCCCGCCCCGGGGCCCAACCTGGAAGGCTCCGGCCTCCTGCCTAGACCCATCTTCTTCTGCAGCTTCCCCACGCGCATGCCGGGAGACCGGAGGTCCCCGCGAATCACGGGGCTCTGTCCCTTCGGCCAGCGGGAGATCCTGGTGGCAGACGAGCAGAACAGGGCACTGAAACGCTTCTCCCTCAACGGCGACTACAAGGGCACCGTGCCTGTCCCCGAGGGCTGCTCCCCGTGCAGTGTGGCCGCCCTGCAGGGGGCGGTGGCCTTCTCGGCCGGCGCCCGGCTCTACCTTATCAGCCCCGAAGGCGAGGTGCAGTGGCGCCGGGCGCTGAGCCTGTCCCAGGCCAGCCATGCGGTGGCCGCGCTGCCCAGCGGGGACCGGGTGGCGGTCAGCGTAGCGGGCCACGTGGAGGTGTACAACATGGAGGGCAGCCTGGCCACCCGCTTCATCCCCGGGGGCAGGGCCAGCCGCGGGCAGCGGGCACTGGTGTTCCTCACCGCCAGCCCCCAGGGCAACTTCGTGGGCTCGGACTGGCAGCAGAACAGCGTGGTGGTGTGCGACGGGCTGGGCCAGGTGATCGGGGAGTACCGGGGGCCGGGCCTGCACGGCTGCCAGCCGGGCTCCCTGACCGTGGACAAGAAGGGCTACATCTTTCTGACCCTCCGAGAAATCAACAAGGTGGTGATCCTCGACCCCAAGGGGTCCCTTCTTGGCGACTTCCTCACGGCCTACCACGGCCTGGAAAAGCCCCGCGTGACCACCATGGTGGACGGCAGGTACCTGGTCGTGTCCCTCAGCAATGGGACCATCCATGTCTTCCGGGTCCGTTCTCCCGACAGTTAAAGGGGTCGGGGTTGGGGTTGGGGCCGGGGCTGGGGCTAGGGTGGGAGGGCAGGGGAGGTCAGGAGGGGAGCAGGGTGGCCCTTGGGGTGCGGTGGCCAAGGAGGGGGCCCATTTTTGCAGAGGGCAGGGGCTGGCAGCTTTTCGAGGTGAGATGACGCTTGGGGACGGGGACCAAAGCGGCAACGCAGCAGCAGGGAGAGGGGAGCGGAGCGGGGCGAGTGCTGTGTCTAGTTCAGGTTTCTGGAATCGATCGATGCGTTCTTCAAAACCATTCCTGGTGGAGTAGCCGAGGCAGAGTCCTGGGAGCTGGGCCAGGGCATCCTTGAGCCCAGGAGGGGAGGCCAGATGAGCACATTCCAGAAGGGAGCTGGGAACCCGGCCCCCCTCAGCCTTGCCCGGGTGCACGTGGGGTAGAAGATGCCTGAGATGTGGAGCTGGCGGGGAATGACCCCGTCTCCCCGGTGAAACGCAGGTGCAGGCACCGGGGTAGGAGGCCCAGGGAAGCCAAACCCTGTGGAGTTGGGGTTCTGAGTATGAGCAGTGGGGAGCCCGCCACGCCGCTCTGTGGGCTGTGACGTCTCCACGGGGCAACACTTGTGTTTGGATGGCTTTGCGTTTCCTTGAGTCTAGTTTTTATTTCCTCTTTGTTTTCCAGCAAAATTTCCTTTTGGGAAAGGTCAGTTTTGGTTTGACCAAACTAAAGGGGAAGGGAAGGACCCCCAGGATCTTAGGAGCCGGGGGTGGGGCTGGGGGGTGGGGGAACCTCGCTCGCTGGGAAAGCAGTGCGGTGGGAATGGAGCTAGTGAGAGGTGAGCCAAGACCCCGGGTCCTTTCTCTGGGCAGAGGTGGCGATGGCCGTCGAGAGGGTGGAATCGAATGTTAGCGCTGGGATTGGGAAGGAGTTGTGAGGGGCATTTGGAGTTCAGATGCAGGCAGGGCATCAGGGCGGGAGAGGGGGCATCCTTGGTAGGAGGCCTTTCCTTGTTTGTGGAGACCCTGAGGGACAGCAGCACCGTCCGAGTGGACAGGCTCAGTTAGGGAAAGACGGGAGACGCACGTACAGCGCATCGCAATGGAGATTTCAAAACAAAACAAGCCGGTGAGGAAAACTGCGCAGAATTGATTGGATGATGGAGAGAGGCGAGACTCCGATACGTGCAGGGCCGCCTGCGGGCCCGCTGGGAAGAAACACACACGGGCAGGCTGCAGCAACATGAGAGCAAAGTGAAGCCACTTGCATTCCTCAAAAATAAGCTTTCAAAAATGCTGTGGAGAAATCCGTAGGCTCTTGGCACTGTGTAGCGTGATGTGTGAGGGAGAGGAATTTGCAATACTTGACAAGTGTCAAAAAAATGTAGGAATGTTTTATCTCACTTTGGGGAAATATATTCTGGGAAAATAAACTCAAAAGGAAAAAAAAGAAAAACAGTTGCATAGAGATAGCCAGTGACCACCTGGTATATTACAAGTCAGTAACTGGAATTGCCCGAATGTGGGGTGATAGCTAAGTACATTGCGGTCTTTGGGAGAATGAGCTGCTACTGTCTTTGTACATGACAGCTCTGAGGACTATTTGCAAGACATAGTTGTGTGGTACAGTCATAAGAAAGAGAGAGTGAGCGAGAATCTGGAATGACCATCACACTGTGATAACAGGGTAAAAGTATGTCTGACTCGTGGTCGAGTGGAAGCAGGTTCCGGCTCTGTACATAGTGACTGGGGGGGATTGGGGCCCTTTGGAGTTCTTTTGTGCTTTGATTCAGACCTGCATATTTCTGCCACAGTGATGATTAGCCATGGTGTAACGTACATGCTCGAATATTTATGAAAATGCACCTCTTTAACACCATTCGGGAGTAGCTAATGGCACTGCCCTTTCTGAGAGGAGACCGGAGCCCGGGGAAGGGATTCCCAGCTGGGCGGGGCTCTGCAGGTAGGCAAGGGCTTGTGTGGGCAGGGCCGTGTGGTCCCCTGGTGTGGGGCCCCCAGAAGGCAGGGGGAATGACATTGATGTCGGACTAACTGGGAACCAAGGGCTGGTTCTGCAAAGCCAACATGCCTAGGACTAGGTTGCATAAGGCTGGGGACCATGTCTGTTTTCATTGCAACTCTCTCCCTGCAGAGCTGGCTTAGTGGTAGCTCATGGTAGGTGTTTAGCAAATGCCTGTGAACCGAATTAGTGTCAGGAAAGGGATGAGACGGTGGTAGGAGCTGGCCTGTCTCAACTGCCATTGTCCCAGCCAACCAAGCGGTCCAAAACCTCAGCTTGTGGCGATGTGGACATGGTCTACCAGTTGCCCCCCGACCCGGGGCTCCACACCAGAGAGGTGAGATTGGGGTGTATTGGGGGCAGTGGCTGGGAGACATGGCCTGTGGGGGCCATGCACCGTTGGGTTGGGGCAGCAGGTCGCCAGAGCTGCATAGGAACCATGGGCAGAGGGCCTGGCTGGGGAAATGGCTCCAGCCATGTGGCCCAGCCAGGGAGCAAAGCAGGAGCAAAGATCTTCAGGAATGAGGTGTCACCTGGGTGCAGGAGAAGTGCACAGGTGGGGAGCCAGAGGGCCTCTCGGGGGGCACTGGGAGATGGAGGGAAATCCCAGATGTTCTTCCTAACGAGGTAGGAAGGCCCAGAACCCTGGTAATATGGGAAAGGTAGTTGGGAAGGGTGGCGTCGAGCCAGAACCTTAACCATGACCTGCGACTCCTGGTGAATCCCACAGGAAGTGCCGCCCGGCACCGAGGGAGACGTCCCGGGTTAAGCCACAGGTGTTAAGAAATCAGGAAAGACACAAGCCCTCCCCCACCCCACGGGGGACAATGACAAGTCCAGGTTGGGCAGGGCCTGGCGGAAGGAGCATGAACCTGGGGTAGGGAGAAAGGGAATGGAAAAACCTCTTTCCTAGTCTTTGTGTGGAAAAGCAGGAAGCGAGGAAGGTAGCAGAGACCTGGGCTTCATGCTGGCTTCTTCCTTTATTCCTTTCCCACTCTGAGCCTCCCCGTGTGCGTCTGTGACATGGGAATAATTAGTATCCACCAGGCCCGCCCTCCATCCCTGTAAGCTCAAGTGGGGCTGTCAGGTGCGCCGCTACCTGGAAACCTCCCTACCCTTCGCGGAGACAGGTAGAGCTACCTGCAGGAGCCACAGGCAAGGACACGATGGGCACTGCAGAAACAGAAGGGACCAAGGGCCAGCTTGCCGGGACTCAATGCCATTCCTAGCAGCCAGCTGAGAATCAGATGACTAATTCAGGACCAAGAACTCTAGCTTTTAGAAAAAAAAAAAAAAATTCTAAAATGGCAAGCGAGGCCCGAGCTTTTGATAGTTCTGAGAAACGGTTTTCCGGAGGGAATAGCTCTCCTTTCACTCATCTTATTATTACTGTGTCTAGGATGTCATAGCCTAAATCTATAGAGAGAAAATTCCACAGAGGCAGAAGTCCGAGAGAGAAGCCAGGAGCCTTCAGGGGAAATGGGTGAGCTTGATGACCCGCGCTGGGCAGGCTTTGCTTTGTGGGTTTGATCTGTCTCTTCCCGAGGAGGCCGGCTGGGGACATGAGATGGAGGTACAGGCTTCTGTGCTGGGGAGGAAGCCGTATTGGACCAGCTGGGGCAGACAGCACACAGAGAGATGCTCTCTCCAGGAGAGAGCCACATCCGGGTGCAGGCTTGGGACGACAGGTAACTTGGGAGCAGGGAGCAGGGAGCAGGATCCAGCCTGCCCAACGGGCTCATGACTACAGTTTAATTAAATGGATCAGGATGGGACCGAAGAAATAGGTTTGCTAGGGAAGATGCCAGAGAGCATGCAAGACCTCACCCGAGGGCTGGGTGAGGAATCTTGGGGACCAGAGAGGGGGCCTGTGCAGAAAGAGAGGAGAGGGAGGCTTGGGGGCAACCTGGCCGACCGAGGCTTGGGTACCGGTGTGTTCGTGGCGTCCACCCAGCCCGCCTCTCTGGTTGCCATGGGGAAGCTGTGAGCTGTGAATGTATCTCTTTGTATTTTATATCTTTCCTCTGTTTCTGAATAAAGCTCTTTTGGAAATGTCACACCTTGTCTCAGATGGCTTTGTGGGTAGGTGGCCCCTCAGTCACCCAGGCCTATTTGACAATGAGAATCAGTGCTCCATGGCCACCCAGTGGCGACTCCCAGGATGGCCACACACATTTTTGGGGGACAGGAACAAGAGCAGCCAGTCCCCTATCTGTGATACCACCCTGTCCTGTTGGCCACTCCCTCCTGCAGGGCCTCTGGGCAGAGATGTGCCAGCAGGTGCCTGCCTGTGCCCATGGGTGGGGGCGTCCCCCACAGGCTGTGGGTGAGGGGGCACAGAAGAGGGTGGCTGTGCCCACAGGTAGGGAGGCAGGAGTGTGACACAGAGGGTGTGGGTGAGGGTGGACAGAGGGCTGGCCTTGCCCACCACGTTGGTCTTTGCCAGTTTTCTGGTTTGCAGGAGCCAGGACAGCATCCGGGGCCTCCATCCAGCACATTGCACACGTCCTCCCTGCAGGGCTGGGGGCACCGGGGCCCAAGCCACTCCCCTGCCCGATTCTCAAGCAGCTTCCTCCATCTCCCCTCTGAGCTTCCCTGAGCCAGAAGAGGAAAGGCCTTGGGCTGTGGCCTCCTGGTCAAACACAAAGGGTCAAATCCCAGCAACTGAGTGCCGGCCCCAGCTGCTCCCAGAACCCCAACAGCTACAAAGTAGGGACCATCCCTTGATTTCACAGACAGCGAAGCTGAGGCCGGGCACGCTTGCCCGGGGAGAAGATCCAGGCGAGGGTTTAACGCCACTGCTTCCCTTCCCAGCATTCATCAGCTTCCCCTCCATCCTCCCAGACTGCTCTGAGCTCAAACCACACCTGGCTCGACTCTGTCCTCCTGTTTGTAAAGACAGGGCGAACGACATGAAATCGGGGCTTCCTCCTCTACTGTCACCACCCCCCTGCCTACCCCAGGCCCCACGCACCCCACTGCTGTTCGCCCGAGCCCCCGAGATGGGGGGGTGACAGCCAAGGAGGGAATGCTTTGAATGGCTGGGCCAGCACGCAGCGCCCTCCGCCACTGTGGTGACAGCCTGAGCAAGAATTCCACATTCATCACGAGATGACTCAGCCGGCTCAGGCCGGGCGCCTCTGAGCGTGACTCAGCAGCCGAGGGGGCTGGGTGGCAGAGCAGGCCTCCGTCCATGTGAGCGGTGACTGGCGGAGAACAGCCTGTTCCCAGCTCTAAACCCCAAGGCGGAGCGTCCGCCTCTGCGGTCAGACACACGAGGGCCTCATGTTCCCAGCCATGTGGCCACGCTTCCTCCCTGAGACCTGGGGGCTGCCTCCTTCGCCGTAGCCCTGGGGAACCGCCTTGGGTGCTGCGAGAGGCCTCTCTCCTCTGCACCGCCTTTCCCGGGTCAGGCCGGCCTCCCAGAGAGAGCAGCAGGGGCCCCCACGTAGGGGTGGCGAAGGCGGGATGTGTCACAGGCTGGGCACCCGCTGCACAGATGGTCACAGCGTCCTGCTCTGCTCCTGGGGGCTGGGAATGGGGCTCCCTGGGCTTGTTGGTGCTCAAGGACTCAGCTCAGAAAGCATCTCTTCTCATTGGGAAATTTCCCAAAACCCGAGTAGCAGGTTAGGGACAGTCTGTCGGCTCATCGGGAGAAAGCAGCCTGGGCTGGGGGTTATGGCGCAGTGCGTGAAGCCGCTGCTTGTGACCCGCACGTCCCATATTGGACTGCCTGGGTTCCAGTCCTAGGATCTGCTTCTGATCCCAGCGTCCTGACAATGCACCCTGGGAAGGCAGTGGTCCCCCTGGGGCAAGGGGGCGTTACTATAAGCCCTGTTTGAAAGCCAAGGACGATGAGGTGAGACTTAGGGAACTTGTGCAAGACCACCAGGAGCTGGGCACGTGTCACTGGACAGAGGCCAAAGCCAGCCACGGCCAACCTGGGCCAACTTCACCACACCCTGACGAGGGCTGTGCACCAGGCCATTCGGGGAAGCCATGCTCCACTGAGCCTGTTCTGGTCAAAATATTTTTCTATGTCGTGGCTTCTTCCGTGCGGGGAAGATCGTCTTCCTTGTAGGAGAACAAGGGTTGGCGGGGCCCTGGGGCAGAGAGGGGATGGGGTGAGGTGGAGGGAGCCAGGCCGATTCCAGTTCCTGTTGGTGTGGACCCTGGAAGGGTTCCATCCCTGGCTCTAGCTCACCGCTGATGCAGACTTGGGGATGTAGCAGGTGAGGCTCAGGTTCCTGTCACCCACGTGGGCGACCTGGATTGAGGTCCTGGCTCCCGGCTTTGCACCAGGGCCATGGCGGGGCCCTCCCCACCCCTCCCCTGCAGTCCTAGACTTGTAGGGTGAGCAAGGCCTCCCCCGCACTTGGGCTCCCCCTCGGGCGCCAGGAGCTTGCAGCAGAGTGATGCGGGCGACCCTCTTGGTGTCCTGGGAGGCACCATGAGGTCTCAAGGGGAAGGAGTGAGTGCCGGGGAGTGAGCTCCATCAAAGGGCATCTCCTGCCAGTGGTGCAGTGGAGGGCAAAGAGAGCCCAGCCTGGGGGCCTGCGCGCGGACACAGGCCCGCGCTTCTGCCTCGCCCTCTGCCCCTCGTCCCCGACTCTGCCCCAGGCCTCCATCAACTCTTGGTTCCACCTCTGGGCCCCTTAAGTAAAGAACCAGGACCCCAGAACAGGGAAGAAGGAGGAGCAGCCACAGGGAGACGGGAGCAGCCCCGGGGGCGCGCAGGCACCGGCCGGGAGAGACGCAGTGCCCAGTGCTGGAGAAAGCTCCGAGCCCCTCTGGTGCTAGTGTTGGGGGCCGGGCAGCCTGGTCGCTGCTTCCAGGGGAGCAGGGGTGATTCCTTGTGGTCCGCCTGGGTGTTCCTGGGCAGGGCGCTGGGCCAGCTCCCGCCTCATCAAAGCATCAGGACTGGAATTCCCCAAAGCTCATTTCCTACCATTTAATCTTCCGCCGAGGACCACAGCTGCCAAGGCTGCCTCCCAAAGCTGCCGCTGGAGCAGAGCCCACCTCCAGCCCCTCCCTGCCCCGCCCACCTCCTCCCGAGCCCGGGGAGGAAGGCACAGCGCCCCCTTCTGGGACTTTGCTCCCCCCTCTCCAAGGGCGGGGTTCCTGGCACAGTGGGTTAAGCCACTGCCAGCGACGCCTGGCATCCCACAGGGGTGCCAGTTCGAGTTCCAGCTGCCTCACTTCTGATCCAGCCCCATGCTGATGTACCTGGGAAAATGGTCCTAGTGCTTGGGCCCCTGCCTCCTATGAGGGAGATCTATTTGGAGTTCCAGGCTCCTGGCTTTGACCTGCCACAGCCATTTGGGGGGGGGGGGGGGTGTGAACCAGAGGATGAGAGATTTCTCTCTCTCTTTCTCTACCTCTCCCTGTGTAACTCCTTCAAACAAATAAAATCTTACATAATAGAGTAGGGCTTAGGGCAAGGAACACATCGTTTAATCTAGCTCCGCCACCATTCACTGGGCAACCTCTCTGAACTTCTGTCCTGGGGGCCCCAGACAAATACACGAGACTAAGAATGGAGAGGCACGGAGAAGCTGCCTCAACGTGAACCTGCTCGTTCCTGCCCTGGCACCTTGGGGCCCTACGCCTTCCCCTCATCCCTTTCTGACACCAAGCTCTGGGACTGGGTCTTGCGCACTCAGGCATCAGGCCACGGGCCCTGCCTCCAAGGACCCAATGGAAACAGCAAGTGTCAGGTCACCCAGGCCAGGGAGCACGGCCCAGCACCTGGACATCAGCTGATGTCTGCATAGCACGGACGGACCGGTCCATCAATACGAACCGGATAACACAAGAAGCAAGGCAGGAAGCCGAATGCCAGCTTCCTGAGGGACAGAGACGCAGTCCCCAGAGACCCAGGTGGACACCTCTCTCCAGGGGGCCTCGGATCAGAACAAGATCAGGTGCTGGGTGATCTCAATGGCTGTTGTCATCTGACCACACCACCACCACCACCACCACCACCACGGGACAAGCCGACCCTGCCCCGGGGGGCATGGCCACTGGTGTGCACCGACTCCCCCGGCTAGTCTGGGTGCTAGCACCAGATCACGCCTCTCTCTGGATCCCCTTCCCCAGGCCCAGCTGGAGCCCCCTCCCCTGCCCCATCACCCAATCACCCATGCTGGCATTTTCCTCTATACAGAGGCCCCGGCAGTTCCCCCATCAAGTCCCAATCAGAACAGCATCCGTTCCTCTGAGGTTTCGCCCAGGTCTCCCTAATTGGATCTGGGCTATTCTCAGACAGACAGTCTCCTAGGTAATTTCCACAGAGAGCTAATATCCTCCGCTAAGCTGGGCTTCTTCCTAATTGAATTCCCAAATGCGGTGTTGGGCCCAGGCCCCGTGCACACCGCGCAGTGGCGAGGGACGCAGGTGGAAAGCAGACCCCCCGCAAGCGGTTCTGACCCCCGCGGGGCTTCCAGTCCACTAGATGTGTATATACCAGGCGCCATCCACACCTAGACGTGCAGCTCAACGGAGAGGCAGCTTCGGAAAAGGGTGGACCCTAAGTGGCCAGGAGGAGGACAATTCCAGGGGCCAGTAGGCATGGGGGGGGGCAGCTGAGAGGACCCCAGAGGCAGGCGTTGGGAGGAGGGAGCTGTGAGTGCTCCTACGCAGAGCACGGTGGAATGAAGATGCTGCAGATGGAGGTGAGGGGCAGCTGTGCCCCCAAGCCCCTTGGCGAGTGCTGTCCCCCCTCCCCTCTCTCACCCACAGGGCTCCTGCTGACGCCTGTTGAGAAACAGGAAGTCCAGGGAGGCCTGCGGTGAACACAGCCCTGGTGGGTGCCCTGTCCTCACAGTCTCGTCCATCCAGATGGTGGGACCACGGGGCCAGAAAACTCTGTCTGAGAGGAAGGGCCGGAACACTCTGCCCAGGCCAGGAGAGGCGGCCCCTCTGCCTCCCACCTGCTGCGGGGCTGCTTCAGCGAGGAAGACCAAGGCCGTGATAGAGATGGGACACGACCTCTCACCTGCCGGCTCCCTGGAGTTCTCAGAAATGGTGGCAGGGGGTTCCCAGGCTGGGACTTTCCATCTGGGCTAAGCCCCCGCCTCCCAGCTCCTCGCCACTCTTCCTAAGTAAGCCCTGACCCTTGATGACAAAGGGCCCCTGCACTCAGATGCATGACACAACCAAAGGAAGGGCTCAGGAGGAAAAAAAAAAGGGCACCCCCACACAGGCCAGACCCCAAAGACCCTCCGTGGTCTCTCTGTAAAACTCGGAAGGAGCTGGACCACAGGGACCCTGACAGCTGCCCCTCTGCTCCCTCAATGGTCTGATCCTTAGCAAAGCTGCCCAGCCAAGGACTGGAGGGTTCAAGAGGAAGAAGTCTCTGCCCACAGGGCCTCCGGCTGACCCCGGTCCAGTGGGAGCTGTCTGGGGCCGGGGCCAGCCCCATGGCAACAGAGTGAGCTGGCAGACCCGGCTGTGCTGGAGGGAGCCGGCTGTCGGCTCAGGCTGTGAATAACGGGAGCCTCATCGCCAGCCCGGAGCTGCAGGGGAGGGAGCACCTGGTACACAGGTGCTGACTCAGTCCGCAGGTCCAGGCAGGTGGCTGCCGGGCTGGGAACGGGGAAGCTCCTCCAGGCTCCCCCTCTCTGAGCACACCCTCGGGACCCTGGGCCTCCGGGCCCTTCCACCCAGTTCTGGCTGAAATGTCCACCCCTCCTCCACTCTGCACCAAAGTCCAGGTCCAGGTCCACCCCTCTCTGGATTCCCATCGCATGTGTCACTCAAGAGGCACGTGATCTTGACGACCTTGGAAGCTTCTGATCCCTGGGGCGGGACCCTGAGGCCCCCCAGACTAAGCCCTGTCTCCAGCCCCGGCATCTGTCCATGCCCCGGATCAGAGGAACGCATTCTCCCCACTGCTTGCATGACAATCCCGAAGATGACGGTCATTCTTCAGGGTCTATCTCCAGGCTGCAGGGCCCTTCCTGCACTGTTTGCTTCCAGCTCTGTCCAGCCATCTAAGGCCTGCCCGGCCTTCCACCCTAAAGGCGGGAGTCCCTCCGATCTCCTGGAAGAACCCCTGTCTCCTCTGTCCCTTCAGCTCCCACCCCAGAGCACCGCCTCAGGTCCAAGGCCGGCCTATGACCTGTCTGAAGACAGGGACAGCACCCGGGGCAGAGACAGAAAACTGCTCACCAAGCAAGTGGTCAAAGGGCAAGGTGGCTCCTCCCCCGCCCTCAGGGTGTTGTTTCTCGTTCCCTGGAAACCGAGCTCTGGAGAAAAATGACTTCTTCCCCAGCTGGCTCCTTTTAGTGTGATATGAGGATCTGTGGCCCCCATGGCCGCTGCAGGCAGCAGGTGCCTGCAGTTCCACAGCACTCCCTCACCGGGACTGACACTGCAGGCTCAATCCTAGAAGAATGAGCACAAGCAAACCGAAATCAAAACCCCAGGGTCAGGGTTAGAGGTTAAGGTTAGAGTGAGGGGCTAGGGGTTAGGGTTAAGGGTTGTTAGAGGTTAGAGGTTAGGGTTGGGGTCAGGGTTAGGGGTTAGGGTTAGAGGTTAAGTTTAGAGTTAGGGGTTATAGGTTAGGGTTAAGGGTTAGAGGTTAGGGTTAGGATTAGTGTTTAGCGTTGGGGTTAGGGCTTAGGGTTAGGGGTTAGCGTTGGGGTAAGGGTTAGAGGTTAGAGTTGGGGGTTAGAGTTAGTGGTTAGCATTGAGGTTAGAGGTTAGAGTTAGGGGTTAGGGTTAGCATTGGGGTTAGAGGTTAGAGTTAGGGGTTAGGGTTAGTGTTTAGCACTGGGGTTAGGGCTTAGGGTTAGTGGTTAGGATTAGGCTTCTGATCTAACTCATCAGGGGCAGGGGTGGTGCTCAGGATTTTAGGGGAGCTCCTGGGTGCATCTCATGGGCAGACTGGGTGAGAATGGCTGGCCAAAGCACAGAACTTCACAAGGCAAAAGCCAGAGGGCTTCTGGTGGCCTGAGTTGGAAACAGGCCCTTGACTTGGCAGGTACTGGGGGCAGAGAGGTGTGGGAAATAGGGGGACACAGCATGAGGAGCCCGGACCTGTCCTGGCTTGGGGGCACAGGGGCCAGGCACGCAAGAAGGGACACCTAAGAGGGCAGCTGTGGTCTTGAGAAACGGACCTGAGCGGCTGCTGCTCTCTGGGAAGGCAAACATTTAAAAGCAAAGCAAAGGCAAATGGATTCCAAAAGTCTTTGAAAAACGACTGGGCAGGCAGGGCAGGAACCACTGAGAGGGGCCAACAAGGCCGGCCCCAGTCCAGACTTGGCCGGAGTGTGCCCAGGCTCGGCATGGACCCTTCCTGCAGCCTGGCCTGCCTGCGGTCCCGGGGGCCGTGGGGCCTGTGGGGTGTGTGTGTGGGGGGGTGGTTCACTGCCCTTTCTGCACGGAGGCATCTTCTCCAGTCCTGGGGGCTGCCTCCCTTCCTGCTCTGCTGCCTCTCTGGCTTCTGAAAGGGTCTGGGGTCTGAAAGAGAAAGCGAGGGTCTCCCCTCTGGTGCTCCCTGAGCTGGCCTGGTCCACGCCTCATGGAGCTCTCCTCAAGTTCTGATGCCCGAGAACCCTGCCCTTAAACCCAGAGCTGGCTTACTGCAGGGGGCCACGGCTAGCCTGGCCTCAGCCACAGCTGGGCTCCTTTAGCCAAATGACCTCCATTCCCTCCACCCCTGGCCCACTTTGACCTCCCTGCAGCCTGCCTGACCTGGGCAGTGGGTCCTGCTCTCCCCATAGGAGCTCATCTGCTTTCTGAGCCCAGAAAGGGGTGCAGGGGCCATTTCTCCAGGGGCCCCAGGTGGTCCCCTGGCTCTGCACGGCTGCTCTCACACCTGGAAGACCAGAGGGGGCGGGGGCTGCCCCGGCCGGGCTGTTTACCCGGCGCCGGGCTTTGCCCAGTGGCTCCCTGGAGGTGACTCTGTCCCCTGCGCATTGTTTCCTTTCCGGTGGAATTTCTGCTCCTGAGGACTCACTGTCCAGTTCCCCGCATCCCGGTTTCCTCCTGTCCAGACGGGCTGGCCCCTGGCCATGAGCTTGACCGTCCACGGGGAGGCTGAAGACTTGAAGAGCAGGCAGGAGGCTGATGTCCCTCCCTGGACTCGGACGGTGGGGTGTGTCCCTGGCAGGTGGGCGCTGTGTCCACCGTGGGCAGCAAGCCCTCCCACTCTGATGCAGGCAGCCAGATCAGGTGGACAGGTGAGGAGGGCCCACGCAGCGGGGATACGGCCTGCCACCTTGGACCACACACTGCCACGTGGTTCCTTCCCCTGTTTGTTGCAAGACCCTCCTGGTTCAAGAGGAAGGCAAGGAACGCAGACAGACAGGCGTCAAGGCCACCCCCCAACGTCATCACAAGGAGGCGGTGGCTGTGCCCCACACCTCTGCCAACTCCCCTGCCCCGGCCCTTCCTGCGGGGATCTGCAAGGTGGGGGGGGGTGAGGAGGAAGCTCTGCTCCCCTGTCCTAGGCCCTGGCCCACGCTCCTGAGTCAGATCCCTGGGGTGCCAACTACACCCCCCAGACCAGTGGCTTTCGGGCCTCAGGGGGAGCAGGGGCGCAGGGCCCACCGTGCAGTCTGCGCTGCCTCCCATCAGCCACCTCAGCTCCTCTGGCCCTGACTGTGCCCCCAGGCGGTGCTTACTCGCCTGCCTGCATCAGCCTTACTCACTCGGTCCTGTTAGTTCTTGACCCTGAGGGGGCCCAGCAGGGGTGCAGCAGAGCCCTCCCCACCCGGCCCCCAGGAAGCGTCTGCCCTGGGAGGAGAGGCAGACAGCAGGGGTGGGGAGGTCAGCTTTAGATCCAGGCTCATTTACTGTATTGTATTTTGTTGTGTTACTTTGAAAGATGTATTTATTTATTTGAAAGGCAGAGTTAGAGAGAGAGAGAGAGAGAGAGAGAAACAGGCAAGATCTTCTATCTGCTGGTTCACTCCCCAAATGGCCACAGGATCAGGGCTGGGCCAGGCTGAAGCCAGGAGCCAGGAGCTTCATCCGGGTCTCCCACGCTGGTGCAGGGGCCCAAGCACTTGGGCCATCCTCCACTGCTCTCCCAAGCACATTAGCAGGAAGCTGGATCAGAAGTGGAGCAGCTGGGACTCGAACCTTCGCCCGTATGGGATGCGGGCACTGCAGGCTGTGGTCTTAACCTGCCGCACCACAGCACTGGTTTCATTTTACTTTGTTTTGTTTAAAAGGCAGAGAGACAAAAAGAGAGCTGCCAGCCAGTTCACTCCCCAAATCCAGCAACGGCTGGGGCGGGGCCAGCCAGGAACTCAAGACAGGAGCCCCACGTGGGTGGCAGGGACCCCAGTACTTCAGCCGTCACCTGCTGCAGCTGGAGTCAGAACTGGAGCTGGAACTCGAGGGAGGCCTGACTACAGGAGGAGGCAGCTATGGGCACAGAGCTGTTGGGAAGGGAGTGGGTGCAGGTAGCAGCAGAAGGAGGAAGGGCTGGACCGGCTCGGGGGAGCCCTGCCCCGTGGCCTCCAGCTGCCCATAGCCAAGCACAGCACAACCCCCACCCCACGCTCTCATGAGGACCCGACAGCCCCATCCCAGAAAGACCTGTGCAAGCTCCTGTGTGCCCACGCTGGCTGTGCAGGAGGAAGGGCGAGGTGGCCACCCCGGGGCCCCCTGGCTGGTAACAGCCCCGCTGCCTCCCTCTGTCCCACGACACCTGCCCCTTACAGTCCCTAAGCCCCACAGGGGGTAAGGAGGACCCTGGGCCCAGCCCACCCAAGCCTGGCTGCCTCACACTGGTGACTCAGACCAAGAGACATGCGAGAGGTCTGCTCCCATATAGACAGAAAGGACTGGTCAGTGACTCGGGGTGGGGGTGGGGTGGGGGTGTCCCTGGGGTCCCTGCGGGGCAAATTCCATCCGTGCTGTATCACCCAAACTGTGCATCCCCCGCACGTCACCCACCCCCGCTCAGCCTCCCCTGACCGGGGGTCACCATCCTCTCCCTGGGCGCCTGCCCAGCCTGGTGGGAGCTGAACGGAAGAACCACGTCCAGAGAGCCAGGCTGCAGCCCCGCAGAACACCCATTTCCGGCGGACGTGTAGGGGATCAGGAGAACTGAGCTCTGTAACACGGGTTCATGAAGGGTCCAGAACTGGGTGGGGGGAGGGTGCTCCCCGGAGGTGGAGACGTGGCAGGTGAGAAGGAGACCTGAGCCACCCCAGCACACCCACTCATACTGCACGCTGCCCCACAGACTCCTCCTTGAGACCTCCTACCCTCCGCGCTGCTTCCTCCAGGAAGCCTGCCATCCTGCACCAGCCCCCATGTCTCTGTCTTTATTACCTGGCTTCCTGTCTTTTCTAATCACTGCATACATTCGCTCTTCTGCCCCAGTGAGTGTGCCCATTCCTGCAAGACAGGAAGGAACTGATATTCTTCCGCGCTGCGCCACTCGGCCGTGCGGGCTGGCCATTCTGGGGTAGCCAAGGACCACACCGGAACCAGGGTAAAGAACAACAGGACCGTATACGGGCAAGTCAGAAGAGGGGGTGGTCAGGAATGTCGAGAATGAGGAACGAGGCCTGGTAAAGATGAAGGCGCGTGAATCAGAGTCAGATAACCCAGTTACAGGGCAAGAGAGGAGGATGCTGGGCCGGGCCCCAGCCAGCGCGGCCTGGAGGTGCCCCCAGGGCCCGCACTGGCTCATCTGAGCCGCACGCACGCCACCCTGCCGTGGACGTCCGACTTCCTGCTGCAGGCCACCCTGCGCCCAAGGGCGGCGAGGGTCTTTTCTGCTCACGGAACGCCAGCATCAGGAGAGGCTCGGCTGGAAATGAGGAAGTGAGGACGCCCAAGGCCCTAGCTCGGCCAAGCGCAGATGGGAAAGTGGCAGAGGCCCAGGCCGGGGGAAGTTGGTGCAGGAAGTGACGGGGACCAACAAGAGCAGGGAGAGGGCCTGGCCTGGGAGGGTAGGCCAAGCCCTGCTCTGTTTGCACCTGGGGGCCCATAGCTGCCTCCATCCTGCTGCTCGAGGGACTGGGATGCATGGCAATGAGAATTTTGACCCTGGGACCCAGAGAGGAAACTTCCTGGGAGCTAATGCCTGCAATGTGGGGCTGGCGATGTGGGTGCCATGGGGTAAGCTGATGCCCGGCATCCCACACAGGAACGCTGGCTTGAGTCCTGGCTGCACCGCTTCCAATCCAGCTTCCTGCTCACACACCTGGGGAGGCAGCAGAGGCTGCACCCACATTGCCAGGCCCAATACTTGGGCCCCTGACACCCACATGGGAGACCCAGATGGAGCTCCTGGTTCCTGGCTTTGGCCTGGCCCAGCCCTGGCTGTTGCAGACATGTGAGGAGTGAACCAGCCAATGGAAGATTCTCTCTCTCTCTCTCTCTCTCTCTCTCTCTCTCTCTCTCTCACTTGCCTTTCAAATAAAGAAATCTTTTAGAAAAACGATGAAGCTTGCAGAATCAGCCTGTGAGGGTGTGTTGGGGCTGGGGTGGAAGCAGGAAACAGATGTGCAGGAGGGGACCAGCAGGCATGCTCTCCTGAACCAACCAACCTGCTCCGGGGCACAGAGGGCCCACACTGCCAGACACCGGGGAAGTCAGTGAGAACCCTGGGAAAGGCCCCCACCCCACCCCAGGGAGCTCTCACTCTATCAGAGTTGGAGCTCGGGCTGCCTGTGGCCCCGTGCTGTGCTCTCTGAGAGGCTGCCCCTCAGTGAGAGCTTAGCCCGTGCCTGATGGCTCACACCCCATGATTCTCACAACAGCCCAGAGCCTGAGGATCACAATCTGCCTTACAAAGAGGGAAACTGAGGCCCAGTGGCAGGCACGTGGCCCAGGGAGCACCTGACCCAGCTCCCTGCTCACGCACACCCTGGGAGGCAGCACGGATGGCTCCAGTCCTTGGTTCCCTGCCACCCACGTGGGAGCCTGGATGGAGTTCCAGGCTCCTGCCTCTGGGTTGGCCCAGCCTGGCTGTTGCAGGTATTCGGGGCGTGAAGCAGGAGATACAAGATCTCTGTCTCTCCGCCATTCAGATAAAAGGAAAACAAATACATTTAAGAAAACAGAAAGGAGACCACAATTTAAAAAGAAAAAAAAGGAAAGAGAGAAAACTGAGCCCCCAGGGGTAAGGTTTGCCTAAAGACACACAGAGGACAAGGGTCACCTCCCCGCCTGGAGGCCAGTTGGTCTGATCCCACGACCACTGTTCTCTCAGTCACCGTGTGGCCTTCAGCTCATCACTTGGTGACTCTGAATCTCAGGCCTGCAAACTTAAAGCCCTGGGTTAGACGAGTCTAAGAACCCTCTGTACTGGCACTGGCGCCGTGGTAGGCTAAGCCTCCACCTGAGGCACCAGCATCCCAAATGGGCACTGGTTCATGTCCCGGCTGCTGCTCTTCCGGTCCAGCTCTCTGCTATGGCCTGGGAAGGCAGCAGAGGAGGGTCCAAGTGCTGGGGCCCTGTACTTGCACACTGAAACCCACACCAAGCAACCACAGGCAGCAAGGGCTGCACTGGGCGCAGGCACAGGTTTGGGAGTCAGGGGGCTGGAAGGGAGACAGGCTGGAGAAGGCCGAGAGGAGGGGAGGCTGGGCACAGAGCAGGTCTGAGGAGGGGTCTGCACAGGCCCCGGCTGTCCTGTGTCCAGCCGTCCCAGGACCAGGACCTTCCATAACAGAGGCCGAGACACCCAGCACTCGGCCAGCTCACTCCTAGAGAGGACGGAGCCGGCCGCGTCCACACACGGGCTATTTTTGGAGCCGTGGTGTTTGGAGAGCCACCAGGCCAGAAATAGGACCTTGTGTTTCTGCCACCCCCAGCTCTCCCAGTGAAATCACCGAGAGGCAGGAGGCCCGGCCCACATTCCACGGAGCCTGTGTAACCGCCGGCAGCATCTTCCCCTCGGGTAGGGCCCAGGGGCCTGGCGCTTGCCTGTAAAAGGGGATTCTGGAAGGCGCAAGGCCAGGGAAAGAGAGCTTGAGTCAGAGCGAGTAGAAAAAAGAGAACAGGGAACAGGGAGCGCGCGCGGAAACGGGCGAGAACAGCAGGCTGATGTCCAAGGGCGGGAGAGGAACTAAGGGGCAGGATAGAGAGGGCCAGTGGGAAGGGGCCACAGGAAGATGGCCGGGCTGAGATCCCCAGTCGGGGTGGGGACCACCGTGAGTCTGGGACAGTCACAAGCACTTGCTGGGGGGCAGAGAGGGACCTCTTTCCCGTCTTTCCCCAGAGCGGGAACTGGAAGTTTCCCAAGAAGTCCAGGGCCCTGTAACTCATCGCTTATCTCTGAGCCTCCGGAAATTAGAGATCCTGCTATTTCAACAGCTGGGACTTTTCTCTCCCCCTGACCCCTCACAGAAGAGGTCACGGTTTGGACAAGAGGACTGCGCTCAGGTGGCCTGGGGTTCGGGGTAAAAGAGAAAGTGACGGCTCCTTGGCGGGAGGCGTCCTGGGCGGCGGCTAGGTGTGGGAAGGCCCTGAGCTGGGGCAGACGAGGCCATGTGCACCCAGAGGAGAAGCGGTGACCTCGGTCAGGTCTGGGTTCTAGGTCGGCTTGGCAGCTCCAGCTCATCAGGGTTAGAGGCAGAGTTGGCAAAGTCAAAATGCTGGCCTCGGCTTGTGCCACAATTTCTCCTTCCTATATTTTTAAAAGATTTATGTATTTGAAAGGCAGAGTTACAGAGAGAGAAGGAGAGACACACAGAGGGAAAGGGATCTTCCATCCACTGGTTTACTCTCCAAATACCCACAACAGCCAGGACTGGGCCTGGCTGAAGCTGGAAGCTTGGAACTCCATCTGGGTCCTGCATGTGAGTGGCAGGAGCCCAAGTACCCAAGCCATCACCTGCCACCTCCCTGGACACGAACAGGACTCAAGCCAGAGCCGGGACTTGAACTCGGGTACTGGACTATGGGAGGCGGGCATCATAGCTCCTCAGTCAAACACCCAGTCCAGGCCTCTGCTGCTCCTAAGCGCTCAGTGTGCGCCTCCAAGTCCCCTCTACATGACACAGGGCTCCCCAGCTCTCTCACGCGGAGAACGGAGACCCTGTACAGGAACGGCATCACAGTCGAGTACCAGGTCTGAGAGTGGGCCCTGAATCGCCCTAGCAAGGCCCAGGCTGTCCACAGAAAACAGCTTCTTACACCGGGGCCTGCCGAGGCGTGGGAACAACAGGGTTACAGGGCAGCTGCCTGTAGTGGCCATGTCCAGGGCTGTCAGGAGCCACTGCTCTTCCAAGCACTCCCAGGTCCCTGTGCCCCGCTGGCCCCCGCGCAGGGAAGGAGAGGCCTTGCCGGTGTTTCTGGGGGTAGGGGCTGAGCTGGGGGCTGGACTCTGTCTTCCTCAGCGCTAATCACACTCTCGGGGAAGGGGAAGACACAACGCAGGGCAGGAAAAAGACAGGCCCCAGGCAGCCTTGGTGTCCATGATCCCGACTTTCCGAGGAGGTTTCCCTGTCTTTCCCTGCCATGCCTCTTCCCGCCCCCACCTGGGAAAACAAAGCCTGAGGCAGCGGTCAAAGAAAAAAAAAAAAAAAAAAAAGAAAGCTGTGGGGCTGCGGTTGCCCTTAGTATCTGTTTACTGAACAAATCCAAAACAAACATCCCGACACCACCACCCACTTACGCTTCCTGTGACTGCTCCATGTCTCCATGGATACGCCCTGTGGAGCCCCATCACCTACACAAAGCACAGATGTGAGGACCCCCACCCAGGTCAAGTGCGTCCTGCCCCATCCCCCACGGGATGCCTCCCTCCGCAACCCCAGGCCAGCACCTGATCCCGCCAACACCCCAAGCTCCCCAGTCTGCTCCTGCGCGCTCCCTGCTAGCCAGCGTCCGCCCCCTTTCTTCCCTCATCCCAGTGCCCTGAAATCACACCCACAAACCCACCAGCAGTGGACCCTGTCCTCCCAGCCTCCTCCTGCGAGTGCCTGGTGCCACTGCAGGATGTCACCGCGGGCAGCTCGGAGAAACCAAACTCACTCACCTCGCCTGCCAAGGCTTGACCACGCCAAACCCAACCCCCGCCGCCCTCTCAGCTGCTGCACCTCAAACCCCAGCCCAGCTTGGCTGCGGACAATGAGAGCCCTTGGGGTGCCCGGAGAGCCTGGACACCATGTGCTAGGCTCCAGCCACACACCTCCGGAGGCAGGCCGCCAGACGGGCACATGGTGGGGCCCAGCCAAAGACCGGGAGCTCTCTGTTGGGCCCACAGCCAAGACAATCAAAACTCAGACGAGCACACAGCGCACTCCGTGCCCTCTGGCCACTGGCGGAGGCCCAGGGCGGGGAGCTGTGTTTTCCTGGAGGTTGGCTGGGACACAGCACCGGCTGTACTGGTGCAGGAAAGCCTGCAGGCTGGCTAGTGTCATGGACAGCGCCACAGTGACCTGCTCCTCCAGGTGGGAAAGGAGGGGGAAAGTGAGCGTTTTGCCCCCAGCTGAGCACTAGGGAATGTCAGCCTGAGCTCTGTGTTCTTGGCTGCCTGCCACTGTGGGGGGGTCGCCCCAGCAGGACGCCCAAAGACAGGCACCCAGGCAGAGGCCAGATCAAGGGACGACCTTGAACCCGGGCAACCCAGGCTTTGCTTGGTGGCTCCCGGGGCCGCTTGCACACGTACACACACAGAGCAGCACGCACACACACAGGCCTCCACACGTCAGGGGTGGGTGGTGCCTGGGGTGGGGGGTGGGGGCCGGCCACCCGCTTGGACACTTCCAGAGCCAGTATGTGGGCGGGGCTGGAGCATGAGTTCATCTACTTCCTGCCTACATCTGGTATAAAAGGAGGCAGCAGCCCGAGGAGCAGCACAGCTAGGGCTGGCCTAGAGTGCGATCCGGGCTGAGCCACACACCCCCTCTCTGGCCGCGGCACACCAGGACTCCCGGAGGCAGTCAGCCACAGCTGCAGAACCCGCCCGTCACAGGTGCCGCGGAGAACTTCAGGTAGGTGAAAAGCAAACTCTCTCCATCTCTGCCCGCCAGCCTGAGGCAGGATACTCCCTTCCCCAGCATCAATGCCGTCCACAAGCCCCACTTTTCCTCCTTCCTCTCCAGACAGCCCTGCAGCCTTGGGGGGATCCTGCACAGCAAGGCCCGTAAGAGGGCAGACAGGGGGCCAGACCCCACGGGCAGCCCCACCACCCAGGACCCAGGGCTGACTTTCTCTGATTCCCACCTTTGCCACCTTGGGCAAAGGTTTTTTCAAGCCTTTGCTGGTCGGAATGGGTTCTAAGACTATCGGAAATCTTCATGCAAATCCAAGAGGTTGTTAGAATTCAGTCTTCCTGGCCGGCGCCGCGGCTCACTAGGCTAATCCTCCGCCTTGCGGCGCCGGCACACCGGGTTCTAGTCCCGGTCGGGGCGCCGGATCCTGTCCCGGTTGCCCCTCTTCCAGGCCAGCTCTCTGCTGTGGCCAGGGAGTGCAGTGGAGGATGGCCCAAGTGCTTGGGCCCTGCACCCCATGGAAGACCAGGAGAAGCACCTGGCTCCTGCCATCAGATCAGCGCGGTGCGCCAGCCGCAGCGCGCCTACCGCGGCGGCCATTGGAGGGTGAACCAACGGCAAAAAGGAAGACCTTTCTCTCTGTCTCTCTCTCACTGTCCACTCTGCCTGTCAAAAAAAAAAAAAAAAATCAGTCTTCCTGCTCCTCCCAGGGAAAGGCGGATATCCCAGAGTGGGTCCCAAGTTGCCACTGGTGGAGATGGGCTTGGGACTCCTTGGGGCTGACCAGTGGTAAGAGTCAGTGTGAGACAGAGTGGGCAGCAGCTTCTGGACTTGCTGAATCTGATGTCAGGGCTGCTCTCCTGGTGCATAGCCAGGCGCCCTGTCCCTCCCCACTCGCCATTCCTCTGGAACTGTTCCTACATCAGACCCTTTTCTGCTTGCCCTAGGATGCCGATGTCCCCGGCGCTTGCCTGCCTGGCCCTGGGCCTGGCCCTCATCTGTGCTGGAGGCTCCACCTCATACCCTCCCCAGCCCCAGGTGGCAGAACTAGCGGCAGACTTTGGGGTGAAAGTGTTCCAGCAGGTGGTGCAGGCCTCTAAGGACCGCAACGTGGTTTTCTCCCCCTATGGGGTGGCCTCAGTGCTGGCCATGCTGCAGCTGACCACGGCGGGAGAAACCCAGCAGCAGATCCAAGCGGCGATGAGATTCAAGATAGATGGTGAGAGACGGGGCAGAGCGGGAGGTGGGGAGTCATGGGGTCTTCAAAGAACCAGCTGGAAGCTGGGGGAAAGGCTGACTCCAGTTCAGCCAAGTGAACCCATGTACCTGCAGCAGGGGCCACCCCACTTTGTTCCCACCACACCCTGAGTTACCCGTACCACTGATCTCCCCAGGTGGACCGGCTGATGGCTCTGCCACCAACTACCCGTGCGACCTTAACTCCACGAAAGCTTCATTGCTCATCTTCAGAATGGGGATAGTACACACACCTACTGGACATAACTGCTATAAAAATGAGATAGAGTGATGTATATGAAACGCTCAGCACAGCCGTTATCGTAGGGGAAAATTCAGGGCCCCTAACTTAAGAACTGAGAAAAATATTCGACCCCAAAGAAAGGGTCAGGAGTTGAGCTCCAGAAGAGATTAAGTGATGGGATGAGGTCTCCTGCCAGGGACCATGAGTCCGGGGGTCAGAAGCGCTCTGTCCAGGACTGGGTCTCTCGGGGGGAGACGGCTCTGCCGGGTGCCCCTGGTTTAGTGTGAGCCTAACGTGTCCTGTCCTTGCCTCGGCACAGAGCAGAGCACGGCCCCCGCCCTCCGCCACCTGCACAAGGAGCTCATGGGGCCTTGGAACAAAGATGAGATCAGCACCACGGATGCCATCTTCGTGCAGCGTGACCTGAAGCTGGTCCAGGGCTTCATGCCCCGCTTCTTCAGATTGTTCCGGACCACAGTCAAGCAGGTGGACTTTTCCGATGTGCAGAGGGCCAGGTTCATCATCAATGACTGGGTGGAGAGACACACGAAAGGTGAGCATGCTGGGAGAGGCGGCTGGCTCCCCAGGGTCTGCAGGCAAAGGGACTTTGCAAACACACACTTCCCAGACTCTCGTCTTCTGCCTATCTTCTCTGTGGAAGGCCAAGTGCTTTAAGAACCCAAAGGTTCTTGGCCATGTCGGTCATCACTAGGCTTTCTCATGAACCAACATGGAGGCCATCGCCAAAAAGTGTTCTTAGATTGTTTAAAAATTCATGTATTTATTTGAAAGGCAGAGTTACAGAGAGAGGGAAATACAGAGATATTCTATCCATTGGTTCATGCCCTTAATGGCCACAATGGCCAAGACAGCCAGGCTGAAGTCAGGATCCTGGAACTTCATCCCAGTCTCCCACGTGGGTGGCAGTGGTCTCAGGACTTGGGCCATCTTCTGCTGCTTTCCCGGGTGCATTAGCAGAGAGTTGGATAGGGTGTGGAGCCGCCAGGACTTGAACTTGGCACCTATATGGGGTGCCAGTTTTACAGGCAACGGCTTAGCCTGCTATGCCACAGCGCCGGCCCCAGATTTAATAAGAATAGCGATAAGCGGGACAGGGAACACACAAGAGCCTTCAAGAATGCAGCTTAAGGGTCCGGCGCTATAGCATGATGGGTAAAGCCTCCGCCTGCGATGCCAGCATCCCATATGGGCACCAGTTCAAGTCCCGGCTGCTCCACTTCCGATCCAGCTCTCTGCTATGGCCTGGGAAAGCAGTGAAACTTGGCCCAAATACTTGGGCCCCTACACCCATATGAGAAACCTGGAAGAAGCTTCTGGCTTCAGATCAGCCCAGTGGCCAATTGGGAGTGAACCAGCAGATGGAAGACCTTTCCCTCTCTCTGTCTGTAGCTCTATCTCTCAAATAAAATCTTAAAAAAAGAAGAAGAAGAATGCAGTTTAAGGGGGCAAAGGAAGGGAAGATTGAGTTTCCATCTCTGACCCTGGACAGGCTCCTGGGGCCCGGGGAGTGCAGTCAGCTGGAAGGCATCCTGAGGCCCTTGGGGAGACAGATCAGGTGGAGTCAGCTAGCCTGATTCATTTCTCCCTTGCTGGGTCCCTCCAGTCCACATCCCTTTGAGAACTGGCAGCTGGAGGGGACCACCCCAGAGGCTGAAACACAACAGCTTCCCCTCACCCGGCTCTCCCACAGGCATGATCAGCGACTTGCTTGGTAAAGGGGCCGTGGACCAACTGACGCGCCTGCTGCTGGTGAATGCCCTCTACTTCAACGGCCAGTGGAAGACGCCCTTCCTCAAGTCTGGCACCCACCACCGCCTCTTCCACAAGTCGGACGGCAGCACCATCTCTGTGCCCATGATGGCGCAGACCAACAAGTTCAACTACAGTAAGCACCAGACCTCCCCTCCCCATATCCCAAGGCTACACCTCAGACCCGGGGTCTCCCAAGGAACAATCGTAAAGGTTGCCTTCGGGCAACCAATGGATAGGAGCAACCCTAGAATGCACCCCAGTTTAGCAAAGATTTCCCAAGAGGGAGACCCCAACAATGGGAACAGAAGCACGGAGTTTTATCTTCCCCCACGCCCACCTCTGACCACTGGACCCTGCCCAGCATCTTCCAGCCATGACCTGGGACCAACCAATCCCCAGGACTGTGTGGAAGTTGAGATCAAGGGGAAAAGAGAAGGCTCTGAATTGGCAGGGGGGACGGAAAATGAACACAGGAACCCTGGAGAGGGAGGGCAGGTCCCCCAAAGGGAGCCCAGCTTCCAGGAGGAGAAGCAGCTAAAGACCCCGTGCAGGGGATAGAACCCGGCCGTTCCCCACGTACCATCTCGGTCTTCACAGCTGAGTTCCTCACCCCCGACGGCCACTACTACGACATCTTGGAGCTGCCCTACCATGGGGAAACCCTCAGCATGTTCATCGCCGCCCCCTATGAGAAACAGGTGCCCCTCTCTGCTCTCACCAACATCCTGAGTGCCCAGCTCATCAGCCAATGGAAAGGCAACATGACCAGAGTGACCCGCCTCCTGGTTCTGCCCAAGTAAGCCACACTCGCCAGCGCCCTCTGCCGCTCCCCTCCCTCCTGGCTCCCTGACATCAATCATTGCCCTGGGGTTGTTTCTCAGATTTCCCGATGCCTGCCAGGCAGGGATGTGTGTGGGAGGCTGATTGGAAGCACTCAGGCCTGGGTTTGATTAAGAGAACTCTCGTCATCCCTCCGGGGGTGAGAGGCGCGCGGGGGGGGGGGGGGCGGGGTGTTTCTAGACCGACCACCCCAAAACACCCCCATAAAAGCCAGCAGGAAGAAGAGCCATAGCAGTCTTGCAGGGGAAGAAGGCAAACTGGTCCACACCCAGTGCGCACCCATGTGCGCCTCCCCCTCCCCCTCCATCTCCCCTTGTCATCATCCAGAGGACGGCCACGGGAGGACTCTCTTCCCAGATGCAGTTCGAGCTGGGGCTCCAACAAGGCAAAAATCTGCAAAAGCAAAGGGAGCGGAGAGGGCTGAGGCTGGGTGATTCCAGGATTGCAGGCGAGCTCCCATCTACCTTACCCCACATCTGCAGAAGCTGCCAAACCAGGCTTGGGGGAAGACGAGAAGTGAGGTGGCTGACCACCGTCCCTCACACCCCTACCCCGTAAAGATGCAGGCAATTAGCTGTGCCCTGGTAGGAGGCAGCGGGTGCCCCGAGCCTCACTGCTTGAGTGCTCTTCAGAGTTAGCTCTCAGATCCACAGTCTACGGCCCGGATACTCGCTCAGACTTCTTGGCAGGAGAATTTGCCCTTGGCACCCCAGCCAGACTGCGTAAAATTATGCTGGCATGACTGCCTTCTTTGGGGAGAGCAATTAGCCAGAGGCTTGAGGGGGTGGGGAGACTGAAGACAAATGTTTATGAATTTCAGAAACTTCCAGCAAGGGAGACACTTTGCAAACAGATGTCTCAAAAGCAGGCCTCCTCCTCCAATGCTCACATCTGTTTCCTGTCCTGTCGGCCTGCCCCGGGGTGGGCACCCAGGAGGGCCCTGGGAGAGGCAGGTGCTGAGCTAGAGCTGTGTCTCCTGCTGCCGTCTGCAGGTTCTCCCTGGAGAGTGAAGTGGACCTCAGGGCACCCCTGGAGAACCTGGGGATGACCGACATGTTCAGGTCGGGGCAGGCGGACTTCTCGAATCTGTCAGGTGAGACATTTCTCCTCTCTGCTTCCACATCCCAGTGGCCTTACGGGGCCCCAAAGCGGACAAATGAGGGTATCTCAGGAGCAGGGCTTGACCTACCCTCGTATCCACCTCTGTTTCAGACCAAGAGCTTCTCCACGTGTCCCGGGCCCTGCAGAAAGTAAAGATCGAGGTGAATGAGAGTGGCACCATGGCGTCCTCCTCCACAGGTGAGTTTGCTTGGGGGAGGCTCCCTGGGGCGCAGCTCGGGGCTTCCTGGAGGGGCCAGTGTGCCTCAAGCTTCTATAGGACAGCTCGGCCCAAAGCTGGCATGGACCCCGCAGCCCTGCACCACGCGGACCTCTGTCCCAGAACCGTTATCCTTCCTGGGCCACGAACGAGGGCTCTGCCAGCCTCTTCCCTATCTGTTCCTTGGCCTGAGTGTGAAAAGGCTTCCCCGGGGAGAGCCCCAAGTTGCTCCCACGGTGGGCAGTGGACTTGAACTTGCTTATCAACAGACCCCAACAGGGCTTAGGCAAAAGCGAGTTTGTGAGTGACCAGGTGAGAGGTCTCCAGCAAACCCTGAAGCTGTTGGACGTTGGTCAGGGTCACTGAGAAGGCTCAAACAGGCCTCCTGAAGGTGCCCTCCCAGCAGCACCTGCACGGGGATGGCCGTGGTCACCACACCCGCTCCCCGATCCAGCCAGGCCCCGGCGCCCACGTCCCCCGGCCTCACACACTGTCCCTTCTCTTCCAGTCATCCTTGTCTCAGCCCGCATGGCCCCCGAGGAGATCATCATGGACAGACCTTTCCTCTTTGTGGTCCGGCACAACCCCACAGGTGAGCCTGGACCCCACGATGTCCCCGACCCCTGCCCATCCTCCATGTCTCAGGCACCAGTCTAGATGGAGACACCCCTCCTACTGCTAGAGGACTCTGGGTAGGGAACCCCAGCACAGTCCCACTTCCCAGACCTGGCTCAGCCACACAGGCAGCCGTGACTCCAGACCCACCCCCCCTCATTAGAACTGGGTACACGCACAAACACGGAGATTCCACTGCCTGACTCCCACACCTTCCATCCACAGGCACCATCCTTTTCCTGGGCCAGGTGATGGAACTCTGATGGGGGCAAGAAGCCCTCGGCTGGGAAAGCACTGGAAAAGACTCACCGGCGCTAAGACTGTTTGCTTGAAGGACCCTTCCTGGGAAAAGAGGAGATGCGTGCCCTGCCTTCAAAAACACTAAACCTTTTCCGTTTGCCTCCTGGACCTGAGCTCCCTATCAGCAGCCTGGGAGCTGGCCCAAGGCCAGGGTCCCTGACCGTCTCCATGGAGACCTGCAGGAGCAGGTGCAACGGCCCAGCTCTGCCTGGTGCAGGTGTCAGGCCCGGTTCTGGCTCCTCCTGCAGCCTGGGCAGGCTGGGACCCTGAGGCCTAAGGCGGCAGAGTGATTTGTGTTCCGGTCACACTGCTGTCACTCTCCTGCTGTCTGCCATTGCCGCGGAGGCTGGCGACAGCCCAGAGGAGGCCGATAGGAGAGCCACCCTTTCATCTCAAGCTCCACTCTGCTACTGGCCACCTGCCCAGCTCAGAGGGGCTTCGGACTGGCAGGGACAACGCCCACACCTTCTGCCCTCCCCCCCCACGCCACCCCCGGCCCCCCGAGCAGGGCCGTGTCCCTCCCCCAGAAACGGTGTACATACAACTATTGTGGAGTGTAGGTGACTTGTTTACTTGTAGAAGCAGGTTTCTGCTTCCCACGAACCTGACTGTGCAGGAGGAGAGGAAGTGAGGCCAGATGTGTGCCTGGCTCTTGGTCCCCGGCCTCCTGCTGCGGTTGGGGGGTGCCTGGGATGCCAGGGGCGTGCTTGACTATTTATCGTATCCTTACCCTTGTGTGCTTGCGGAAGAGAGAGACAACTATTCTTGAAAAAAGTATCGTTGAAATGTCTGCTTCGGGCTCCCTTGGGGTCTGTGGTCTGTGGCCTTCCTCTCAGGGGTCCCACTGCTCTGGGCTGTCACAGCCCTCAGGGCGAGGAGCGTGATGGGGGCCACACTGCCACCTTGTGGCTGCCGGAATCCCAGTGCGCCGCCTCCCTTTTTCCTTGCCTGCTCACTCGATGGCTTGGCCGAGCCCGGGGGGCCACGATGACCTAACTTCAGGCCACCCTGGGGACCAAGAAGGTGGGGGTGGGTGAGAGCCTGGAGCGAGGACAGAGCGGTGTC
Source organism: Lepus europaeus (assembly GCF_033115175.1). NCBI lineage: Eukaryota > Metazoa > Chordata > Mammalia > Lagomorpha > Leporidae > Lepus > Lepus europaeus. The sequence goes on along the minus strand of NC_084847.1, from coordinate 53,208,782 downwards.
AAAGTTTTCCAATATCTGTAGGAGCAGGAATTGCAAGGGGCTCTGCCACCTACCAGGACAGAACCTTCCCCAATTACAGGGTGACTCACTGCCGCATTTGGTGACTCACTTCAATGTGTCACTTCCGGCTGCTGTGTGAGAGCAGGGGGACACGTGAGGGCGGCAGGGTGGGGGATGAAAGCAGCAGCGAGCTCGGACCCACCCACCTGGGTGAGACCCTCTTGCAAACCCGAGTGAGGGGCACGGCGGCACGGGACTGTGGAACGCACGCCCGCCGACGGGAGCCTCACCGGCCCCTCCAGGCTCCTCCTGAGAATCCCTCACCCTGTGCTTTCTCTCCCCGGTTTGTTGTTTTCTTTTTCATGATGCACTGGACAGTGACAGCCACACGCAGCACCCACGGGGGTCCCTGAACGCTCCGTTTCCAATGTTCTTGACACTGTGTTGAATAATGTGCTTTTTCACTTTTGATATATAAACGAGTAAAAATGTTCCCAAAAATAATAACAATAAATTATAAATAATATACCAAACAAAACAGTCCTGGTCTTTACTGTCTACGTCCCACACGGTACAAGATATCAAAATCCTGTTGGGAGGGCGAGCGATTGGTGCCATGGTTAATACGCTGCTTGGGATGCCCACATCCGATTTCAGAGTGCCTGGGTCTGGGTCCTGGCTCCGCTTCCAATTCCAACTTCCTGCTAATGCACACCCTGGGAGGCAGCAGGTGATAGCCCAAGTAGGTGGGTCCCTGCCACCCATGTGGGAGACCCAGATGGAGTTCCTGTCTCCTGGCTTCAGCCTAGGCACTCAGGAAGCAGACAGAAGATCTCTGTCTTTCTCTGTCCCCCTCCCTTTCTGCCTTTCAAATCCAGTGAAAATAAATAAAAGAAAATCCTGCTGGTCCACAGCCCCCTGGGGCGAGGGGCTACACTGTGAAACACACGCCTACCGGGGCAGGCCTGCTGGCGTGCCCGCCAGGAGTCCATGAATCTGACCACCACACAGGCTCTGCAGCAAGGCCCAAGGGACACGCTGTGGGGGCCCTGATTCCCCCTGGGGTGTCATCTCCCCCCGCCAAGTTGGGTCTGCCCAGTCACTCCTGCTGTGGGCGCCCAACTTGGTTTGTGCCATTTCTTTCCACCAGCCAGTGACCCCCAGGCGCCCACCAGCCACTTTCCATTTCTCCAACCCCAGACCACGTTTCGTGTCCTCCACCGGGGATTTCCCCCTGACACAGTCAACAGCATCGCTTGCAGCTCCAGCCCGACTGCCTTTTCTTTGCCCTGGCTTGTAGCAGTGCCTGCGTTCACCTGTGCTTTGCACTGTTCCTTGTGTCGCGCCTTCCCCAGCCCCACGGAAACAAGGCTCTTCTGTTACACACACTCTTCACGGCCTCCTCCAAAGTCTCCCTCCGCAGTCTTTCATCACCTTCCTCCGGTATCTTGAAGGCTCTTGGCAGAGAGCACACCTCCTCGAATCGGTCCCTATTCATATATTCAAAAATAATGTTCAAAAGATTTATTTGAAAGGCACCATTACGAAGGAAGAGAGGCAGAGAGAGAGAGAGAGAGAGAGAGAGAGAGAGAGAGAGATCTTTCAGACACTCATTCACTCCCCAAATGGCCACATCAGCCAGAGCTGGGCCAGGCTGAAGCCAGGAGCCAGGAGCTCCATCCGGGTCTCCCACGTGGGTGCAGGGGCCCAAGCACTTGGGCCATCCTCCGCTGCTTTCCCAGGAGCATTAGCAGGGAGCTGGAGGGGAAGCGGAGCAGCTGGGACGTGAACCAGCGCCCATTCGGGATGCTGACAATGCAGGCGGTGGCTTCACCTGCTACACTGAAGCGCTGGCCCCTCAAAAACAATTTTTAAACTGAAAATCAATAGAGTTATCCATCACGATTTGTCAAAAGTCTGCGCCCTCCAGCTGCAGCTCCCTGAAGACAGCACTGAGAGATCCAGCCCTCTGGGTATCCAACTCTTTTTTTTTTTTTTTTTTTTAACATTCACCTATTTATTGGATAGGCAGAGTGATAAAGAGGGTGAGATAGACACAGAGGAGGGGGGGAGGAAGGGAGGGAGGGAGGGAGAGAGAGAGAGAGAGAGAGAGAGAGAGAGAGAGAGAAGGGAAGAAATATCTTCTATCTGCTGGTTCACTCCCCAGATGGCCTCAACTGCTGGGACTGGGCCAGGCCAAGGCCAGGAGCCTGGAGCTCCATCTGGGTCTCCTCTGTGTGCGGCAGGGGCCCAAGCACTTGGACATCTTCTGCTGCTTTCAGGAACACATTAGCAGGGAGTGGATCAGAAGTGGAGCAGCCTGGACTTGAACGGCCCTCATATGGGATGCTGGCGTCCCAGGGAGTAGCTTAACCCACTGCACCACGATGCCGGGCCCCAGCTCATTTCTTAACAGAAACAAATTAGGATCTGGGAGTTCTTGGTAAAACACTGGTAGTTAAGAGGGAGTGAGTTCCCTGTCACTGGAGATGTTCAAGGACAACCAGGGGGCTGGGGCTGTGGCGTAACGGGTAGAGCTGCTGCCTGCAGTGCCGGCATCCCATATGGGCACCAGTTAGAGTCTCAGCTGCTCCACTTCCCATCCAGCTCTCTGCTATAGCCTGGAAAAGCAGTGGAGAATGGCCCAAGTGCTTGGGCCCCTGCACTTGCATGGGAGACCTGGAAGAAGCTCCTGGCTTTGGATCAGTGCAGCTCCGGCCATTGTGGCCAATTGGGGAGTGAACCAGCAGATAGAAGACCTCTCTCTCTCTCTCTCTGTACCTCTCCTGTCTCTGTGTAACTCTGACTTTCAAATAAATAAATAAATCTTTTTAAAAAAAAAAAAAAAGAAAGAAAGAAAAGGTAAAACTGGAAATTAAGAGGCTCCAGTGTCTTGGATATTCTTTAAGAACTCTGCTAAGCAATTACAAGCATGTTTAAAATAATCGTTTTCTTCCCACACAAATAAAACCATCACAAAGATGTACAGTGTTCTACAGGTCGCTTTACTTGCCCGGTGACACAGCCTGGACACCGCGCCTGAATCATCTTTGCCGGCTGCACACACAGACGCACTACAATCCCACAATCCCACAATCCCTTACCCACCCAGAGCGGGCACTGCCCACAAGGCTGAGGCAAGCGCCCTTCCCTCTGTCCTGCCCTCGGGTGCTCGTGTACCCGGAGGATAACTTCCCATCAACACGACTCAGCGTCTCGCTTTTGAACCTCCCAATCCTGAAACCGTCTGACGCTGGCAACGCAAACATTTTCAAACAGTGCAGGACAATCAAAAGGAATCCTTCCGCCTGGTGAGATCTGACATTTTCTCAAGCTTAAGAAGGACCTCGGGGCCAGTGCTGTGGCGTAGCGGGTAAAGCCACCGTCTGCAGTGCCGGCATCCCATATGGGCACCAGTTCGAGTCCTGGATGCTCCACTTCCGATCCAGCTCTCTGCTATGGCCTGGAAAAGCAGTGGAGGATGGCCCAAGTGCTTGGGCCCCTGCACCCACATGGGAGACCTGGATGAAACTCCTGGCTCTTGGCTTCAGCCTGGCTCAGCCATGGCTGTTGTGGCCACTTGGGGAGTGAACCACCAGATGGAAGACACCTCTTTTTCTCTAAAATGTTAGACTTCCTGGGAGCAAGTTCTGATCATGTTTTCTTTTTAATTTTTATTTGAAAGGCAGAAAGAAAGAGACAGAGCTCCCATCCACTGGTTCATTCCCCAAATGCCCACCACAGCCAGGACTGGGCCAGGCCAAAGCCAGGAGCCAAGAGCTCAATTGGAGCCTCTCCCTTGGGTGGCAGGGACCCAAGTACTTGAGGCCTCACTTGCTGCCCCCAGGGTGCATGTTAGCAGGACACTGGATTGCACACAGAGGAGGAGGGACGCAAGCCCAGGCACTCGGATAGGGGGAGTCCCAGGCTGTATCTTAATCAGAAGCAAATGCCTTCCCTTGCCTATAATGTAAAGAGTAAATCCATTCATCTACTGTTTACTCCCATCCTAATCACGCAGCCGAAGGCCTCTTGAGCGTCCCCCTCTCTTTCTGTTTCCCTCTCAAAGGTCACTCTGGGGGCGTTCCTGGCTACTCTGACACGGAGTGCCCAGATTCTCAGGGGCACGCTTGTGGGCACCCTTCCACCTAGAGCCCATCTTCAGATTCACCCAAGGGGCCTCAAAGTCCAGGCAAAAACAGAAGCAAGGGCCTCTCCCCAAAAAGCCTCTCACCCAATCCATCTTTTCTCTCTTGGTCTCCGTGTGCCACTGGCAAGCTTGCAGGGTCAAGACGGAGTCACGGACCTAGCGAGAGGAAAGCCGTGAGCCCACACTCCCTGCTTCAGCCAGCTTAGCCAACGCACAGACACTGGCTCCGAACCGATGGGGCTGGGAGAGCCGTGCTGGCGCTGTGGCCAAAACTCCAGCTTCCCTCCTCACGCCCGATTCGTGCAGACCCACCTCTGGGCTCCCGCGGGGTAGCTGGGGTCACGGAGGCTACAGGGACACGGGGACCTAGATATAGCTTTTGATTTCCTTCTATCCTAAAATAAGAACAATTCCAGGCCCCAGGCTAGTGGCTGGAGAGTCGCCCATCTGTAACGGATTTGTTCAGAAACCTAAAGATCCTCTTCCTCGCACAAAACGCTTCACAAAGCAAGACAAGTTAGCCCCGATTCTGTGGCCATACACTTCAAAGACCGTGCGCACCTGCTGGGAAGGCTCCAGAGAAAGCAGTGGCTCAAACGGCCCCTCGCCCCGGGGAAGGCTGCTCCAGGCAGTGCCCCACTTCACAGCACTCCCCCCTGCGCTCAAAGATAACACGGCCTCACAGCACGCAGCCTGCCCGTGACCTCACCCGGGCCCCCTTCCTGGGCTGTTGTAACTGTCTCCTCCTTTTGCCATTTCTGAGAGGTTGAAAAACGAACTAGATCTGCCCCCGGCCAGCACTGCCACAGATTTCTTGTAAAAAGCTCACTTGGCGGAATTAGTGATCTGCCTGTGTGGGCAAGCAGTATGGGTGTTGTAGAAGCCTTGAAGGGAAAGATACGGTGCTGGGCCTCCGCCCCCGTCTCTGTCTGTCTCTGTCTCTCTCTCCTGCTGCAACTCTGCCTTTCAAATGAATGAATGAATGAATGCATAGGGCCAGTGTTGTGTGATGCCGGCATCTCATAGGAGCACCCGTGGGAGTCCCAGCTGCTCCACTATGATCCAGCTCCCTTGGGAAGGCAGAAGATGGTGCAAGTGCTTGGGCCCCTGCCACCCACGTGGGAGACCCAGATGGAGTTCCAGGCTCCTGGCTTCAGCCAGACCCAGCCCTGGCCATTGCAGCCATGTGTGTGGGTGAACCAGTGGATGGAAGCTTTCCCTCTCTCTGTGTGTGTCTGCCTCTTCTCTCTTTGTAACTCCACCCTTCAAATAAATATTTTTGGAAAAGCTATTGGAATGACATTTGGCAGGGAGATATCTGTTTTCCAAGCCTCCTTTTAAACGCGATTCCCCAAGGAAGTCCGGTTGCCATCAGGGCGGCACTCACAGGAGCAGAGATGTTGAGACGGAGGCTGAGAAAGGTGGCAGCTCCAATGGCGTCCGTTCTCTCGGCGCCATCTGTGAGCAGGAGTGAGTCTGCTCTGGGCACCGGGAGGAGCTCGACACACTCAGGAGCCCAGGGACCGCTCTCCTGTACCCGGCACCAGCACCCTCTGCCTTCGCGTGAGCCTCCTCACTGACCTGGACACTTCCTGGAGGGAACCTTTTATTCCCCAGCCACCAGATGTCGCTTTGATGCCAAAGGAAAGTTCTCTGAAGCAAAGCAGCTGGGCCTGTGACCAGAATCTTGCCCAGTTTGAACTCCATTCAATCGAACAAGTATTGATGATCAGCTGAACTTTATACTGGGCACTGAAAACACTTTTAAGATGTATTTTACTTATTTGAAAGGCAAAGTGAGACACACACAGAGAGAGAGAGAGAGAGAGAAAGAGAGAAAGATAGAGTGTCTATCTGCTGGTTCACTCCCCGAAATGACCAGGGCTGGGCCAGGCCAAAGTCAAGAGCCTGGAACCCCATCGGGGTCTCCCACGTGGGTGGCAGGGGCCCAAGCACTGCTGTGTTCCCATGCACATTATTAGCCGGGAGCTGGATCAGAAACAGAACTGCCAGGACTCAAACTGGTGCTCCAATACGTCGTGCCGGCATCACCGGCGGTGGCTTAACCCACTGCGCCACGACGCCGGCCTCGTGAAGGAAAGTGGTGCTTCTCAGTTTCAGGTTCCTAAGGGGTCACTGAAAAACTACACAAGTCGCTACAAAAACAATTGATGGAACATTCTAGAAGTGAGCCCTAGCTATCATCTACACGAGGACCTAAAGGCTCATCGGAGGAACGGCTGTTTAACGGAAACCTTAGAAAATAAGTGATGTGGGTTTGGGTCTGAAGGGAGGGAGTGGTAGAACATTCCAGAAAACATCATGAACAAAACCACAAAAGAAAAATCACAGCAAAAGGCAGAAGACACAGGTGGCCAGGTCGGTTTCCAAATGCTCTCCTGCCTCTGCTAACGCTGCCAGCTTCCTCTCTCTCTCTCTCTCTCTCACAGCCTCTCCCAGTCTAGTTGGGCAAGTCTGACCCATGTCCCTTGAAGAAACCAAGCTCCAAGGTTACCCTTCATGTGCCAGGCTTACCACCTGCAAGTCTAGGAAAAGGCGATGGCCTGTCAACCCCGACAGGACACCAGGAGACGGGATGGGCTCAGGGGAAGTAGGAAGGGAGTGGTAAGCCACTTGTGCAAGGTCTGAGACAACGGAATCCTCAAATGGGGAATTCAACAAACGTCAGGTCAGCATCAGGCACCGTGCTAGGGGCTGCAAAAACAGCAGAAGGCGGCAGCGCATCATCTACTGGAAATAACGGATAGGAGATGTGTGATACGAAGCGCGGAACTGAAAGGGTACGCCAAGATGCCACTCCACATGCCAGCGCTCACCTCCGGGTACCAAGTTCAATATTCAGCTCCGACTCCTGCCTCCAGCTTCCGGCTGATGCAGGCCCCGGGAGACGGCAGAGATGGCGCAGGTAACTGGATTCCTGTCAGCACAGGCACATCTGAACTGAATTCCTGGCTCCCAACTTCAGCAGGCCCAGTCCCAACCACCGTGGGCATTTGGGAAAACTAGCAGATGGGCACACTCTCCCCCATCCCCAGCTCTCTCTCTCTCTCTGCCTCTCAAAAAAATATTTTAAAGTAAAAAGTTATGAAACTAGAATTTAGCACCTTTGGGAAGAGAAATCAGATTCAATCATCTGCCTTAGTCTGTTTGCTAGAACAAAACAGCTGAGATTGGATGAGTTATTTATTTAAAAAAAAAAAAAAGATTTTCTGCTCCTGGCTGTGGGACAGGTGCACGCCGTGCCTGGTGATGGCCCTGGGCTGCTTCAACTTATGGCAGAAAGTAGACAGGGGAGTGGGTGTGTGCAGGAGAGAGAATGCCAGGGGTGGACTCACTTGCTAACTACCCACTCCCTGGGTCACTAATCCAGTCCCACGAGAGTGAGAATCCACACATAAAGCCACTGATTCTTCCTAAAGACCTCCCAAGTCTGCCACACGGAAGAACTGAGTTTCTAACACACGAACTTTTGGGCGACACAGACACACCCCATTGCTATCACCACCCGGATCCTAACTGAAGCTAACCAACCAGCTACGTGCTGGCAAGAAACAAAGGCAGTCTATGACGCCAGCCCGGCAGGCACTTACGGTCCAGGGGAGAGAGGAGGCCGAGTCACACGGGCAGCAGGGTAATGGAGTCAGCGGGGCAGAACTCTTGGTAACAGGCAGCAGAAACCAAGTCTGGCTGACAGAGCGCTGTAGGGAGAGGGACGGGCAGAGAGGGGGAGGCTCAGGAAACAAGCAGGACAGCCAGAGACCCAGGTTGGAGGGAGGTCCCACACTAGCAACAACCACCCCACCCCCCGCCTTGCGGCCGTGTCCCCACCCACCCCATCGCTGCTGCCCTGGACCCACTGACCCTCTGCCAGAGTCGTACCTACCCCCATCACGTCACGCCCACCTCCTTCCCCTCCTGACCTAAAATATAGAAAGGTGCCCCTCAAAGATGGGCAGGGCTCTGCGGTCACGTGACACAAAGAATGCGCGGGGGGGGGGGGCTGGACATTTCAAAGGCTCCCTGGTGGGGGGGGAGTGGTGGGCCCGTCTCCCCCTAGACTCACAAAGCCCGGGGACTCCCAAACTCTAAGGCGGGGGTTGAGAGCCTGGGAGGTGACACAGAATGACAAACACCCACCACCGAAAGCATCCAATTGTTCAGGGCTGTTAGAACAGCACACGGATTGCTCAGGAAGAAATAAAAAGAGTTCAAAAAAAAAAAAAAAAAAAAACCAGAGATGATTGCAAATGACACTACGCACTCCCTCGTTAGTCACTTAATAGCTGTCTCGGTTATCAGCTTGACGGGTGCCGCATCACGGTGCGTGCGTGCAAGTAACTCTTAATAATGGCCCCAAAAGGCAAGAGTAGTGATAAGGGCAATTTTCTCCCAGCATATTGTTATAATTTTTCCATTTCACCCTCTTACAGTGCCTTATTTATAGATTAAACTCTATCGGAGCCTTGGGTTATGGGGTGGGGGGAGACACGGTCTATCTATGCACAGGGCTTCAGTTCCACCTGCAGGGGTCTCGGAGCACAGCCTAGGAGAGGAGGAGGGGTCCCGGCCCCGTCGCCCACCGGGACACCACGTCAGGGCCTCCTCGGCCCTCGGACACACACACACACACACACACACGTGATGCCCTCGGGTCTAAGGCATCGGAGCTTTGGGGTTCTGACCCCACTGACCCTCCGAGCCTCTATTTCTCCTTTACATTCCCTGGGGGCGCCCCTTCCTCTCGCTTCAGGAGAGGCCAGCGTCTCGAAGCTTCTCCACACCTCGCCGCCCCGCCGCCCAGTTCTCCACACCTAACGCCCACCCTGGGCCTCCTCGCCACCTCCCAGGATCGCCCCACCCACCTCGCACCCCTTTTCCCGCCTTTTGCCCCCACAAGGCCCCGAAGCGCGAGGACCACGCCGGCCTCCTCCCCCATCCTCCGAGCCAACCCACGGGGGCAGCCTTGTTTCCATGACGACCGAGCTACTCGAAGCCGAAGTCGAGGACCTGGTTGCCATGGCTTCCGCTTCTCCGCCTCCAGCCCCGCCCGCGCGGCCCCCGGCGCTGGCGCCTGCGCAGAGCGTCCGCGCGGCGGCACTCCGGGCCTGGGCGGGACGGGGCGGGGCTTCAGCCGAGAGGGAGGGAAGAAGCCGAGAGGATAAGAAAGGGAGTGGAGCTGGCGCCTACGGTGGCCGAAGAGGGACGCGCCGAGCCGGAGGCTGCAGGATGGTAGGCTGTGCGAAGAGCGAGGGGAGGGGGAGCGGAGGAGCGTGGGCTGCACCTGCGGGGGTCCTCGGGGGCCGCCCTCGGAGTGAGCCGCTCTTGCTTCCCTCTGGCCCCCAGAGGGCCTCCCTTAGCCGGGCGGGTGGGCGAGCCGGCCTGGAAGCCAGAGCTGGAAATGGCACTCGGGAGGGAGCGACGCGGGGAGGGGGCGCCGGTGTGGGACGCGAGGAGGCTGACCGGAGGGCGGCGGGACGGTCGGGAGCCGGGAGGCGCGCTCGGGTCTCCGTTCCAGGGGTCCCGACCTGGGCCGCAGGGAAGCCGGGCGCGGGCGGCCGTGTCCGCGAGGAAGGCAGCGGGGGGCACCGAGACCCTTACTCCGGGGCGGCCCGGACCTGCGCGGGGCCGCGGGGCGCGCGCGGTGTGCGAGGGAGTAGTTTCCGGGTCCGGGAGTGCCCGTCCTGCCCCGGTTCTTGGCCATGCTTGCGGGGAGGCCGGGCCGAGGTGGGCAGGTGGAGTGGGCTCCAGGTTTTGCTCCCGGGGACCCGGGTTCTGGGCTCCCCAGACCTGGTGCTCCTCGCTGTCCAGCCCCCGTCCCACTCTCTTTCCGGCACCCAGACCTTCCGTCTTCCTGCTCCTTCTCCGCCACCTGCTTATCTTAACCCCACACGGATCCCCGTCCCTGCTCCCCCTCCCCCCAAATAATCCAGTTCTCTCGAACCCTGATTTTTGCCCCTTAAGCTAATACTACTGCGCACACCCAGGGGTTCCAGCTCTGGGAAGACTCCAGGATGTGGCTCTGGGCTCCCAGCTGGGGATGTACTTCTCACTACCCAGCTTTCTCTGGGTCCACACACGTTCCCTGGGGGAGCCACCCTGGGTGTTCACCTCCTAACTGGAATGGGCTCCGGGTGTCTGGGGAGGCGTGGGCTGTCAGAAGCACGCACTGGGAAAAAGGAAAGTTAAGAGGAGCACAGCAGGAATGCTGGATGGCTGCAGAGAGTTGGTTGAGCATGCCAACACCAGGTGGGCTGTTGGGGGTACTGCCCTGGGCACGGGGCTGGCCCTGGTGGGCAGGGCAAGCTTGGGACATCAGTAGGCAGAGGGTGGAAGATCGAGGTAGCTTCTAGAGGCACAAAACACCCAGCTTCTGCCCAGGGCAGTGTGGAAGAGGGCATTCCTGTGCTGTCAGCTGTGTGCCGCCCTTGTCACTATAGTGTGCATTTCACTCTGGGTAACAGGGTTAGGAAAAGGAGGCCGGGGAATAACAGTGCGAATACGTCATGTGCTACAGCGCCTGCCTTGTGCCAACCACTGTCATCAGCTCCTTTGATCCCTCCTAACAACTCCGTAAGGACGTCCGTCTGACAGTTAGGGAAACTGAGACCTGGCCGCAGAAAGTAATCTGCCAAGGCCATGCCCGACCGGTAGAGCCGGGATTTGACCCAAGTGACAGACACAGGCCGTCTGCTGATGGGAGCGCCCCCAGTCGACAGCAAGGGGCTGAGGCAGGGCTCCCTAACGGTTGCTGCGCTTCTCCCTCCCCACCCCCAGATGCGGTTCATGCTGTTGTTCAGCCGGCAGGGAAAGCTGCGCCTGCAGAAGTGGTACCTGGCCACGTCCGACAAGGAGAGGAAGAAGATGGTGCGGGAGCTCATGCAAGTGGTTCTGGCCCGCAAGCCCAAGATGTGCAGCTTCCTGGAGTGGCGAGACCTCAAAGTCGTCTACAAGAGGTGACCCCTCCCACGCACACACACACACACACACACCTGCAGCCGTCCATGCCCGGGTCCTGCAGGGCTCCGATGCTGAGACATAGTGGTGAGGGAAGGCTGGGAGCTAAGGACATCTGGGTGACAATGACGCACGGCCGCCAGCGTCCCTGACAGAGAAATTCTCATTCCCCCACATGGTTTTGCTCAAGCCAGACACCTGCCCCATGCCCATCCCTCTGTCGCTTGCTGTAGACCCCACCTTTCTAGTTCCAGAGGCCCTGCCTCACGCTGTGCAGTGTGCACGCGCTCACACACGATTTCTGCCTCCTCCTCTTCCTCCTCCTCGGAGCAGGTAATTAGTTGGCTCAGGTTTTTGCTGAGTCAGACTGAGCGGGTCAGAGGGCAAGAAGGAAGAGAGCACGTGTCTTTGCTGGTTACTGAGAAGCCCTTAGTTACCCTTTGCATACCCTGGGGTCTCCACCCCCGTGGTCAGCCAGAGCAGAGACCCTGGGCCGGTCGCCCCGGATGTGTGGGTGCTAAGGCCAGCTGCCAGCCAAGCCTGCTGTGCCCTCCCTCAGATACGCCAGCCTCTACTTCTGCTGCGCCATCGAGGGCCAAGACAATGAGCTCATCACGCTGGAGCTGATCCACCGGTACGTGGAGCTCCTGGACAAATACTTTGGCAGCGTAAGTCTCCCCCTGCCCCGCCAACCCCAGCTTCCATGCCCGGCGGTCCCCTCTTTCTGCTCTACCTTGAGGCCTTCCTAGTCTCTGCCCCAGAAGTCTCAGGGCAGAGGTCAAGCTGGAAGCAGTAAGAGCGGTAATTAATCCCCCTTTTTAAGCTGTAAGCCTATTAGCCGTCCCTTAATCAGCCCTCAAGCCGGGAGTGGGGGGAGAGCGGGGGTTGCGAGATCTGGCGCTCGGTCATGACGGCGCTGCTCGCTCGGACTTCTCACCCAAGGACGGCCACCAGGTTCCGATTTTATCAGCGGATCTCGTCCTTGGCTTTGCACAGAAGAGGTTTTAAAAATAGCAGTGCCCCCACCCCAGCCCCCAGAGATTCGGAGGGAGGGTTAGCCTGGGCATTGGCAGGCAGCTCAGATCTTTGACGGGGAATTGCAATGACCCCACCATCTGTGTCCCATCTCACCATTTACAAAGTGCTTTGCAAGTTATCCTGCCTGCTCCCCAGTCTGTCCCCTACGTAGGTGTTGGGCTCCCTGTTTTCAGCTGAGACGCCCAGGTGCTGAGCAGCACCGTGCCGGCTGGAATATGTGTCTTCTACCCCATGGTCCACAGTCTGCTCCTGGCCCACCACACCGTGCCTAGGGAGGGAGGCCGGCCCAGCCTCTGCTGGGAACAGTGTGACGGATTTTGCCAGAAGGGCAGCAGGAACCGCAGCCAGGCGTAGATGAGGACAAATGTTTCATGACCAGGGAGGAAGAGGCAAGGGGAGGGGAAGAAAAAGCCAAAGCGAGTATAAGGCTTGGGAGTTAGGAGCCCGTGAGACCTGGAAAAACCCAGGCTGGGAAGCGTGGCCATGAGAAACCTGGGGGTGAGGGCGGGGTGTATCTACTTCGAGAATGGGGACCAGGCTTGGGGACCAGACTGTCAACATTCCAGAAAATACCAGCTTCACTCCGGAGGGACACATAGTCACGTCCGTGTAGAACGAGTCTCCTTGCTAAGAAAAAGAGACTTGGGGTTCACAAATGGTGGGGAAGTGGAAAGGACCTGGCTCCCGTGTGCACCATCATGGGGCTTACCAGATGTGGGGTGTGTGCCCCCTTCCTCATCAGTGTGAGGAGGGCAGATCCCTTACTGAGATCCAAGATCTCTGGGGGAAAAATTACACCTGCAGGCTTGGACCCAGGCCTGGTGTCGCCTGCTGAGTGTCTCGCGCCCCCGAAAGATGAGTTAATCCTTGAAGGAAGCGACCCTGAACTTGCCTCCCTCGCAGCTGTTTTCCTGGAGGAGGGTCTGGGGGTGGTGTCTGCATCTGGGGTGCCGGGCAGGTGCCGGCCCGTCCCGCTCAGCCCGGCCTCGGCCCCGTTCCCAGGTGTGCGAACTGGACATCATCTTCAACTTTGAGAAAGCCTACTTCATCTTGGATGAGTTCCTGATGGGAGGAGACGTCCAGGACACTTCAAAGAAAAGCGTGCTGAAGGCTATCGAGCAGGCTGACCTGCTGCAGGAGGTACGGGCCAGGGACTGTGAGGCGAGGTGGAGGGACAGTCCCATGGCCGGCCGAGGGGCCCGCCCTCCCCCGGCTCCCTGCCCACCACCACCCTGTGGTGTCTGGCTTCCGCCATGCCTAGCGGTCCAGCTTGGCCTCCAGCCCTGACCCCTGGGAGGAGGCCTGGCCAACTGCCTACCTGTGCCCACCCCCTACCCCTGCCCCGTGCTGGCCTCTGTCCCCTCAAGCCCCAGGGTGTCTGGTCCCAGCCCAAAGGCCTTTGCCCCACACTTGTCCTGAGAGTTGAAAGGGCACATGGTAGATCAGTCTTTCCTCTTCCTGATTTCAAACACACACAGACCCCAGAGACACTGCTTCCGGGGAGCAAAGGGCCGTGGGCCCTTGGGGGCCGCTGAGAAGGGTGCCTGGATGTTGGTTCTCCCTGCTGGCCGGCGCCCCCGCCCTCAGCCCATTACTGCCTGCCCCCTCTCTGCTGGGCCACTGCTGAGCCTTGGTGCAGGGGATGAGTCACCGGAATCTGCAGTGACAAGCAAGGCCTGAGCTGGCTCTGAGGAGGGGGAGCGGTGGGGGCGGGGGGGGGGGCAGCAGAACTTGAACCTGGCAGCACACAACTCGCTCACCCTCACACCCACCCTGGGGCCCTGCTCCGACCCTGGTGACTCATCTGCTTCACCTCCCCCCAGGGACCTGGGCCTGGCCTCTCCCGCCTCTTCCCAACCCTCTGCAGCACCCCCCACCCCCAAGCAGGGGTCCTTTCCTCCAGCCCCTCTGATGTTGAGGCCACGCCCCCTGCCCACCCGGCTCCCAGCTCTGGATTCTCTGGGTGGAGGTGGACTCAAGTCTCCCTCGCGCCCTGGCAGGGCTGCAGGTGGTCCTGGGAGGCCCCGGGCTGTTCCGGGCCAGGCTCATCTTGGTTCTTCTCCCCATCCTCACCCCCGCGTCGCTGTGCCTCCCCTACTTGGATCCGGCCTCCTGACCGCGGCTGCCTTGCCCACCTTGTCTGTCGCAGGAGGATGAGTCGCCGCGCAGTGTGCTGGAGGAGATGGGCCTGGCATAGCCCCAGCCTGGCCCTGGAGACGGGGCCACGGGGGTGGGGGAGGAGCACGCACCGGCTGCCTCTCCCCCGCCTCGCCCAGAGCCCATCCCCCGCGGTGGGCCCCTGCTGTCCACGCCGTGGGTGGGCCCTTCAACATTCCCTCTCACTACCCCTGGCCTCCTGCTTCCTCTCCCTCCACCCAAGGCTTCAGGAGCGAGGGGGCAGGGCTGCCTGACCAAGACAGGGGTGCTGTGTAGCTCCTCACGTCCCGCCCCGGACTTCCTCCCCCCATCCTTCCCCACTGTAAATATATAAACACGCCAGGTTCCAGGGAAAAGGTTTTCAGGGCTCTCGGCTCCCCCTGTGCCCCACAACCTACCTCCACCCCTCCCCCTAGCCAGCTAGGGCAGTTTCTCTGCCTGGGAGGGGGGGCCTTTTTCCTCACCTGCCCCCTACTTCCTCCCTGGCAGTACTGGGGCCTCTGTCCAGTGCCAGCGGAGGAAGAACAAAGTTAATTTTTTTCTAGCCTTGCCACTTTGAGGGAAGCAAGGGTGGGGAGAGGACGGGCCATCTGGGCCACAGGCCCTGTCCCTCCTTCACTGCCGTGTTCTGGGGGAGGCTGGAGCCGGGGAGGAGCAGGGAGCCCCTGCCTTTCTTCCATTTCTTCTGAAATAAAAGGAAAAACATTTGTGGACTTTGTCTGCCTTGGGCCTGCTCTGTGAGGGAGGCAGGGCTGCTGGCTCCAGGGGGGTGGGGGTAAGGGGGTGTGAATGCAGGGAACTCTGGCCTTAACCCGTCCCTGGAATTGGGGTTGCCACACAGGGAAGAAAAAGGATGCAGGCCATGAGGTTACAGCGGAGTTTCAAACCACAGAGAATTTTTTACAAGTGTGTCCCACGCAGTGTTCAGGACACGCTCAGGCTAACCAAGTTTCCGTTGTTTATCTGAAATGCAGATTTAACTCTATGTCTTGAGTCTTACCTGGCACCTGTACACTCAAGGCCGCTCGGGCACCCAGGGGACGTGGGTCCCTGCGTCTTAAGATTTTATTCCTGGGGTTTAGTTTTATTTCAGGAGAGAATTGGGAACTCCCTTCTGCTTAGAAAAGGGCCTGGCGGCTAAAGCCAGGTGTCACTGTGACTGCTGTCACCTCCTCCCTCCAGTCCTGTGAGATCTCTAGGGACCAAGGAATCCCAGCAGTGACACAGGGGCTGGGGGAGCCACCCAGCATCTCCTAAGCACCCACTGCTTTTAACTAGAAGGTGCTAGGTTATTCCAGAAGCTTGGGCCCACTCCGCATCTCCCTACCAGAGCCTGGGACTTTACCACCACCCCCAAGCTGGAAGTGGAGTGTAGGGTTTCCTGCGCCACCTTCTACCTGCACGAAGCCCTTCTTAGAATCCGGGCCTTGCGGCTGGCGCGTCCCTCACCGCCCCTTGGAAAGGACCACGCAGGCCCAAGGGGACGGGTGAATAATGGAAAACAAAGTCCTAATAAAATAGTCACTTTTATTTCTTAGCAAAACTATTTCCTCCGTGAGGGGTATTTACAACAGAGAGGGGAGAGGAGAGGGTTGAGGAGGTGGGCTCCGGGAGGCCCGATGGGCAGGAGACAAGACACTTTTTTTCTCACACAATTAACTGGAACCGCTTTTTCCGGTTTTGGACAGGGGCGTCCCGACACGGGGTCCCGCGCGGGGGCAGGGACCCGCATACATCACCTGCCCAACGGGGCTGGCCCCGGATCACCCGCGAGCGAGTTCGGGGAGGTGGGGCCTGGGACCCAGGCGGAGGCCGAGCCCGCCAGGTCCCGGCGCCGGACGGGGCGGGGCGGGGCGCATGCAAACCCCGGGGGCGGGCGACACGGAGGGGGGCGGGGCGGGGCGGGTCACGGGCGCCGGAGCAGCACGTGCTCGATGTAGTTCTCCAGCTCCTCCTGCTCCTGCAGCCGGCGCTCCTCGGCCTCCGCCGCCCCTTGCGCGCGCCGCGCCTGGGCCTCCAGGCCCGCCGAGTGCCGCGAGGGCGGCAGGGCGTGGTGGTAGTGGCGGCGGCGGGGCGGCTGCAGCGTCCGCGGCCGGATGTAGTTGGGGAAGGGGTGGTAGGGCCCGGGGGGGAACACTTCGTCCTCCTCCCGATCCCAGGGCGGGAGCACCTCGTTCCAGTCCTGCAGCTCGTCTCGAGCAGGGGCGGGGGCGGGGGGCGGGGGCTGCGGGGAGCGCGCGGGCGCGGCGGCGGCGGCGACCCGGGGGCCCGGCACGGGCTCGGGAGGGGCGTTCTTCTTCCGCTTCCGCTTCTCCTCCACCTCCTCGATGATGCTGACCACGTCGTCGGCCGGCAGGTGCAGTTTGGTGGACAGCTCGATGAGGCTGTCGATCGTCTGCGGGTCCATCTCCTCGTCGTCGTCCTCCTCCTCCCCGCCCTCCTCGGCCCCCTCGGCCTCCTTGCGCCGGTGGCCCGGCGTCTCCTCCTGGGAGCGCTTGTCCTCCGCTCCGGCTTCCCCGTCCTCCTCCTCGGCGAACAGGAGCGCGTTCTGCCGCGCCCTCTCCGCCTCCTCCGCCTCCGCCTCCGCCTCCGCCGCCTCCTCGTCTTCTTCCCCCACCCTCTCCTCCCCGCCGCGTCGCTCCTGCTCCGCCTCCGCCTCCTCCCTCTCGCTCTCTCGCTCCTCCTGCGTCTCCTGCAGCCCCCGGCTCCCCAGGCCGCGCTGCCGGGCCCCGCCCTGCAGCAAATACTGGAGCAGCAGGTCAGAGGCCAGGTCGGCCAGCCGCTCCTCCTGCGCCGCCGCCTGCCGCGTGGCCTCCGCCTGCCGCCGCCCGGCCTCCACCTGCGCCAGCCCTTGCTGTAGGAGGCGCTCCCCCGCCTCGGAGCGGCTCAGAAGGGAGCCCTCCGGCCGGTGCGCCTTGGGAAAAGGGGAGCCCAGTCCTTGGTACGCCTTGGCTAGGGGTGCCAGGGCCTCGCCTAGGTGTGTTTGGGGGGGAGGCACTCCTTCCCCGAACTGGCGGGTTTCGGGAAGAGGCCCGCTCTCGGGCACGCGCGCCTGGAACTGCGAGGGGACGGGGGGTGGCAGGGGCGCGCGCTCCGGGACGCGCGCCTGGAACTCTCCCCAGGAGGCGCGCCACACGCGCTCAGGCCCGGGGCTCTCCAGATTGACGCGGGTCAGCGTGTGCGTGCGGGTTTCCGTCTCCGCGGCCGCGGTCTCTTGCTGGCGCTTGGCGCTACTCGGGCTGAAATCTCGCAGTTCCTGGAGCAGGGCCGCTAGCGCCTCCAGCTCCTCGGAGGGGTCGCCCGCCTCGGGAACGCTCTCCTGAGTCTGAGGACGAGGCGGCGTCGCGGGCGCCTGGGGCTCTGGCGCCGGGAGGCTGTGGGTCTGGCTGCGCACGGTCTCGGTCAGCAGAGCTTCTGCCGCTTCGTCCGCCGGCCCCTGCTGGGAACCGCCTGGCGCCGGGGGCGAGGCGGGGCGGTCGAGCGCCTGCAGCAGCACCGCGGCCAGCGCCCGGGGATCCACGCCCTGGAAAAGCTCTCCCTCGTCCTGCGGCTCAGAATTACGAGCGGCTCGGACCTCTGGGACGCTGCCATCCTTTGGCTCCGGCACTGCGTCCCCAGCTACCGGCTCTTTATGCTCAGAGCTGAAGGGAGGCGGCTGCGCTTCAGGGCGCCCCGGAGGCGCTGCTCCTAACCCCTTGATGAGTAGAAAGAAGCAGAGGAGGGCGGACGCCGGCAGCCTGATGGGTGTCATGACCATGGGGCTGCCGGAAACTGAAAAACAGAAGGGGCCAGAGAAAGAGATTTATGTAAGGGTTCCCGGCTAATTTGCCCTTCCCTCCCCCCACCTTTAAGCAGGAAATCCCGGGTTTCCCTGATCTCCTCCTAACCTTACCCAGAAGAGGGACGTTTAGGAGCAAAGGAGGAAGCTGCTGAGCCGGTCTCTGGAGTCGTGCGAATGGGAAGAGGACGCCCGAAACCCTAGCTCACCCCCTTTCCTGAGCAATCTCACTGCCAGCGCCCACGTACTGAGCAGCGAGGATTGGGGGGGGGGATTCTCTGCTCCCTCCCCACAGGACTCCCCGGATGGCGCGTGGGCGACTTCGGCAGCAAGAGAAAGCCTGCGACTCCCCCTCGTACTGGGGACCCTTTCCAAGGGGCTCCCCGCTAGGCTCGCGACACCCCCGTACGGAGGAGACTCCTCTCAACGCCCACGGCTGCTGAGGGCTTGCGGGAAGGACAGCGCAGTATTTACCAGCTGGTGTCACGACGCGGGAGGTGAAGAGGGTTGGGGCGGGGTGGGGACAGGGGAGGATCAGGCCGCGTCCGCCTGGGCTCCGAGCGCTGGCTGGGGTGCGAGCGACGGTCGAGGGCTGGCGTCCCGAGGGCAGGGCTCCGATGAGTTGGCGCGGCTCCGGGCAGCTTGCTCGCTCGGGCTTCAGCACGCTGGACAGCGCCCGCGCCTCCGCCGCCTTATAAAGGGGAGCGCGCGGGGTCACGTGGGCGCGCCCCGCCCCATTGACGTCAATGTTCATTCATGGGGAAGCGGGCGGGCGTCTGGAGCCTGGAGGACGCCCGGCGATTGGAGGGTGCGCGCCGCTCCCGGCCTGCGCCTGCGCTCTGGGGGCCCTCGGCTTGGAGGGGCGTGCGCCAGCCGGAGCTCCGGGAAACGAATGAATGAATGAATGAATGAAATGCCGAGGCGGGCGGGGCGGGGGGCTATGAATGAATGAAGGAGGGACGAGGAGAAAAGGATGAATGAATGAATGGGAGATGAATGGAGGGTGGCTGGAGAGGCGCTGGGAGGCGGGAGGGTGGTCGCACAGCCACTTGCAGACGCGAGACTCCGCGTCGTTGAGCGGAACGGAAAAGGGGCACCCTCAGCATCTGACTGGGCACCAGTAGGAGATCGAGACTGGGGCAGGGGGACAAGGACGCGAATGCCGGGGAGGAGGCCGGGCGCGCAGTCCGCGCTCGCGCCGTCCACGGGGAACACGCCCAAGGACAGCGTGAACCTGGGAGAGGAGGCACGACTGTGCGCGCCTGCGGGCGCTGTCCGCGGAGCTGCGGTGCGGGGTGCGGGCCCTGGGCCGGGGCGGATGGGTGGACCTTGCAGTTTGGTCAATCCCATCGCAGAGGGTCGGAGTCGGAAGAGAAGGGGGACAGATGGAGAACGTGTGTACCCCTGGGTCGTGTCGTGTCTGTTCACGACCGGTGCGTGTCTGGAGAATAAGGTGTGTCTCTCCTTCTGTCCGCTGGCTCTGGCGCGCGTGTCGGGGTCCTGGCTGTGCCCCTTTTCTTCCCACATCTTCCCCTGCCCCTCCAGCTTCTTTCCTCCCCTCCGCTTCCCCCCTCAAAGGACGTTTGGAGGGCGAGACCAGACCAGGTGGGGAGGGGGTTGTGCAGGTGGTGGTGGGGAGGAGGTGACTGAACCCCAGCTCCCTCCATCGCTCAAAGGGAAGATTGGAACGAGATGGTGTGGGGAGTGTGCAACGTCAGAAATAGCCCCTCTCTGCCACCAGACCCCTTCGACCGTGTCTCCTGCCAGAGAGGTTGGGGCTGGGGGCTTGGACCGCTAGAGGTTCCGGGGGTGGGGGCGATGACGCACAGATTGCGCAAAGAAAATCCATCAGCCAGCCGAGTCCGGTGAAGGGAGGCCAGCCGTGGGCGGGGGTGGGGGGGACGGAAATGGGGAGGGGGTGGGAGAGAGGGGAGTGTGGCAAGGAGCAGCCACTGCAGGAATGAAGGGGAGGGAGGCTGGAGGGGGCTGCGGTGCAGGCAGAGAGCAGTGCGGGGGCGTGGGCAGGGAAAGGGGGGAGTGACAATGACACACACCAGACACACAAGAACTGCGGACACAGGGTGCTCATGGGCACATGCAGGACACCCGCCCCTGAGACGCTGGACGCCAGGATCAGGGCTGCTTGTCAGGGGCTCTGAGATTCCTTCCCTGCCAGTCCTCGCCCCCTCCTCAGCTCATCCAAGAACTGACCCCCATTGTCAGCCCCCTTCCCTCTCTCTCTCTCTCTCTCTCTCTCTGACACACACACACTCACGTGCTTTCCCTCCAGAGCCAGCAGTGGCTTCTCGCTTCCATCAATGGCTTGACTTTCCCAGAAGAAAGCCCATCAGCTCTGCAGGGAAAGAGGTGGGGAGGAGTGGAGAGGAAAGAGAAAGGGGATTGGGGGCAGGGGAAGGAAGGAAGAAGGAACCTGGAACAGGTAGAAGGAGCAGGCTAAAGGAGAGAGAGAGAAAAAAAACCATTGAGAACCAAGGTGACTGTGGCGATTCCAAAGAAACGAGGCAGGAGAAGGGGCAGGAGACCCCAAGGCAGTGCCTTACCCCTCCCGACAGTTATCCAGGATCTCCCCCCGCCCCTTTGGACCCCTACCCCTCTCCCTCTTCCCACCTCCCCTCCATCTTCCCTGCCTGGTTACAGAGAGCAGTGGGTTGGGGAGGGGGTCACGTTACCTTTCGGAGGAGGATGAATCAGAGGGAGATGGCTCAGACATCTGGAGTGGGGGAGGGGAAGTCATCCGAGGGAGAAGGAAGGGGGAGAGGGAGGGAGCGGGGCGGGGGGGGGCTGACTGAGCGGCTGATGGGGACAAGAGACCAAGAGAGAGATGAGGGGAAGCGGGTACTCTAGAGAAATCGTGGCTTGTGTGTGCACAGGTACCTGTGTGTGTGTGTACATGCGTGTGCATGTGTGCTTGTATACGAAGATGAATGAGACACATGGCAGAGGGAGGGAGGAAATGGGAGGGCTAGCTGTGTATTTAATCAGATCAGGAGTGGGTGGGCATGGTAGGATTTGCAAATTAAATATGTGGTCTTCTCGCCCAGTTTGTGTGGCTAAATGTTTGCCTGTTTCCAGGTGCCCGTGTGGGGGCTCTGATCTCTTCCGAATGCCTGTACAGCTTCCGGTCTCTGAGTGGGCACCCAGTTCTGGGCACCTGCTGGTTTCTGCCTGGGTTGGTGACACATAATGTGTGTGTGTACACATGTGTGCCTGTGTGTGTCTCTGAGTCCTCCCATGCCTACTGGTACATATATGCCCCTCCCCCCTCCCCACTTCCATGTCTGGGTCTCTTTGCAATAGAGCCTCAGAGTCTCAGCTACTCAATTGCAGCCCCCACCAGCTGGTCCTTGCCCCTAGCTTTCAGGGCATTGCCCCCTAACAACCCAACCTCTGTCCTCCCGGGATGGGGGGGGAGCAAGGTGGAAACCCGGGGCACCAGAGACAATAGGCTTGGTGATTCTACCACCTGGGTCTCCATCTCTCTTGTCTGTGTGGGCTCTAGGCTGTTTCTGCCTCTCTCCATCCAGTTCCCTACCTGGGTCAGCGCACACACCTTTCTCAGGATGAGCCATGCCCTTTATACCCTGCTGCCTCTTGGGCTTCTGGACAAAGCTAGACGTGTGACAGGTGCCTGGAATCAGACAGGAGGGAGGTGGCAGGGAAGAGAGAGGAATGGAGAGAATGCTGCAAAAGGGAGAACTGAAATGGAGACCGGGGGGATGCCTGGTATTAGCTCTGAATTGTTTGTGTGACTCCATCTCTCTTTGTCTTTGTTTCTGATTCTCTCATACCCTCCAGGAGGGTAGCACGAGAAGACGGGGTTCCCAAGAGTAGTGATCCAAGCTGAAGATTTGGAAAACGAGGGGAGGGGGCGGAGCACTGGGTCTTTTCCCTGAGAAGGTCTGGGAGAGGAAGAGGCAGGGGCTCGGGGCTTCCGCAGCTCATGGTCCCTCTCTTCCCCTCCCCTCCCCAACCGGTGACTCACCTCTGCAGCCTTTCATTGCGTCAGCCTTGGGGGGGACAGGCAAGGAGGGGGAACTTTCTGAG
Organism: Lepus europaeus; assembly: GCF_033115175.1. Taxonomy (NCBI): domain Eukaryota; kingdom Metazoa; phylum Chordata; class Mammalia; order Lagomorpha; family Leporidae; genus Lepus; species Lepus europaeus. The sequence goes on along the minus strand of NC_084847.1, from coordinate 53,186,619 downwards.
GGGGGTGGGGGTCTCCACTTTGAACTGAAAGCAGGTGCTGAGGCCCCCTGAAAATTGCTCCACTGAACACGCACGATTATGCTACCCCCTGCCCACTCCCAGGGAGGGGGGAATTCTGGGAAGGGGACTGAGGAGAGGCTGGGGGCCACTGGAGGGTCTGCAATGACAAGTTGGGGTGCCCACCCTGATTTTCTGTGCCAGGGTCCCATTCCCTCAGGCCCCACCCACTCCTGAGTGGGGGAAGGGAGACCTAGCAAGCCGGGGGAGGGCATCACCGCAGAGATGAGTCACCAAGAGAGGGAGAGAGAGAGACAAAGATGGAGAGAGACACAAAGAGAGACAGCTCCTGGAGAGATGGAGCAAGGAGAACACGCACATCCCATGAAGGTGCTACCCACAAACTAACAGGAAGAAGGAAACTGTACTTCCACAAGAGTGACCCCCCCATCAACCTGCCACATGCACCTGCCACTCAGAGTTACCCCGGGACTGAGACACACCCACCAACACAAGCATAGTGGCAGCACACGCAGCCCGGCAGAGGCACCCACACCCAGATGTGTCCAGGGCAGTGGAGCTCGGCACCGAGGGCTCTCGTTCCCTTTACAAAGAGTGGAAGGAAGGGGCCAAACCCCCCGAGTTGCCACCATGGGGTTTCGGCGACTCAGAGCCTGCACCGTGCACCCACCAGGGTACATACCACTTGCCCACCTCCCACCCCCGCACACAATCAACCATCATCCGAAGGCCACTTGGGGTAGCTGTTTCCGGGGTACCCCAAACACGCTGTTCCGACCCCCCTGACTCGCACATACATGTACAGAAACGCAAACACACAAAGACGCCCGTGGACACACTCACGCGGACCAAAACCACCTTGAGCTGCCTCGCCTGCGTCCGCACACGTCCTGGCGCCCCCGCGTGTTACTTTTCGGGATCGCAGCCTCCGCCGCTCCCAGCTCGGCTCCCGGGGGGCGGCGCCCAGGCTCCTTCTACCCACTCCCCGCTACCCCCCTCCGAACCACGCGTCGCCCACCAGCGAGCACCGTGGTCCCCGAGCTGAGAGCTGCACGCCTGGATCCTGGGGCTCAGGGAGACTGGTCCGGGGTGCGGGGGTGAACTTGGGAGACACTCAGAATTTGGGTGGCAGGTCCGGAGGCGGGGGGGGGGGGGGAAGAGAGGCCCCGGGTTCGGCTGCTGCGCTGCTGCCCTCCTGGGCTCTGGGCTGCCGTTGTTCGTCAGGGCTGCGGGTGGGGGTGGGGGCGCACAACGGCCAGCCGCCCGCCCCACCCCCCACCCCCTGCAAGTCATTAGCCCCATTGCCACCGGGCTTAGAGATCCTCTCTGATACAGGCTGCTAGGGAAGGGGGGGGGACATGTCTCATCCCTCCCCACCGAGAAGAGGTGAGACAGACGCAGAGCGTGGGCAGAAGGTCCATTTTATTGTCATAGAGCCAAGGTCCAAATGACAGGGTGGTGGGCCAGCTGGGGGGCAGGAGACAGAGCAGCCAGCCGAGAATGCTGCCCCCTTTGCCCACCTCCTACCACCATCACACACACAGTGAGGTTCTGGGATGCGCTCTGGCCTTGGGCTACCTGGGTTCTAGTCCTCATGAGGCTCCCGGCTCGGGTGGATTACATAGAAGAAGTGGAAATCACCAGGTTCTTTGTGCTTCCTCCCTCTGGTGGATCGGATCCAGCATAGGACCCAGAGCATCACAAATGCAGCTGTTACTACTTGCATTTAAATAGATGACTTTCAAAGTCCAAAAAGCATAAATGATCCAGAGGAAGGGAGCTGTGTCCAAAAATACTGGCAGTGGGAGTTCCAGTGGCATAGAAGGCAGCCTGGTTGGAACCAGGAGATAGCCCTTGTGCCAGGCAAGGGAAGCTACCCTGAACTGTACCAGATTCTCCAGCCAGAGCACCCCGGTGAGTAAGGGGGATGGTGGGGGGAAGGGCAGGAGGCGGCAACCTGAGTTACAGCAGCACTGAGCCAAGCGGGAGGAAACCCTAGTGAGAGAGGCGGGCTCCAAAGAGTGCATCACCAGAGGCACACATTGGGGAGCATCACAAATGTATTCCCTTTCGGGGTCTCTCTCCATATTGTACCCTGGGCCAATGATGAGGACCTCACAGGCAAGGGGAGCGGAGAGGCAGAAAAACGGGCTCTGAAGACTGTCGAGGGGCTCCCGAGACCAGGAGGATGGGAGGGACAGAAAGCCAGGGGAGGCTGGGAGGCTGAGGGGGTGGCGAGGAGGCCAGCGCCGAGCTGGGAGGCACAGAAGTTGCCAGGCCTGGGCCTGACGTCGCACTCCTCTGTCCACTTCTGCTCACCGAGGCTTAGAAGGGAGAAGCCTGGACCGGGTGGGCTTCACTCCCCAGCTGGCTAGGGGCAGGGAAGGGGAGGGTGGATAACAGCACAAGGGGCTCCCCCCAGTCCAGCGGCTCCGGCCAGGGCATGGACACCAGCGTTTGGAAGTGCTTGAGGCCAGAAGGCAGAGCGAGGTAAGGAGAGAGGGGAAGGCTGGGGATAGGCACCGGGTAAAGGCAGGCATCCGGGCCACCTGCGAGGGGGCGGGGCTGGCTGGGGCTCCGCGGGAGGGGCGGGTCTAGAGAGCAGCTTCTCCCCCCTCCCAGAGGAGGTCCTCAGAGGCCGGCTTGCAGCAGATCTGGTTCGGCTGGCACCCCAGGCCTGCTTGGTAGAAGTCGGCCAGGGTTGATTACAGGACCGGCACCAGGAAAGCGCGGGGATGTGGCGTTGAAGCCGGCAAGGCGGGGCCTAGCGCCCGCAGGTGCCACAGCAGCTGGCTATGCACCTGCGAGCCGTCGCCCCCGGAGCCAAGGAGGCACGTGCAATCGCTGTCCTGCAGGAAGGAGGAGGGGTGTGTGCCCAGAGTGAGCATTGTCCACACGCCCCTCCGGGCTCTGCCGCCAGCAGGTGCAGGCTCCTGTCCTCCCGCCAGTAGGGCTGGCAGTCCTGACTGATGGTCCCGCTCGGAGCACGTCGCTTTGCAAGAGGCCTGCCTCGGACACGGCCTCCGTGGTCAGTGGCGAGAACATACCAGAGGTCTGCAGCGCTGTCAGCCGCGCACCCAGCCCCGCCAGGAACGCTGTGGGGCCGAATGGGAGCCGAGAGACACCCCCAGGGGGCGCGAGCGAATCCGCAGCGGGCGGGGCCGGGTATCCTGGAGCTGCTCCCGCATCTTCACTCCCATGGGCTCCCCGCTGGGCCCCGGGGGGTGGCAGGCAGTGCCCAGGGGTAAGGGCGCTGAGTACGGGAACCCCTGCTGTACGCATGCAGTGGCCAGGGGGCCCCAGAGGGTATTCGAGGGGCGTGAGAGAGAGGGAGGGGGGGAGTAGGACCGGGCAGGCGGAGAGGGAGGTCAGCAGCTCAGATTAGGATGTCTGGGCCCCCAAAGAGAGGCAGGATCGGTGACGGGGGGCAGGGTCCCAGGAGTCGGGAGGCTGGGGCTGAAAGTTTGAGGCAGGGAATTAGGAGTTTGGGTCTGGGTAAGGAGCGGGAGCCCCCGAGCAAGGCTCAGGGGTCGCTCCCCTGGGCAGGGCCCCGAGCAAGAGCAAATGGGTTCTGAAGCGTTAACGCCCTGAGGGTCGTCAGGGTGTCCGGGCAGAGGGGCCCGGCCTTGGCGCTCCCTCCTCTGTCTCACTTGCCTGGTGATGAGGGGGTATCGCTCCAGCTCGCGGGGGCTCCGCCAGTCCTCTCGCAGAAGCCGTGTCCCTTTGATCCCCGGGGTCCCTCGCTGGATCCACTGCGAGCCCAGGTGCTGCAGCAGCAGGGTCACGCCATGCGTTGTCTCTCCACCAGCGCTGTCTTCCCAGGTGGCTCTAGGGTACCAACTTCAGGACAGTCTGCAGACCGAGGCACACGGGGCTCGCCTCTGCCCAGATGCAAAGCACGCCGACCGCCCAGGTGCCAGGCCAGACACAGGCCAGGCACGCGCGGGGGTCCATCCACCTCCGCCTACTCCAGGTCCCGGAGGGTTCGCCACACCCCTTTCATTGGCCCCGCACCCAGGGTTTGCCACACCCCCTGGCTCCTTACCTCGCCCCGCCTCCACTGAGCTTGTCTCCCTGCCCTGGTCTGCGCTTGGCCTGAGCTGTCCGGGCTCTGTCGGTGTGTGAGCTCTGCCCTCTCATGGGGTCCTGGCTGCTCCCACCCCTGGTCTATCCCTTGCTCCCCTATCTTGGTACTTCTGTCCCCAGACACTCCCCAGATGGATCCTCAAACGCTCAGTCTCTTTTAAGCTCTCCATGCCCACCCCTCAACGGTATCCACATATGCCCCACAACTGGGTCCCAAAGCAAACTCCAGGAGAGGCCGGGACCCTCTCCGCCCTGAGACCCACGCCCCGGGACGCTGCTTCTTGGCTGTGCACTGGGTCCTGGCTATCACCACTCCTCCATGAGCCCGGGGTCCCACATGTAGCTGGGGCGAGGCAGGGGTGGGGCGTGTAGGGAAGGCAATCGATGCTGCGCTGTGAATGCGCCCCAAGACAGCTGGCACCCCCTCAAATTCCAGTTCCATGGCTCCCACGACGTCCAATGGCCCAGCTCTGCCTGAGGTCTTCCACCAGCCCCCAAGAACTTGGCCTGGCTCCAGCCTCTAGCCATGATTCGGTTCTGGGTCGCGGAGCTCGGCTCTGCCTCTGGCACAGTCTCCATTTGGGGTTGAGGGACCTCTTCAGGCGTTCCACCACATCCGGCTTCCAGGTTCATGGTTCTGCTGTCTGGAACATCCCACACCAGGGTGCCTGGTTCCAGTCCTGGCCGCTCCTCCTCCAATCCAGCTCCCCGCTAACGTGCACCCTGGGAGGCAGCAGGTGATGGTTCTGGGACGTGGAGTCCCTGCCACTCAAGTGGGAGACTCGAATGGTGTTCCTGGCTCCCAGCTTCGACCTGGCTCAGCCCCAGCTGCTGCCGGCATTTGGGGAAGATCTCCCTCTCTCTTCCTGTCACTCTGCCTTATAAATAAGTAAATATCTAGATAGCTCCATCTTTAAAGAGAGAACACAGCACAGGATCAGAGGCCTGGTTCAATACTCCCACAGCCACACCCCCCAAGCACCGTCCCCATGACACCTTCCTACACAGACTCCATGTTTTTCTCAGAGCTCAGGAGTGGGGGGCTCCCAGCTCCTTCCCTTGTCACAGCAGGAACTCAGACAAAGCAGGGGAGGCCTTGGGGGACATGGAGAGGAGGGGTGCAAAAAATGGAGCAAACCTGCCAGGGCCCCCCCACCAGGCACCACCCTGCCTACAAGAGGGCTCCCCAGGGACCTTGCCATGGCTCTAGCCCTGGCCCCTCCCAGGGCAAGGTAGGGGATGCTTTGCCCTGCAAGCATGGGCAGAAGGGGTGGGCCTTGGACAGCCCCACTGCAAACCAAAGCCCCTGCTCTCCCTCTGCATGAGTTTATTTCCCCTTCCCCAGGGGAGCCTTGGGCTCTGCTCCAGGGCCTGGAAAGGGTTCTGTTTGCTGGCTGCTGCCAACAACAGTTCAGCAAGAACACCCATGCCCCTCTCATCAATAACATCCCTTCCAAAGAGGGAGTCCCTCTGAGAAAGAGAGAGAGAGACAGAGAGAGAGAGAACCTTCTATTATCTTTGCTCACCTCCTGCTCAGGACTTACCTTGTCCCTCCCATTCCCTCAAACCCCCCCCCCCCACCTTTGGAGCTGACACCCCTGCCCAATTCCTGATTTCAGACCTGACTCCTCCACATGAACCGAATCAACCAATCACACACACACACACACACACACCCCCGAAAGCTACAGTGCAGTTCTCCTGTAGTCCACATAAGCCTCATCAACCAGCATGCTCTGCGAGGCAGGGGGCGCCAGGAGCTGGAATTCATGTATTTATTTATTTTCCAAAGCAAGCCCTATGTGTGGGAGAGGAATCCAGCAGTGGCGCCAGGGCTGTTTGGGGGTTGGTTTTAGCTTCCATGACCTAAACACTGCTTACAGAAACAGCTTCGCACCGAGAGGCCACCTGCCTCTTTCTGATCCCAACACCTAAGGTGCTCCCAGGAAGCCCAGGGGAGGCGAAGCTGCATCAGGCCAGCAACATGGAGGGGGGGGGGGGGAGGGAGGGAGACAGGGGAGGAGGCATTAAGCTCTTGCTGGGGGGAGGGGTAGACTCCCTCTGGCTCATCCCACCCGTTGACTTTAGACTGATGTTCCAGGTGGGGGAGCTCCATGCCCAAGGGACTCAGCTTAGGCAGAGCCAGGCTGAGTGCAGTCTCCCCGGCTCCTGGGCCAGTGGGCACCTCTTTTTGGTGTGTGTGGATCTGCACACCCGGCCTGAGGAGTGGGACAGCCACCTCTGGGTGCTCGTCAGGAGAAAGGTTCCAGGTGGACGAAGCGGAGACAGACCAGAGGGGGGATTGCCCAGAGCCCCGGCCCTGCCTGCTCTCCCCACCAGCCAGCCCTGTGCCCACACGAAGCCCCCAGGCCTGGGACAGCCCAAGCACCTGACCCTTGGGCCAGGCCTGGGACACCGTGTTCCCTCTGCATCTCCAGGAGACCTGAGCCACTGTTCCTGGGAGGTGGGAAAGACAAGCTGGGTTCCCTGGTGACCCCAGGAATACTCCACTGCCCCTAGTGAGGAAACGGAGAGCCACTTGCTGACCGGAAGTCACCTGACCACCTCAGGACCTCAGCCCACAGCCCCCCCCCCCAACCTTGCTCTCAGGAAGGGGCAGGGGTGGGGGCTCTTTCCAAAGGAAGCCTGCATCTGGGGTCAGGTGGTTGGTGGTGGGGGTTGGGGGTGAGGTGGGGGCAAGGGCCTCCCAGGGCCACAGGGAGGAGGGGAGGACTCCCACCCACCCCATCTTTGCTCCCCTGGCACTCGTTCCAGCCCATCCCCTTTGGGGCACACAGACAAAGGCTCCAGGTTCCTTAAGCCCTGGGCAGGTGAGATGGGGCCCAAGGCAGGTCAAGGGCTCCAGGCCAAGGCAAGGTGGAGGCTGGCCCCGCCCTTTCAGCACAGGTGCACCCAGGTGAGCAGGCAGAGGCAGAGGCTCCTCCTGACCCCAGCTCCAGCCAGAGGGGCAGCCTCCCTAGCCCACCCCTTTCTTTCTTTCAGAAACAGGGAGGATGGCTCTGGGGAGGGGGAGCTGGAGGTCAGTGCTGGGCACCCTGGGAGCCTGCCGCGGTCCCCCCACACACACACTCCCACTGCACCCCCCACACCTGAAATACTGGTGGCCTGGAGCCTAGGGCTTGTAATCTGAGGGCTGGGAAAGGAGACAGAGGAGCAGAGAGTGGAGGCTGGGAGACAAAGAGGCGGCTACACAAAGCCCCACAGAGGAGAGCGGGAGCTGACCTGGGTTGAAAGGACTGGGCCGGCCCCGTCTGTAGGGGATGAGGGGGCAAGCGCCAGGAGGCACCGATGCAGACTCCCGATTCCTGGCCCAGGAGATGCTCCCCAAAATTGTAGCAAGCAGCCCCTCCCCAGGGCGCCCTAAATAGCCAGCGGGTGCCACACCCCCTTCTGCGGGGAGGGGAGAGGGAAGGCGGAGAAGACGCTGGAGGAGAACCCCTGAAAAAACAGACAGGGGAGACCACCGAGGTGGAGCCGGGGGAAGGCCTGGGGGGAGGGGCGGAAGCGGGGAGGGGGGGGAGCAGCAAGACGCCCGCGATCAGGGAAGCCGCAATGGTGCGTGCGCGCGGGGTGGGGGGGAGGGTCCCCTCCATCCCCTTCCCAGAGAGCGGGCTGAAGGGGAGCAATGGGAGGGAGATTTCGTAGGCAGCGGTCTGCTGGGCGCGTGTCCCCCGGGCCTCGGACCCTGAGGCCGGGCGTGGCGAAATGGCGAAGCGTGGAGGGGATGACGCGAAGGGCCGCTGACCCCCGAGGCGGAGTCAGGGTCTGGGCGCGGAGAGGCGTGGCCGAGGGGAAAGCAGCTGTTTTCTCCTTTTAGGGGGCGGGGACCGAGCGCTCCAGCCCGCGACCCCGGGGCAGCGGGGTCCCCTACCTCTCCAGGGCCAGGAAGCTGAGAAGCGCGGACAGCAAACGGTGCCCCAGGGGGTGGTCACTCGGGAGCCCCGAGAACCCGGTGGCGACGACGCGTGGGAACCGGTCTGTGCCGTCGGCTCCGGCCACGGACTTCGGATGCCAGCGTGGAGCGCTTGCCGCGCCCAGCGGTTCCGACTTCAGCTAAGCCCCAGCGCGGGCCCAGAGAGGGCTCCGGGGGCGGAGGAAACCCGGGGCGGATCCGCAGAGGCCTGGAGTGGGCGGCGTGGGCTGCCCTGGGGGCGGGACAGCCCGGGAGCTGCTGGCTTACTCATCGCCCACCCCCCAGCGCTCTGTCCTCAGTCAGGGAGTCCCCACCTCGCGTAGATGGATAAGGGTGGGCCTGGGGCCCCAGTGGGTGCGGCGCTACAGCTGCTCTAATGAAGGGGTGGCCCAGGCTCTCAACACCTGTGGGGCTGCCTGCCCCACCCACAGCTGAGAACACGCACCTGCAGAACCACCTGGTCATAGCCAGCTCAGGGACGGACACAGCCCCTTGCTGGCTGTCAAGCACTGTGGACGTGACCGAGTGGTGAAGGCTGCTGAGGTCAGCCCAGGACCCTCTCATGGGCCCCCAGCTCTCATGCCTCTTCCCCAAGGTGTGTGGCTCTCCCCCCGGATTCCCTGTTGTAAGCTCCCAGGCGCCAGCCCCATAACCTGGTGAGCTGATCCTACTGGGCGTGGTCGTGTGATGGGGGCAGAGGGTTCCTGTCCTGGAGGCCTCACCCATGGCCATAGCGTGGGTCACAGGATGGAAGCCAGGAGGAGGAACTCTAGGCCCAGGCTGGCCAAGAAGGAACAGACAGGTCACTCAGCCTTGTCATGGAGGATTTCTACCGTCTCTGATTTCCCACAGTGTCTGTGCACTGCACAATTCATGTCACTGTGGCCTGACAGGGTGTGCTGCTGGGCTGTGGGACGGTCACAGAGCTCAAGACTCCCAGGACAGAGTCACTAGTGGCCAAAGGGAGAGGCAGTCAGATTGTAACCCCGCCCCTTTCACCAGAACCCGCCCCTTCTGCAACTTACCTCTCTTGGATTGGGTCACAGTTTACCCACTTCCTGTTCCACCAGCCAATCAGAAACAAAAATTTCCCAAACGTCTCATCCCGCTCATTTCCAAGCCACTCAGCAGGAAGATGTCACCATGAGTCCCGCCTCCAGAGCGTACTGGGCCAATGGAAAGCTTTCCAGTCTCTTCTCAGACTACTAGGGTAGCCAGCATCTCTCCCACCCCGACTTCCCCTGGGGCTGGGGGCTAGTTGATGAGGAGGTCAAAGGTGACTTTGATTTCCCTGCTGGGCCTGGGCCCAGAGACCCGGAAGTGCTCGGAGGGTGTGGCCAGTCTGCTCTTGGGCTTTGAAGTGGGGATGGGAGAGGGATCCGGCTATGAGAGGGGTGAGGCCCGGATCAGCTGGTCCAGGCCCGGGGCCCGTACTGGCAGAACTATCCGGGATGTTTGCTCAGCCCCGTGGCCTGGTCCTCGCTGAGCAGCAGGAGGCACGGTTGGTTCATCACAGGCAGGGAAGTCGATTCTGGGAGGCTCTGTGAATTGGGGAAGACCCTGCGGGTGGTAAGGGCCACAGTCGGGGTCTCTACCCGCAAACCCTGGACTCCTGCCCTCTCAGCCCTCAGCAGTCAGTGGGGGACAGGCCCTGGGGACTGACCGCAAACTGGAACCACAGAGCGAGGGTCAGCGCTCCCGCGGCTGGGACGTCCTTGGTGGCTCTGCCTGCAGCGCGAGCGGCCTGGTGCTGGCTGGGGCTTTATTCTGGGAGAGCCCAGTGTGTGCTTGCTCCTGGGGCCAAGGTGCCATGGGTCCCTGGCGATCCTCCACACTGCCCTTCCCCTGCCCCCCCACCCTGTGACCCCTGAACCTTCACCCCTGCCCTCCCTAAGGTCTCTGCATCTGGTGCTCCTGGACTTGCTCCTCTCCCCTCCCCTGCCTCCCCGGCTCTGGCCCTGCAGCTGAGAGCCCAAGGCGAGTCTGTGCCATTTCTGGTGATGGTAGGTTTAGTCTCTGGCCAACTGGAACAGCAGTTGTCACTGGGGGCACATGGCTGTTTGCTTCCTTCAACTCAGGCACAGCTAAAGTGGCTCTGGTGTACTGTGCAGCCAGGAAGGGACCCCCTTCCCTAACCCTTTCCTCCTCCTCCCTCCCCTGCCCCGTTTCCTCCCTTTCGCTGAGACCCTTGGTACCCAGACCCTTCCAGACTCCTTGCAAAGCAACTGGCAAGACACATAAGCTGCACAGGGCAGCTTGCGAAACAGATAAGAGGAAAGTTCCCAGAGGCTTCAGAGAGCCCCCTGCTCCCCTGCCAGCTGCCCTCGCCCCCACCCCCAGAGTGGCAAAGTCCCTCAACCAGATAAAAGCTCTCAACACGCCCTGTGTCTCCACCTCTGCTTCCATAAGTCTCTGTTGAGCTCGGCGCCATCTCCTTTCTCGGGGTATGAAAGGCCAGAACCCCGGAGCTGTTCCAAACCTAGCACAGAGCCTCTCTGGCAGCTTCATGATGCTCCTGGGGTGTCTCCTGCTGCTTTCCCAGGCGTAGGGACATGGAGTGGGGTTGGAAGTGGAGCAGCCGGGCCAGGGACTGGCGCCTCTAAGGGATGCTGCTCTCACAGGCAGAGGCTTCGCTCACAGAGCCATGATGAACCCTGTTCGCAAGGATGTCTCAGCCGTCCTTGTATTTCTTGTACTTGGCTCAGTTCTTCCACGTGGTAGGAGTGAGGAGTGAGCGAAAGGCTGACTCGATTTCTGCATTGGGTTGTGCTTTAGTCTGCGTTTGACACTTTAAATATCTGAGAGAAGACAGTTGGGAAGGAAAAGCTTAATGTCTGCCTGCAGTGTGGTTCCGGGTTGGGTGGCCAACGTGGCTGATGATGTGTTTCAACAGCAACCTGCAAATGAAGTCAGGTGTGGTATCCTTTGCTTGTGAAATCAGCTGGGAGTTTAAAAAATAAGTGTCATATCTGGACAATTTTAGGGTCTCTGTTTGGGGCGGCCCAACCTGAACAGTCAACAGGGCAAACATCCAAAGGGGCCAGAGCAGAGCACGGGCCACATCCAGAGTCAACGGTGGAGAAGTGACTTTTGAGTCTCTGACCTACCACAGGGACCAGAGCTTGGGGACAAAGGGGAGAGACATTGGGACAATTCTCAGAGCCTGCCAGCAATTGTTCCCTCTCCCCTCCGTTTTTTAAAAGACTCATTTATTATTTTATTTTTATTGTTAAAAGACTTTATTTAAGAGGTAGAGTTACAGACAGTGAGAGGGAGAGACAGAAAGGTCTCTCTTCCATTGGTTCACTCCCCAGATGGCCGAAATGGCCGGAGTTGTGCTGATCCAAAGCCAGGAGCCAGGTGCTTCCTCCTGGTCTCCCATGTAGGTACAGGGGCCCAAGGAATTGGGCCATCTTTTTTTTTTTTTTAAATTTTTGACAGGCAGAGTGGACAGTGAGAGACAGAGAGAAAGGTCTTCCTTTTGCCGTTGGTTCACCCTCCAATGGCCGCCGCGGTAGGCGCGCTGCAGCCTGCGCACCGCGCTGATCCGATGGCAGGAGCCAGGTGCTTCTCCTGGTCTCCCATGGGGTGCAGGGCCCAAGCACTTGGGCCATCCTCCACTGCACTCCCTGGCCACAGCAGAGAGCTGGACTGGAAGAGGGGCAACCGGGACTAGAACCAGTGCCCATATGGGATGCTGGCACAGCAGGTGGAGGATTAACCTAAAGTGCCACAGTGCAAGCCCCTCATTTATTTATTTTAAAAGTCAGGGTTACAGAGAGAAAGAGAGAGAGAGATCTTCCATCCCCTGGTTCACTCCACAAATGACCACATCAGCCAGGGCTGGGCCAGCCAAAGACAACAGCCAGGAATTTTACCAGGGTCTCCCATATGGGTGCAGAGGCCCAAACCCTTGGACCATCTCCCGCTGCTTCCCCAGGCCATTAGCAGGAAGCTGGTGTGACCAGCATCGCATGTAACTTCAATCCACCACTCTCCATATAATGGTGACCACACCTGAGGTCATACAGGAGCCATGAACTTGAACTCCAACACAGTTTCTTCACAAACAGCAGGCCCAGGCATTTGGTTAGAGACCAAAGCTGATGCAGACTGGGACCTTGGTCTCAGCCCTTGTCTCCCCGAGCCCCGGCTGTGATGACGGGGACAATGACAACGAGAAGACGGGTGGGAGCTTCCCTGGGCCCTCACCCTGAGCCCTTCTCTGTCCTAAGCCTTCAGGTCTTCATCCATTGCATCTTCACCTCGGCCTGTGGGGCTGAGCCTCCTGCTGGCGGGCACTGGCTCTGAGCGCTGGTGACACACAGCCTGGCCTCGGCTGCTCTCCCAGCTCCAAGGACACTCAAGGCTGGGGAGGCCAGGAGCAGCTCTGTGCTCAGCTCTCTCTGCTCCTGCCCTGGGTCCTCCCATCCCTGCACCTGCTGGCCTCTGACCCAGCTCAGCTCTGCCCAGCTGCCCCCTCTCCGCCCCTCCCCCTGGGGTCTCCTCCCAACCCTGTCCTGACCCTGCCAGCTCTGAGCTAAGTGGCAGCCTTGCTTCACACAGGGAGCAGGGCCGGGAGGGGGAGATGTCTCCCAGGTCCTGGGGCACAGTCAGCTCTCCTGGCAGCAGAACGCAGGGTGCTGAGACCCCACCCCAGGCGGCCCCTCTGCAGTAGACAGGATGGGGTGGCTGTGCCTGGCCGCGCTCCCTCCAGAACCAGCCTTTATTGGAGGGGAGGTCAAGGCGGGAGCTGGGGTCCCAGTGCACGGGGCTCAGGGGCTGAGCAGGGAGGCCGAGCCAGGCCTAGAGGAAGGTGAGGTGGGTGAAGGCAGGGACCCCGCAGCTCTCCTTGTGCTCCTCAAACAGCCGCTCCAGGGCGTCCATGTAGAGCCTGTGGTAGTGGTCAACTTGCTCCTGGCTGGCATTGCTGCACTGGGGCACAGGGATGGGGCCGCCCACTGCAGGGGAGGGAGACACGGGTGAGCCAGAGCTGCTGCTGGCCGTGCCGCCCACGGCAGCCTCCTCCCTGCAGATGGGCACTTACCCACGGTGGTGATGGGCATGGGCAGAGGCAGCAAACCCCAGGAGTTGGACGAAAAGAGACCACGGCCCCCAGAAGATGCAGGGAGCTATGCTGGTGACCCTCTTGCAGGTGACCTGGCACAGGTACTGCCAGGAGCGTTTGGGGAAAGCCTTGCATCTGAAGGTGTCGTTCTCCCCAAAGGAGTACACAGGCACCAGGGAGGCCCTGGGAGGGGCAAGGAAGAGAGAGGACACTGCTCAGGGTCCTAGATGGCCACACCAGCACCCTGGGGGCAAAAAGTCCCTCCCATGTCCTCTGTGGCCACTTCTAAGGCTTTGAAAGCTCTTATGTCTGCCTGGAAAGTTCTGGAAGGAAGCCTCAGCTGTCTTGACAAACAGCTGTGTGATGGGCTTGGCGTACTCATGTTCTCACTTAGTATTTACAGCTGCAGCCTGGTGGCAAGGGAGGTGACAGCCCTGGGTACAGGTCAAGGTCAAGGTCAAGGCTTTGTCTCTGAGACAGGGTCACAAGGAGAACCCAGGGCTCTGGGCCCAACGTCCTTGCTGGTTTAAGTCTGAGGCTTCTCACCGAGGAGGAGATGTGGGCACAGCCCAGGTGTGAGAATGTGGCATCAGGGCCGACAGGTGCGTCCTGGTGCAGGGTGTGCTGTGGGCTCCGGAGAGCGCTCTGTCAGCTGCGAGTATTCTGAGGTCTGACCCGGGACCCAGCCCCACCTCGGCTCCTGCACGCCCACTCACCCATGTCTCAGCGCCAGGTGCACAAAGCCCTTGTGTCTTTTGAGTGCGAGGTAGTGCTGCCCAGGGGCCGAGTACAGGGACTCCTGGGCACCCCCGATGACAATGACCACCGCTTTGCCCTGCTGGGGTTGAGACAGCACAAAGTCCAGCTATGATGGTTCGCTGGACACAGTCCTATGTCATATGTAGTGAGGAGCCATCAACAGTCCCTCTGTGGCTCTCGATTCCCTCACCCCACCCGTTAGCAGGGGAAAGCGGAGCCCCACTCCTGGTTTTCCAACCCCCCATCTCGCCCTGTGCTAAAGGAGAGCATGGTCAGTGCGCAGGACAGGTGTGGAGTCCTGGTGCAGAACGCCCTGGCCAGGGGCTGTCTCCTGCCCTTTAGCCTGGAGCTCACCAAGAGCCATGAGGTAAAAGAGGCCGGCCAGTGTGGCTAGCGAGGGCTGCAGCCCCGGGAAGAGCCGGGAGAAGTCATTGCACGCGGTGGTGAAATTACAGAAGGCTCCGGTACTCATGATGCCATGGGGGTGGGCCCCCAGCACGTAGTTCTGGCTGGGGGGCAGCTCTGCTGTCTTCACCAGCTGCAGGAGAGGAGGGAGGCAGAGAGGGGAGACAGCAGCTGCAGGTGCTGCCTCTGCCCCTGCTGACTTCAGAGGTCAAGGCCCTGGGAGGGGATCAGGTGCACCTGTCCACCCTGCCCCTCTGTGAGCCTAGGCAGCGGGTCTCAGGCTGCTGGACAGGGAAGAGGGAGCAGGTGCAGGGGAGTGGAGTGGGAAGGGGGAGGAGGCTTCTCTGGGGAGGTGACCCCTCACCTTGATAGGAAAGTAATCCCTTTGGTGTTTCCAAATCCTCCAGCGCCTTCTCCACTCACACCGCCTTCCCCCTGTGGAGAGAGATGGGGGTGGCAGAGTCCCCGAGGCACCCTCCCCATCTCTCCCCACCTGGAGCCCTGCCCAGAGCTCACCTTGGCTGGGTGTGTCCCGGTCCAGGTAGATCCACAGCATGTAGAGAACAGACAGAGACCAGAGCCGTGTGAAGAGGAGGAGGAAGAGAACCATGAAGAAGAAAGGACCTGGGGAAAGGTAAGGAAAAAATGAATTCTTTCGGACCCCAGTTCTTCAGCCCAGCTCCCATGTCCTGCACCCTCATGGAACACCTGGCAGGGGCATCTGCTCTGGTTCTGTTCCCATCATTTTACCCAGGTGTCCAGTCCAGGGCACAGCGATCCTCCAGCCACATCCTTTACCCTTGGCCTACCCCAGGCACCCCCCCACTCCCCTCCCTCTCATCCATAAAGATGAAAGTCAGCACATGGTAGGTGGCTCCCAGTGCTTCCAGCCGCTACTTCTGCAGGGTCTTCTCAGGGTGGAGGGGCACAGGAGCTGTGGAGTCGGCCGTCCCGGTAGCCACTCTCTGCCTGCAGGGCTCCAGGTAGGGTCACAGGTGTCCCCTCTCCCAGGGTCCAGTGGCTGGAGAGGTGATCGATCTAGACTCCCAGAAGTGTGGATTGCTCTGAGAGATTTGAATGTTTTGGTCAGTTCTGGGCTGGCCCCTGGGAGGAGCAGTGTAGGGTGGGGTTACAAGGGGAGGGGCCGCACCTGGGTGCCTGAGGAAGTCATGCAGGAAGTGGACAAACAGCTGGGCATCTTTCCCACTGGGTCCCAGGTCCAGGAGTCCACCTGAGACTGGCCAAGACAGGACCTTGTGCTGATCCCTCTGTGGGTGTCTGGAAAAGCCAAACTCCGTGGGAACCACGCCAGGCCCTGCAGCATGAAGACAATACCCCAACCTCACAGTCTCTGCCCACCTGCAGTCGCCCAGGGCATCTGTTGGGGCAGGGGGTGGGGGCACCCGAGGTGAGGAGGGGGTGCCCATCTATGGAGCGCTGCAGCCCCCCAGCCTGGGGCAGTTGCCCATGGTCCAGCCCAGGGGGTTGAGGCCATGCTCCCATCTCAAATGAAGGATGTCAGGTCCCTAGGGACCTTCCAGGCTGCCCTGGGACAGGTTTAGGGTCCCAGATCTCCCAGAGAGCAGAGGGGCAAGGCCAAGGCACATGGAGGGACAGCAGGAACCCCTGGAAGCTGTGGAACAGCGGCTACAGCGCCTCCTGCGCCCGGTGCACCCCCAAGTGGCGGGTCCCGGCACTGCTGGAGGAGCCTTGGGCCAGGCTCTGGGACACCGTGCTCCCTCTGCATCCCCAGGAGACCTGAGCCACTGTTCCTGGGTGCTGGGAAACACAAGCTAGGTTCCCTGGCGACCCCAGAATACCTCATTGCCCCTCAATGGGGAAGGGGAGAGCCACCTGCACACCGGAAGTCACCTGACCACCTCAGGACCTCAGCCCACAGCCCCCTCCCCCAACCTTGCTCTCAGGAAGGGGCAGGGGTGGGGGCTCTTTCCAAAGGAAGCCTGCATCTGGGGTCAGGTGGTTGGTGGTGGGGGTTGGGGGTGAGGTGGGGGCAGGGGCAGGGCCTCCCAGGGCCACAGGGAGGAGGGGAGGACTCCCACCCAACCCCATCTTGCTCCCCTGGCACTCGTTCCAGCCCATCCCCTATGGGGCGCACAAAGGCTCCAGGTTCCTTAAGCCCTGGCAGGTGAGATGGGGCCCAAGGCAGGTCTAGGGATCCAGGCCAAGGCAAGATGGGGGCTGGCCCCTCCCCCCCAGCACAACACCCTCCATCTGGCTCCTTGGGACACAGGCGCACTCAGGTGAGCAGGCAGAGGCAGAGGCTCCTCCTGACCCCAGCTCCAGCCAGAGGGGCAGCCTCCCTCGCCCACCCTGGGGTCTTTCCTTTCATCTCAGAAACAGGGAGGATGGCTCTGGGAAGGGGGAGCTGGGGGCTACTGCAGGGCATCCTGGGAGCCTACCGCTCCCCACATCTGAAATACTGGTGGCCTGGAGCCCTGGGCTTGGAGTCTGGGGGCCGAGGAGGGAGGGAGGGGAGCAGAGAACAAGGAGGCGGAGACACAGAGGCTGCTACACAAAGCCCCACAGGGGAGAGGAGCTGACCTGGGTGAAAGGGGACAAAGGCGCCCAGGGGGTGAGGGAGGGAGTGGGAGGGGGCGCCCCGGGGACTCAGATAGGAAGCAGCAGCTGCCCTCCTGGGACTGTACACAGAAAGTGGGTGCCACACCCCCTTTTCCTGGGGGAGGGGAGAGGGAGGGCAGAGTAGAGGCTGGAGAACTCCTGGAAGCAGACAGGGGAGCGGCGTGCGGCGGCTCCGTCAAAGGCATCCATCTGCTGGGCAGGTGGCTGAGCGGGACAGGGTGTGGGCACGGACAGGGCCAGCGAGGGTGTCCCCTCTGCCCTGTCTCAGCTCTGCTGGTGGCGGAGCGATTCCTAAGGAGACTGGCAGGTGTCTGCTGGACATGGCCCCTGGGGGCAGGTGGAAGTGAAACGGGGAGGGAGGGGTGGGATTTGAGGAAGCCTCTACACCCGCAGGTGGTCTCTGGATGCAGAGGGCTGGTGTGGGGAGCACAGAGCTTTTACCCCCAGGGAGAGCGGATCAAGATCCCCGCTCTGCTCACCTAAGCCTGGCATTCACCCTATGGGCGGGACGCTGATGGGCAGAGACAAGGACTGGAGCCCGAGGGGACAAGGATGTGCCTTGTCCTGGTGTCGCAGTCCTGATGCGCTTGCCTCAGCTTCGGCGGGAAAAGGGGGAGAGTTCGGGCACCCAGAGGCTCAGGGTTTGGGGGACTCTTGGGTGCAAATCGGGCTGCAGCTCCAAGGGGCCAGGAAACCTGGGATAGAACCACAACAGCCTGAAGTTGGGCGAGGGGCTGGCGTGGGCAGGAGGCTGTCTGTGCCACATGGCTGGGGAACCGTGCTGGGGGAGGTATGGTCCGGGAGCTGCTGGCTTCATCATCGCCGACCTCTGGCGATTCTGTTCTCCCTCCAGGAGTCCCCAGCCTTGGAAACTGTGAAGGATCGGCGTGAGACCGACTGGGTACAGCACCATGCCTGGCCTAATCCAGATGGTGTCCCTGCGGGGCTGCCTGCCCCACCCACAGCTGAGAACCCGCACCTGCAGTCCCACCTGGTCAGAGCAGCTCAGGGACAGACACAGCCCCTTGCTGGCTGTCAAGTGCTGTGGACGTGACCGAGTGGGGAAGACCGCTAAGGTCAGCCCAGGACCTCCCGCGGGGCTCCCAGCTCTCACGCCCCACTCCCCACAGGTGTGGCTCTCCCACCGGATTCCCTGTTGCAAGCTCCCAGGTGAGCTGACCATTCTGGGCGTGGTCGTGCGCTGGGGGTGGGAGATGGTGTCCTGTGTGTCCTACAGGCAGCATGGGTCACAGGCAAGAAAAGCAGGAGAAGGAACCTGAGACCTGCCTACAAGGAACCGCTAAGTCCCTCAGCCCAAGGCTTGTTCCCTGCTTGGGCCAGTGTGCTCTACTGCCGGCAGGTGGTGCCATTGATCCGTGTTGTTTCCCTGCACTGCCCTTCCCTGCCCCTTCCTCCTTCCTCCCCGCCCCGCTGTGGCCCCCAGGGGCCCTGACCCTTCACCCCTGCCCTCTGAGGGTCTCTGCATCTGGGCGCTCAGGGCACCTGGCCTTGCTCCTGCACGCTTTGATCTGAGCTTCTCCCTTTCCCTCCCTCCCCTCCCTCGGGCTCTGCCGCCGAGACCCAGGCCAGTCCTCTTCCAGCCCTTCTCTCTCCTCATCAGCCTGTCCACCTGGGCAGTTCCCACCTAGGGGGCCGGTCTCGACTTTCCAGGTGGCCTCCAGCTCTCAAGGGGACACCTGCCCTGGGGTGAGAGCAGCGAGGGGGGGAAGATGCAAGTGCTGGGCAGGAAGGGGATCCTGCACCTGCACCACCTTCCCAGCCCGCGCCCTAGCAGCTAAGGAGGAGACCAAAGACCACAGGGCTAGGTGACTGGCCCGGGGCCAGTGAGAGCCCAGAGCCTCCCCCGAGCCCCCGCGGGAAAGGGAGCTGCAGAGCCTGGCAGAAGAGCGATGTCCCGGCTGCCACCCACTGCCTGCTGAGTCCCACAGCTTCCTTATCTGCAGGTGGCCCGCACCTGTCATCCAGTCCGTATGAATAAGGCGCTGTGTGCAGAGCCTGGCCCGGAGCCTATTGTTGTAACCATCTGGGGAGTGAATCAGTGGATGAAAGATTTCTCTCTCTCTGTGTCACTCTTCCGCTTAGCTAAGTAAGCAAGTAAATCTTCATAAAAAATACATGCAGCCACAATATCATTATCCCATCTAAAATACTAGGTCAGTCCTTGACAATATCAAAGTGCACGTGTTACATTATGAAAAGCATCCAAGTGTTCCAACGCCACAGGAAGGGCATTTGATTTTTTTTTTTTAAGATTGATTGATTTATTTGAAAGGCACAGTGACAGAGGCAGAGGCAGAGAGAGTGAAGTCTTCCATCCGCTGGTTCACTCCCAAATGCCAGCAACAGCCCCAGCTGGGGCTATTCAAAGCCAGGAGCCAGGAGCTTCTTCTGGCTCTCCCACGCCGGTGCAGGGGCCCAAGCATTCGGGCCATCTTCTGCTGCTTTCCCAGGCCACAGCAGCATCAGAAGTGGAGCAGCCAGGATTCGAAGTGACGCCCTTATGGGATGCTGGCACTAGCAGGCGGCGGCCTCACCTGCCAGGCCACAGTGCTGGCCCCAGGAAGGGCATCTTAAAACGTTGTTTATTTCAGGGGCAGAGACTTGGTGAGCGAGAGAAAAGGAGAAAGGTTGAGGGAGTGCTCCCATCCATTTCCCAAATGTCTGAAAGAGCCAGTTCTGAACCAGGGCTTAAGTGGCAAGATGCAAACTCCATCCAGGTCTCCCAGCTGAGTGCCAGGATGGCCCCGTCACTGCTGCCTGCCAGCGTCAGCATTAGCAAAGCCCAGGTCCTCTGAGGTGTGATGGGGGTACCTTCACCGCTGTGCTATAGATGCTATTTTCAAGAAATGATCTGCACAGGGAACCCAGATGAGTTTAAACTCTATGCTGGAGGTGGGGGCAGCAGCCAGGCCCCAGGTCCGTGCTCACTGGTCCTGCCTCCTGGGTTCACATCCTGGTCCCGCCCACTCCGTGTCAGCGCTGGTCTGTGTGCCCGGCAGCACCTGCTGGGTGTGAGGCTGGGCCGCTCCTAAATGATCAATGGTGGCTGTGTGTGGGACCCGCTCTCCGTGTCTGTGTGTCTGTCCCCTCCTGGTTCCATGGAAGACTTGTGCTTGCATCCAGCCCATGGAGAGGCCTTCCTGACAAGGACCTCAAAGGCTCTGGAACTGGAGGAAGAGGAGTGGCAAAGGTGGTTGTGGCATGTCCAGTGGGTGATGGGGTGGCAGCAGGCAGGGCCCAGGGCAGGGCGTGTGGGGTGCATGAATGCCAGGCTGGGGCTGCACACAGGGTGCCTCTGTGAGGCCAGAGACAGAAGCTGGGCAGGCAGAACCCAGAGGGGCTGGAGTGGTGGAGGAGAGACCAACATGAGGACCACGGAGGAGCCATTATCTGGGGGGGACCTGGGACCCCAAGGCTTGTAGGGGTCGGCACAGGTGGTGGGTGGAAGGGGACAGCACCAGGCCCAGGGCTCAGACCCACGCCCTGTGAGATTCTCGCTGTCCAAGCCCGGAGCACCCCAGACAGCTGCACAGACGTCCACACCTGTGCCCCCTCTTGCCCCTGTGGCCGCAGCCCACTGGCCCCGTCCCCACACTGGCTCTGCAGACTCTCTCCTCCCCTCCCTCTCTCCTCTTTGTCCAGCAAGTCTTCTAGAAGCCTGCTCAGGGCTGGGGGGAGGGGGAAGGGGAGAAAGGCCGGGTGGAGAGTGGGGAGGCAGTGGTGACAGCTCTCTGCCCGAGCTCAGAGACGCCTGTTCCCGGGCCCTGCGCTGTGAGCCTCCTGCATTTCCGGCGTTCTTCAGAGCGACCCTCGGGTGTCCGTCCGTGGGAACGTGGGCTGTGCGCTTGGACTCTGTGCACTCATCTGGGTTGTGGTTTCACAAAGAGCTGACGAAACCGGACTCTGAAGTGGGCGGGCCCCTGTCACCAGGAGGAAACTGAGGCTGGGAGTGTCAAGGTCAAGGTCAGTAGGTGGAGGGGCTGGGGCTTATGGATAGGTGTCCTCCCCTGTGACAGCTCCTGGGCAGCTGTCCTGGCCCTCAGTGTGTAACCCAGCTCCCGGGCCACACCTCCCCTGGGGCCTGTGCCCTTGAATTGCTGTTTGCTTCTTGTGAGCTGTCCCAGCGCCAGGTGAGGCACACAGCTGGGTGAGAAGTCAGGCCTGGGGGGCAGGCACCAGGGGAGGGGTCACCCTGCTCCGAAGCTCGGGCACAAGCCTTTGTGGCAGGGTCCTTTGTTCTTTTCTTTTCTTTTTTTTTTTATTTTCCCCTCCTGCCGCCGCCCCCCAGCACCCTCACAGGTCAGGGGACCATGGCTCCCAGGTCGCCACCGGCTCACACCCCGCCCCACCTGCCCACTGTGTTGGTTTTTGATGGACAGACCGACAGATGGAGGCTGGAGAGTCTGCTGCTCCGTCCTCAGACGCTGCACCGTGAGGAGCTGGCCAGCCTCCGTCCAGGAGCCAGCACCCAACCCGGGTCTCCCCTGCGTGGGCACCAAGGACCTGAGCCACCACCGGCCGCCTCCCCGTGTGGGCGTCAGCAGGAAGAGAGCTGGGCCTGAACCCCTGAACTCTGCCCTGGGGGGAGGAGTCTCCCACGGAATCCTGACCACTGTGTGTCACGCCCACCCCAGGGAGCCATCTCTGTTCCTCCTGGGGCCCCTCCGGTGGTGCTGGGCTCCGAGGCCCCGCCCCCATCGCTCAGCCCAGCCTGAGCATCAGCCACGCGGATGCTGACTGGGGTGGGGGGTTCCCCTGCGAGTGGGGCCTGGACAGCAGCAGCTGCAGGAAAACGGGGGGGGGGGGGGGCACACAGCCTTTGTGAGACTCCGCGGGGCTTCTCGGTCCCATGGGGCTGGGGTCTGTGACAGTGCGGGGAGGGGTCAGGGAGAGGCCACAGTGGCCAGGGGGAGCAGGAACAGGGGCCTCCTCTCTTCAGGAGGCCTTGTCTGTGATGGTCTGGGTGCTGTTCCAGCGCCCTCTGCCTGCACAGGGCTGCCAGCACCCTCAGCAGGAACCCAGCTCCTTCTGCTTCCTGCAGGCCAACCCCGACCCCCCTCTACCCCTCGACCTCCCAGCCTGTCACAGGGCCTGACCCTGACCCCCGACCCTTCACAGGGCCTGACCCCACCCCCCAGGGCCTTTCTGCTTCGTGCTGCGGCCTCTGCCCACCCTGTGTTCCTACGAGGAGGCTGACGCTGTTCCGGGATGAACACCTCTGTCCATTCTCCCTGGCTCCTTTCCAGATCAACTTGCCCTGCTGCCTTCCCAAGCCCCAGGCAGCTCCCACGTGGGCCTGGCTTGGGCTCAAGGTCAGCTCCGCGTCCTCAGCGGGGTCTTTCTGGCGTCTCTGTCCCAGCTGGGCTTCTTGGCTTCTGTGGTCCTCTCCTGCCGCCTGCTAAGGCCTCCCCACCCTACCCCTCACCAAGGCTCCTTGGGAGGACTCTGAGGGGCTGAGAGCCCCCTCCGAAGGGCGAGGCCACCTGGGCAGGATCAAGCCCACGCCGCACACTCAGAGACCTGGGGCAGCTCTGGTGTCTGGGGAAAGTGCCCGGCGGGCAGTGGCCGGCGTGAGGCTGGCCTCCCTCCTGCCCCAGCAAAGGAGGCCCAGACAGCAAGCACACCCAGGCCAAGGGTGCTTAGATCCCAGCTGTTGAGTTTCTGACCCCCCAGCAGAGCAGGATAAGGAGGCTCCCCCAGAGCGAGCCTGCCGGGTGCAGGGCAGAACCCCGGGGCGGCGGCCGGTGTGTGGCCCAGTGCTGAAGATGGCCTCTCCCAGCCCGAGTGCCTAGGTAGACATGGCCCCATGGCCCCAGAAGATGTACGGAGGAAATCCAGCAAACTTCTGAAGGTGACCTGGCACAGGTACTGCCAGGAGCCTTTGGGAAACCTCATACCTTTGAAGGGATCGTTTTCCCCAAAGGAGTACACAGGCACCAGGGAGGCCCTGGAGGGCGGGGAAGAGAGAAGACGCTGCTCAGGGTCCTAGATGGCCCACCACCTGCACCCTGGGGGCAAAATGTCCTGCCTCCTGGTTCCTGTGGCCACTCTAAGGCTTTTGAAGCTCTTATGTCTGCCCAGAAAGTTCCAGAAGGAAGCCTCAGCTGTCTTGACCAATGGCTGTGTGGTGGGCTTTGCATATTCATGTTCTCACTCAGTGTTTACATTGCAGCCTGGTGGGAAGGCAGGCATGAGCCCTGGCCAGGGGCTGTCTCCTGCCCTTTAGCCTGGGGCTCATCCCAGACCAGAGTTCCCGTGCTGAAGCTCCTCCCCCACTTCCAGCTGGTGCCCTCCCTGGGTGGCTACATGGCTGATCCAGGTGGAGTTCTGGGCTCCTGGATTCAGCCAGGTCCAGCCCTAGCAGTTGGAAGCATCAGAGGGTGGAGCAGCCAAAGGGAGGACTCTAGAACTTGTGTTCGTGTGTGTGTGTGTGTCATGTGTGTGTCTGCGTGTGTGTTGTGTGTCTGTGTCTGCATGTGTGTCTGTGTGTCGTGTGTGTGTCTGTGTGTCATGTGTGTCATGTGTGTCTGTGTATGTCGTGTGTGTGTCTGTGTTTGTCGTGTGTGTGTATGTATCTGTATGTCGTGTGTCTGTGTGTCATGTGTGTGTGTACATGAGTGTGTCTGTGTGTCTGTGTGTGTCTGTGTGTCTCTGTGTGTGTGTGTGTGTGTGTTTCCCTCTACCTTAGAAAAAAAATGGGGACTGTGTGAGATCAGTGCAGGATGCCCCGCTGCCCATGATCCTGCCTGGGGCCTGGCTTCTGACCTGGATGTGTGTGTGTGCCTGATGATGTTCTTGGGCTGCGACAATGGACAGGAAACAAGTGAGTTGGCAGACACAGGTCTGAAAGGGAGGTGTGGCCCGGGAGCTGGGTTACACACTGAGGGCCAGGACAGCAGCCCAGGAGCTGTCACAGGGGGAGGACACTTGTCCATGAGCCCCAGCCCCTCCACCTACTGACCGTGACTTTGACTCCCAGCCTCAGTTTCCCCTGATGACAGGGGCCCGCCACTTCAGAGTCTGGTTTCCTGGACTGCTCCTGACAACCCAGTGAGTGCACAGAGTCCAAGCACACAGCCCACGTTCCCACCGATAGAAGTCTCTGCCCCTGAAATAAACAACGTTTTAAGATGCCCTTCCTGGGGCCGGCACTGTGGCCTGGCAGGTGAGGCCGCCGCCTGCTAGTGCCAGCATCCCATAAGGGCGTCACTTCGAATCCTGGCTGCTCCACTTCTGATGCTGCTGTGGCCTGGGAAAGCAGCAGAAGATGGCCCGAATGCTTGGGCCCCTGCACCGGCGTGGGAGAGCCAGAAGAAGCTCCTGGCTCCTGGCTTTGAATAGCCCCAGCTGGGGCTGTTGCTGGCATTTGGGAGTGAACCAGCGGATGGAAGACTTCACTCTCTCTGCCTCTGCCTCTGTCACTGTGCCTTTCAAATAAATCAATCAATCTTAAAAAAAAAAAATCAAATGCCCTTCCTGTGGCGTTGGAACACTTGGATGCTTTTCATAATGTAACACGTGCACTTTGATATTGTCAAGGACTGACCTAGTATTTTAGATGGGATAATGATATTGTGGCTGCATGTATTTTTTATGAAGATTTACTTGCTTACTTAGCTAAGCGGAAGAGTGACACAGAGAGAGAGAAATCTTTCATCCACTGATTCACTCCCCAGATGGTTACAACAATAGGCTCCGGGCCAGGCTCTGCACACAGCGCCTTATTCATACGGACTGGATGACAGGTGCGGGCCACCTGCAGATAAGGAAGCTGTGGGACTCAGCAGACAGTGGGTGGCAGCCGGGACATCGCTCTTCTGCCAGGCTCTGCAGCTCCCTTTCCCGCGGGGGCTCGGGGGAGGCTCTGGGCTCTCACTGGCCCCGGGCCAGTCACCTAGCCCTGTGGTCTTTGGTCTCCTCCTTAGCTGCTAGGGCGCGGGCTGGGAAGGTGGTGCAGGTGCAGGATCCCCTTCCTGCCCAGCACTTGCATCTTCCCCCCCTCGCTGCTCTCACCCCAGGGCAGGTGTCCCCTTGAGAGCTGGAGGCCACCTGGAAAGTCGAGACCGGCCCCCTAGGTGGGAACTGCCCAGGTGGACAGGCTGATGAGGAGAGAGAAGGGCTGGAAGAGGACTGGCCTGGGTCTCGGCGGCAGAGCCCGAGGGAGGGGAGGGAGGGAAAGGGAGAAGCTCAGATCAAAGCGTGCAGGAGCAAGGCCAGGTGCCCTGAGCGCCCAGATGCAGAGACCCTCAGAGGGCAGGGGTGAAGGGTCAGGGCCCCTGGGGGCCACAGCGGGGCGGGGAGGAAGGAGGAAGGGGCAGGGAAGGGCAGTGCAGGGAAACAACACGGATCAATGGCACCACCTGCCGGCAGTAGAGCACACTGGCCCAAGCAGGGAACAAGCCTTGGGCTGAGGGACTTAGCGGTTCCTTGTAGGCAGGTCTCAGGTTCCTTCTCCTGCTTTTCTTGCCTGTGACCCATGCTGCCTGTAGGACACACAGGACACCATCTCCCACCCCCAGCGCACGACCACGCCCAGAATGGTCAGCTCACCTGGGAGCTTGCAACAGGGAATCCGGTGGGAGAGCCACACCTGTGGGGAGTGGGGCGTGAGAGCTGGGAGCCCCGCGGGAGGTCCTGGGCTGACCTTAGCGGTCTTCCCCACTCGGTCACGTCCACAGCACTTGACAGCCAGCAAGGGGCTGTGTCTGTCCCTGAGCTGCTCTGACCAGGTGGGACTGCAGGTGCGGGTTCTCAGCTGTGGGTGGGGCAGGCAGCCCCGCAGGTGTTGAGAGCCTGGGACACCCCATCATTAGAGCAGCTGTAGCGCTGCACCCACTGGGGCCCCAGGCCCCCCTTTTCCCACTTCAGCCAGCAGACCTCAGATTGAGGCGGATGTCCCCGCACGGGAGGCGGTGAGCAGGGATGGAGCCATGACCCCCAGTACCAGGGAGGCCCCTACCCTCACAAGTCCCGCCCACTCCAGGTCCCCCAGATGCACCCCCCACTGCGGGGTTCCCTCCACCCCCCCCGGGGTCTCCGGCCCTGCCTGCAGCCACGGGCCCCACGCCCAGGTGTTGCGTGCACTGCACGCTGAGCCGCCAAAGCCCAAGCTTAGTCCCCACAGAGCTGTGTCGTGCACTCGGCGTTGTCATCCAAAGTCCCAGTCGGGACCCACAGCAAGACGCGAGTCATCCTCCCTGGACCCCCGGGGCTCCAAGATAACCATAGCCGCGGGCACTGTTCCCCACTCCGTGCTTCTCGGGCCGGGCTGGAGATCTGGGTACCGCCCCCTAAGAAGAGCAGTGGCGCTCCCCCAAGCCCCGCTGCCCGCACCCAGGGACCCAGCGCCTAGGTAGATGCTTTGTTTTCAGGCGCCGCGTGGCTACCCTGGCTTCTGGCCCCTCCTTCACCCTCTTGCTCCCACCTGTCCCCAGGGCCCACTGCCAAGCAGCTGGCTCCCAGTGCAGTCTCCCTCCTACGTCCCCGGCTAAAGTCTCCGCGGAGGGGAGGCCTGCAGCACAGCCCCTCTGCTCCCGCGGCCCCTCTGGGACTGCCCCACGCCTCCAGGCCAGGCCATCTTCCCTGTCTCCGCCCCCACCCCAACCTCAGGGGATCCTTCCACGGGGCGGCCTCACGGGCTCCCTCTGTGTTCCAGGTGTTCTCTCCAGCCCCTTCGATGCCTCCCCTGGCTCCTCTCCACAGGAGAAGGGGGTGTGGGGCCAGGGCACAGCTGCCTTCCCCAAGTCCTCTCTGAGGAGGTGAATGTAGTCAGAGAATCGCCCTGAGGCTAGGAGGGTGTGTGACAGAGGCACCTGCTGGGGGTGTGGCCACTGCCTCCACTTCCCATCCTGCTCCCTGCTAATGAGCCTAGGAAAGCAGTGGAGGATGGCCCAAGTGCTTGGGCCCTGCTTCCATGTGGGAGACCCGGATGGAGTTCTAGGCTCCGGGCTTTGGTCTCGCCCAGCCCCAGCTGTTGCAGCCATCTGGGGGATGACCAGTGGATGGACGATCTCTCTCTCTCTTTCTAACCCTGCCATTCAAAAGGTAATCTTTAAAGAAGAAGTGACACTCTGTGACGGGCTGAGGACTCCCACAGGGCGGGGAGGCCCTGAGACTGCTCCCAGGGAATCCTCCTCCCCCAGGTCCAGGGCCCTGGGGCCACAACTGGCAGCTCAGGGTTTCAGGCTACTCCTATGCATAGCCTCACCCTAGCCCGGCTCCCCACTGAGCCCGAGCACCCGCCCCCCACAAGTTCAAACCGCTCACTCCCTGTCCCCCAGGTCCTGGCCCCTCCCTGGTCATTCTGCCAGGTCCTAAGGTCACAGCTCCATGAGCTCAGGTGGCAATGACCCTTGCTGGGGCTCAGAGGGCAGCAGAGGGATGGAAATGGAGGGGGCAGGTCAGGGAGTCAGGGCAGTCTGTGGGGCCACGGGGAAGGTGCTCAAGACAGCGGCCTGTCTGCTGTCCCGGCCTGAGGTGGTCAGGTGTCCATGCTGGTCCGGAGCGGGTCCCTGGAGGTGATGCAGGCAAAATCAGAGCCGTGGACCTGGGGGCCTGTAATTAGAAGGGATTGTAAATTTGGCGATGGAACAGGTGAGGAGTGGCAGGACCAGGGAGTGGCTATGCTTGGGAGTGCAGGGGGAAGGGGCTCAGCCACACCCATGCTACCTTAGGGGCTCCCTGGACCTGTCTGCTCTTGAACTCTCCCAGAGTTCCCACACACCCCCTGGGCTCCCAGGTGTGCCGGCTAGGATGAGCCACAGCAGCTGCCGAGCCTGACCCTGCCTCAGCTCTGCCAGCACCTGAGTGCCCTTCCGCACGCCCACCCAGCCCATCCGTGAGCCTCAGCTCACTCACACCCTGAGTCTGACTGCAGGGCCCTGGGGGCCTGAGCTCCTGCTGAGGGGCGGCCCACCTGGAGCTGCACCTTGTCCTCCCAGCCCAGCCGTGGGCAACTGGCCCAGCCCTAAACTCTGTCGCCACTCTACTGCCAGCAACCGCTCACCCACCCGCGGTGGGAACAAGATCCCGGTGCAGTGATGCCAGCAGAAGCTGGGCGCAGGTGGACGACTGCAGGGAACCGACATGGAGAGGCCCACACAGCTGTTCCAGGAGCACAGGCGAGCTCTGGCTTCCCCAGCAGGTGCCTGGTCCACACCCGCGCTGGCCCTGACCTCTGTTCCCAACCAGTGCCCTGGGTGACTGTGACAGGGGAGTGAGATGAAGGGTGGGAAGAGACCGTGGGTGTATTTCTGCACAAGGTCGAAGCAGTCCAGGGCACCCAGGAAGCCTTGACTTTCGCGGGACCCCCAAGAGGTCAGCATGGGGTCCTATAAAGGCCACTCTCGGCCTGGCCCAAACCCAGTGGGACAATGGGCTTCCGCTTGTCCACTCCCTGCACACTGGCTCCTAGCTCTCAGCTCCCAGCTGCCAACCCCTCCCCCATACACCCACTTCTCCTCCAAGCTCCTCCCAGGGACCAGCCAAGACTGACTGACCAGGACAGCCAAGGTCAGTCCTAAAGGGAGCCTGGGCACTTCAGGGGCTCCAGGCACAGACATCTCCCTGACCACAGCCTGGACCCTGGGAGAGGGGACACCTGTGACTGCACGTGGAGCCTGCAGGAACAGGGTGGCATCGGGATGGCCGACTCCACAGCACCCATGCCCGGCAGCCCCATGCCCAGCCGCAAGGTGAAGACCCTGCAGAAGCAGTGGCTGGAAAAGCTGGGCGCCCTACAGTTTGTGCTGACACTGTGCTCAGGTAAGAGGTGGGGAGGCAGCGCTGCCTGGGCGCCCCAGGGGAGAAGGGGCTGCAGGGAGGAGGGCGGTGCCCCTGCTCAGGACAACGGTGGCAAGGGGCAGGAACAGGACCACAGGAGGTGCCCCCTCCAGTGTTGCAGCAGGTGCAGGGAGGGCAAGCTGGGATGAAGCCTGCAGTTTTGATGAGAAATCATTTTTTTTTTTCTCACTTCAACCCAGTCCCATTCTTCGTCCTTCTCCTTTTCCACCTCCTCTTCACACGGCTCTGGTCTCTGTGTGTTCTGTACATGATGTGGCTCTACCTGGACCGGAACACTCCCAGCCAAGGTGAGCTCTGGGCAGGGCTCCAGGTGGGGAGATGGGGAGGGTGCCTCGGGGACTCTGCCACCCGCATCTCTGCCCGCAGGGGGAAGGCGATTTGTGTGGCCAAGGACCTGGGCCGTTTGGAAACACCAAAGGGATTACTTTCCTATCAAGGTGAGGGGTCACCTCCCCAGAGACCCCTCCTCCCCCTTCCCCACCCCAATCCCCTGCACCTGCTCCCCCTGCCCTGTCCAGCAGCCTGAGACCCACTGCCTAGGCTCACAGAGGGGCAGGGTGGACAGGTGCGCCTGATCCCCTCCCAGGGCCTTGACCTCTGAAGTCAGCAGGGGCAGAGGCAGCACCTGCAGCTGCTGTCTCCCCTCTCTGCCTCCCTCCTCTCCTGCAGCTGGTGAAGACAGCAGAGCTGCCCCCCAGCCAGAACTACGTGCTGGGGGCCCACCCCCATGGCATCATGGGCACCGGAGCCTTCTGTAATTTCCTCACTGAGAGCAATGACTTCTCCCAGCTCTTCCCGGGGCTGCAGCCCTGGCTAGCCACGCTGTCTTGTCTCTTCTATGTCCCCTTTTTCCGAGAATACATCATGATGCATGGTGAGCCTCACCCTGACAGGGAAAAAGCAGCTCCGGGCAGAGTGTGCCCCACCCCCACCGAGACGCCCATGTGGACCCCTGGACTGCCCTGGCTCTTGGACAGGCTCTACATGGGCATGAGATGTGGGATGGAGAGTTAGGGCTCCTCCTTTACCTGCTAATGACCAGGGGGAGGGATTCAGTAGCCACCAAGGGAGTGGTGACTGCTCTCCACTGCTCATGACCCAGGACTGCGTCCCGCGAGCCTTAACAGCCTGGACTTTGTGCTGTCTCAGCCCCGGCGGAGCCAGGCCGTGGTCATCGTGATCGGGGGAGCCCAGGAAGCCCTGTATACAACCCCAGGGCGGCACAGCCTGGAACTCCTGAATCGCAAAGGCTTTGTGCGCCTGGCGCTGAGGCACGGGTGAGTGGGCAGCAGGCCTCAACGCTTGGCTGCCTTCTCCATATGCAAATTCCAGGTCCCTTTTGGTGGGGTCGTGGGTCCCCAAGGCTGAGCCTGTCGCTTACAAATGGAGTCTCCCGTCAGTCCTGAGACCTGGGTCTCTCCCTTTGCAGTGCCCCCTGCCCATATCCCATCCCTGTGGACATAAACAAAGGTGTTCATTGTTTTCAGAAGCCCTGGGTTCTCTTCCCAAGTCCATCTAGAGGGGAACCCTTGGACTTGACCTTGACCTGTACACAGGACTGACGCCTGCCTTGCCACCAGGCTGCAGCTATAAACACTGAGTGAGAACACGAATATGCCAAGCCCAACACATAGCCATTGGTCAGGACAGCTGAGGCTTCCTTCCAGAACTTTCTGTGCAGACATGGTCATGTGGCTCCAAAGACCTTTGAAGTGGCCTCAGGGACAGGGGAGGGACTCACAGACCCAAGGGCTTTGTGAGGGCAGACCAGGCCCCTGAGCAGCGTCCTCTCTCTTCCTCGCCCCTCCCAGGGCCTCCCTGGTGCCTGTGTACTCCTTTGGGGAGAACGACACCTTCAGATGCAAGGCTTTCCCCAAAGGCTCCTGGCAGCACCTGTGCCAGGTCACCTGCAAGAGGGTCACCAGCATAGCTCCCTGCATCTTCTGGGGCTGTGGTCTCTTCTCGCCCAACTCCTGGGGTCTGCTGCCCCTGCCCATGCCCATCACCACCGTGGGTAAGTGCCCATCTGCAGGGAGGAGGCTGCCGTGGGTGGAATGGCCAGTAGCAGCTCTGGCTCACCCGTGTCTCCCTCCCCTGCAGTGGGCGGCCCCATCCCCGTGCCCCAGTGCAGCAGCCCCAGCCAGGAGCAAGTTGACCACTACCACAGGCTCTACATGGACACCATGGAGCGGCTGTTTGAGGAGCACAAGGAGAGCTGTGGGGTCCCTGCCTCCACCCACCTCACCTTCTACTAAGACCCCAAGTCCTGTGCTCTGATACACTCCTCTCTGCCTTGCTTTGTCCCTCCAATAAAGGCTGAGATGGGCAGAGATAAGAGCCAGGGACCTCCTACAACCACTCTTGTTGTCATCATTGCGGGCGTGGCAGTACTGAGTGAGCGCTGAGATCCGTGGTTCCAGAGTCAGTCTTCATCAGTTTCGGTCTCAAAGCCAATTTCTAAGAAATTCTGTTAGATGTTCTAATCATGGCCTCTGCGTTAGCTCAGCTTTGCTGTTGTAAAAATGTATGCAGTTTTTCTTGAGAGGCTCAGGGACCCACGTCCTCTGGGTCATCCACAAATGCCCACAGCGGCTTCAGGGTCAAGGCTGAGGCGAGGACCCCGTGTCTCCACCCAGGACTCCCTGTGACAGGAACCAGTCAGGCAGCTGGTCCCGCTGTCATTGGCAAGGAGCTGGGTCAGGAGCCAGTGCTGGTGTCCACCCAGGCTCTCAGGCTGTGCCAGGGCACTTAGTGCTAAGCAAATGCAGCCCTAGGCCCGGGCTCTCTGCCCATGCACCTGCCACGCGGTCCCTGTGGGAGCCTCCTTATCCTCTAAGCTAAGGCAATGGGGAAAACAATAAAGAAAACAGCTGGTGGGTGAGCACCTTGGCCTGGGTGCGCTTGCAGTCCGGGCCTTGACAAAGCCTCTGTGCTTCCTCCTTTGATGGGGCGGGAGCGAGGCCAGCCTCCCTCTGGCCACTGCACTGCCCACTGTGCAGTTTCCCCAGACTTGGGGCTGCCCCGAGCCCTCCTGACCCTGCCCTGGTGGCCTCGCCCTTTGGAGGGGCTCTCAGCCTCTCAGAGTCGTCCCCAGCCCTGCTGGCCATTTTCCTGGGTTCCTCCCTCTCATCTCCAGCTCCCCACATTTCTTCCCTGGACTCGTCTGCCTGCAGGGCTCTCCGCGCCTTCCTGCACACTCCACGCCCACGCCCATGTGGCCCCTGCACACTGAGCCGCTCAAGCCCAAGCCTGGTTTCCATGGGACCGGAACGTTGTGTCCGAGGTCTGTGTAGGGATCCACAGAGAGACCACTCAACCGCGCCCCTAGCTCTGCCTCCCTGTGCCCTCAGTGCTCCCAAAGACCACCCTGCTGGTACCCTTTCTGTCCCAGATGTCCGCATTCCGGCCCTAGCTCAACCCAGCTCATCAAGGTCGAGGGCTATAGATTTTGGGGTGTGGGACTGAGCCGGGACACACCCACTAGCTGGAATGGAGCTGTACATCCTGCCAGGACCCTTCCATGCCCAGAGACCCAGAGCCAAGTGAGGCTAACACTGGGGGTCCCGGGTGGCTGCCCTCCTCGCCCCTCTGGTGCTGTTTGCCTCCACCTGCACCTTCACCTCCCTCCATGTCCAGAGGCACCTGCCAACAGATGGCTTCCTCAAGAATCCCCCATGTACCCCTACTTTACCCCCATCCTCCACTGCACAGCCCCTGCCAAGTGTTGCTGCAGGGAAATTGGCAGAGGGGAGACCTGGCAGCATGGCCCCTCCTGTAGCCCGGGCCCTGGGACCAGCCCCTCCCCACAGACTTCCTGGTCCCCCCTCTGCCCCCAGGGCAGCCTTCCACAGGCCCACCCCCAGGGCCTCCCCTGTCTTCCAGGGGTCAAAGTGCGCACTTCCTGATTCTGAGATGGTAGGAAGGGCCCAGGGCGGGGTAGGGGGTGCCCTCTGGCTGGAGCTGGGTCCAGGAGGAGCATCTGCCCCGCCTGCTCACCTGAGTGCACCTGAGTTCCAAGGAGCCAGGTGCAGCCGCTGTGCTGGGTGGGAAAGGGTGAGACCCTGGGAGCTCCCTGCCCCCCTCACCCCAACCCCCACCACCAACCAGCTGACCCCAGATGCAGGCTCCCTTAGGAAAGAGCCCCCACCCCGTTCTTCCTGAGTGCAAGGGGAGGGGGGGAGCTGAGGGCTGAGGTCCTAGGTGGTCAGGTGACTTCGGGTGTGCAGGTGGCTCTCCCTTTCCTCACTGAGGGGCAGTGGGGCATTGCAGGGGTCACAAGGGAGCTCAGCTTTGTGTCCCAGAACCCACGAGCCGTGGCTCAGGTCTCCTGGGGATGCAGAGGAGCTCAGGGTTCAGGCTGCTCCTGTGCAAGCCCCGCCCTGTCTAGGGGGACCCAGATCCCTGCCAGCCCAGCTCCCTGCTGAGCCAAAGCCCAGCCCCCCACAAAGTTCAAATCCCCCCTCCCCCTCTCCCAGCACTTGGCCCCACCCCTGGTATATCCGAGGGGTCCTATTGGTCACAGCTCCATGAGCTCAGGTGGCCATCACCCTTCCTTGCTGGGGCTCACAGAGGGGGTGGAGATGACCTGGGTCTAGGTCCAGGGGTCAGGGGCAGTGGGTGGGGCCACAAGGGGAAGGTGCTCAGGAGCAGTGGGTGCCCCTGTGTGAGGCCCCCACAAGATGGCGGCCTCCTGCAGCCCCCTCCGCAGGGGTCTCCAAATGCTCGCTGTCTCCCAGTGGGTCTTCTCCTTCTTAGGGCTTGGTGAGTCCCCAGAGCCCGGGGATGCAGGTTCCCCTGCCCGGGGCCCTGTGCCTCTGCCTCCCCTTTCCCTCAGGGAGCCAGCCCAGGGACCCCGGGCCCTTGAAGCAGTCTGGGGAGCCCGTGGTGGGGGGATGGGAATGGGGAGGGGACTTTGGCCCTGGAACCAGGGCAGGGGCAGAGGGGACACCAGGCTGCAGCTCCTGGGTTCTGAGTGC
Organism: Lepus europaeus; assembly: GCF_033115175.1. Taxonomy (NCBI): domain Eukaryota; kingdom Metazoa; phylum Chordata; class Mammalia; order Lagomorpha; family Leporidae; genus Lepus; species Lepus europaeus. The sequence continues at coordinate 53,152,949 of NC_084847.1, read as the reverse complement.
GCCCCCTCCTCCAGCCCAGGTATGCCTGGTGGCTTTGATCTTTGTGCTCCTGAGCCGGGCCTGGACCCTTGGGGTCCTCTATCTGGTCTGGCTGTACTGGGACAGAGACACACCCAGGGCTGGAGGCCGCCGCTCTGCCTGGGTCCGGGACTGGGCCATCTGGAGACACTTCCGGGACTAGTTCCCCATCTCGGTGAGGGCTAGGAGGACGCTGTGCTGGGGGTGGGGGGCTCAGAGGAGACTGGGGAGCCCCCTGCTCCATGCACCGTCTCAGGGACGGGTGGGGCTGCCCCTTCTGCTCCCCAGCTGGTGAGGACGGCCCCGTTGGACCCTCCCAAAACTACCTCTTTGGCTTCCACCCCCACGGAGTCCTGGCGGTGGGGGCCTTCAGCAACTTCTGCACGGAGGCCACGGGCTTCTCCCGCCTCTTCCCTGGCCTCCGGCCGCACCTGCTCATGCTGCCCTGCTGGTTCCACCTGCCGCTGTTCCGGGACTACATCATGTCCAGTGGTGAGGGCCTGCCCCCCTCCCACGTGTATGGGGGCGGGGCTGGAACTCCTGGCCCCAGCGCCCCCTTCCGCGCCCTCCCCCCTCCCCAGTATCCCCGCATGAGGTGCCCCAGCGTCTGCCGTCTGCCCAGGTCTGGTCTCCTCTACCAAGGCCAGTGCTGCCTATCTGCTGTCCAGGCCAGAGGGCGGCCAGGTGGCTGTCCTGGTCGTGGGCGGCGCTCTGGAGGCGCTGGAAGCAAAACCCGGAGGCCTGAGCCTGCGGATCCGCAAGCAGAAGGGATTCATTAAGCTGGCGCTGGAGCAGGGGTGAGGCGCGGGGCGGTGCGGTGCGCCCAGCAAGGCGCCCACGTCGCGGCCCAGGCTCACCAGCGCCCCTGCTCCCCCAGGGGCTCCCTAGTCCCTGTCTTTTCGTTCGGGGAGAACGAGCTCTTCCGGCAGTGCCCGAACCCGCGGGGCTCCCGGCTGCGCCGCGCGCAGGAAGCGCTGCAGCCGCTGCTGAGCGTGGCCCTGCCGCTGTTCCACGGCCGCCTGGGGCTCCTGCTGCCCTTCCGCGCGCCCGTCCACACCGTCGGTGAGCCCCGGCCTCGCCCCTGCGGTCGCGCGCCGTGCCCGATCCCCTGGCTCAGGGCCCGCGGGCTGGAGCGCCGCCTGGTTCCCCAGCGCGTGCGTGGGCAAGTGCCCCAGCCCCCACCCAGTGGCCGCCGCTCCTGCGACCCGGGGATGCCAGCAAGCGCGTTCCATCCGCAGTGGGGGCGGCGATCCCAGTGCAGCGATGCCCGCGGCCAAGCCGAGCGCAGGTGGACGCGCTGCACGCGCTCTACGTGGAGCGGCTCACGCAGCTGTTTGAGGAGCACAAGGCGCGCTATGGTGTCCCCGCGGACAGGCACCTCGTCCTCACCTAGCGGGACCTCCCGCCATCAGGCCCCTCCCCTCCCCTGGGCGAGTGCGGGTGGGGGAGTGGAATTAAAGGTGGGAGAGACCCGTGTCTTCTCCATGTCTGTGTGTTCAGTCGGGGGCTGCTGGGGCACAGGGTCTGGGGAACGGGGTCTCCAGGGCGGCTTGCCTTTCCCGACACCCACAAAGAGGTCAGCACTCAAGGTCCTGCTCACCCAGCCTCAGCTGGGCTCCTGGCCCCTGGCACCCAGTGTGCTGGTGGGCAGCTGCTTGGCCACGCCCACTGTGAGTTGCTCAGCCTCCCAGGCACCGCCCTTCCCCCCACCCCCTGCCCCCCGCCCAGCGCTCTCAGGGGCCAGCCTAGACCTATGACCCAGGGCGTTTAGAGGTCAGTCTCAGAGGGAGCCTGGACACTCTGGGCTCCAGATTCAGGCATCTCTCCAGCCACATCCCAGACCCTGGGCCAGGGGGACACCTGTGACCTCACGTGGAGCCCTGCAGGCAGAGGGGAGCTGCAGGGATGGACGTCTCCCCAGCCCCTGTGCCCCCCACCCCTGCCCTGTGAGGACCCTGCAGAAGCAGTGGCTGGAAGCACTGGGCGCCTCCTACGGGGTGCGGACATTTGTCCTCTAAGGTGAGAAGAGTGGGGAGGCGGGTGCCTGGGGAGAAGGGACTGGGAGGAGGCTGTGCTGCCGTTCCCAAGGCCTGGGCAAAGGCAGAGGAACAAGCCAGAAGCAGGCCCCTGCCAGGTGATCCGTGCAGGTGGGGGGGCAGGAGCTGGGCTGAAGAACTGGGCTTCCCAGGGGAACCCATTTTTCTTTCTCACCTTTCCCGGTTTGCTGCTCCTTCCTTCTTCTCCTCGTCACACCGCTCTGGTCTCTTCTGTTCCCTACTTGATATCCATCTACCCAGACCGGGACACACCCAGCCAAGGTGAGCTCTGGGCAGGGCTCCAGGTGGGGAGAGATGGGGAGGGTGCCTCTGGGACTCTGCCATCCAGATCTCTCTGCAAACAGGGCCAAGCGGTGGGGGTGGAAAGGAACTGGGTGATCTGGAAACACCAAGGGATTATCTTCTTATCAAGGTGATGGGTCAGCCTCCCCAGAGATGCCTCCTCCCCCTTCCCCACCCCACTCCCCCGCACTCCTCACCCTTCCCTGTCCTGCAGCCTGAGCACAAGGAGAGCTGCGGGGTCCCTGCCTCCACCCGCCTCACCTTCCTCTAGGCCTGGCTCGGCCTCCCTGCTCAGCCCCTGAGCCCTGTGCACTGGGCCCCCAGCTCCCGCCTTGACCTCCCCTCCAATAAAGGCTGGTTCTGGAGGGAGCGCAGCCAGGCACAGCCACCCCGTCCTGTCTGCTGCAGAGGGCCGCCTGGGGTGGGGTCTCAGCACCCTGCGTTCTCCTGCCAGGAGAGCTGACTGTGCCCCAGGACCTGGGAGACGTCTCCCCCTCCCGGCCCTGCTCCCTGTGTGAAGCAAGGCTGCCGCTTAGCTCAGAGCTGGCAGGGTCAGGACAGGGTTGGGAGGAGACCCCGGGGGAGGGGCGGAGAGGGGGCAGCTGGGGCAGAGCTGAGCTGGGTCAGAGGCCAGCAGGTGCAGGGATGGGAGGACCCAGGGCAGGAGCAGAGAGTGCTGAGCACAGAGCTGCTCCTGGCCTCCCCAGCCTTTAGTGTCCTTGGAGCTGGGAGAGCAGCCGAAGCCAGGCTGTGTGTCACCAGCGCTCAGAGCCAGTGCCCGCCAGCAGGAGGCTCAGCCCCACAGGCCGAGGTGAAGATGCAACGGATGAAGACCTGAAGGCTTAGGACAGAGAAGGGCTCAGGGTGAGGGCCCGGGGAGGCTCCCACCCATCTTCTCGTCGTCGTTGTCCCCGTCATCACAGCCAGGGCTCGGGGAGACGAGGGCTGAGGCCAAGGTCCCAGTCTGCATCAGCTTTGGTCTCTGTAAGCAAACAGCGGGGCAGGCCGTTTGTGAAGAGGGGGTCATTCAGCTCGGTGTTGGAGGTTCATGGGCACAGTGCCCGTATCAGCTCCAGATCTGGAGTGTGGTGGATGGTGGTTATGTCAGAAACCAGGATTAGAGAGACACAGAGGCTGGGCCCCACAATCCCATTCCGAAGCTCCCCCAAGGGCCCCAGCACCCCCACCAGGCCCCATCTCTTTAAGGTTCCCCGCAGCTCCCAATACTGCCTCTCTGGAGACCGAGTTCCTGACACGTGCACATAGGGGGACGTTTCCATAACTTCCCCACTCGCCGAGGGTACTGGGCATGCTGGGTTGTGGTGGGGTGAGGCTTGGGACCCCCCCAACAAGAACAGCCCCAGGGACAGGTGGGGCTGCGCCCTCTACTGCCCAGCTGGTGGAACTGGCTGAGCTGGATCCTCCTGGGCCACCTCCTGCCCTTGCTTCCTCCCCCGTGGAGTGGGGGACCCTCTGCTTCGAGGCCTCGGGCTTCTCGTGTCTCCCCCCCCCTCCCCGCAGGCCTGCGCTGCACCTGCTCAGGCTGCCCTGCTGGCTCCACCTCCCTGTGTTCTGGGACCACATCTAGGGGGAGGGCCTTGTCTGCCTCCCATGTGTGGGGTGGGGAGCAGCTCCTGCCCCAGCCACTACCTTCCGAGTGTGGTCTGCTCTCTTCTCTCCAAGAACAGGTGTAAGGTCCCCCAACCTGTGCTGTCCCTCCAGGTTTGGGCTCTTCTGATAAGGCTCACAGGTGACCGGGGGGGGGGGCACCAGGGCTCACCTCGGGTACAAGCGAGCCCGACGGGGCCAGAGCTCTGTGGTGTCCCTGCTGCCCCAGGGCCTCCCTGGTGCCATCTCCTACATCTGTGGGAAAAAGGAGCTCTCCCAGCTGCTTGTGCCCTGCACCCTAAGTGTGCCTTGGGAAACTCCGCAGCCCTGCACTCCATCTCCTGGCATCTGGCTGTGGTTATGGACGGGGGATCCCGGCGACCGCTGCCCACCGCAGAGGGGGCCCCAGTCCTGGTGCAGCGATGCCCGCAGCCCAGCCGGCCTCAGGTGGATGTGCTGCACACATTCTACCTGGAGCAGCTCACACAGCTGCACAAGGGGTGCAGGGGCGCCATGGCGCCCACACAGACGGGCATCTGGTCCTCCCCTGGGCAAGGCGCTCACATTGGCCCCAAACCAGCACCTTCGGTAGGGGAGTGGAATTCAAGGTGGGAAGGCACCTGCGGCATCTGTGTGTCTGCCTGCACGGTGGGTGGTCCAAGATGCAGTGGAAAGATCTGGAGAGGCTCCCCAAGGAGCCCCGAAATTCCCAGAGACTCCCCTAAGAGGCCAGCGTGGGGTCCCGCCTGTGTGGTCTCAGTCGGGCTGCCTGCCTGGGTCTCTGCCCTGCACGGTGCCAGTTTCCCAGGATCCCAGCCCTTCTGAGCAGAGCAGGTTCAGTCTGAAAACAGCAGGGCTCTTGGTTCCAGAAACCAAGTTCTGGTTCTCTGTCTGTCCTGTGTCCAAGGCCAGCCCTTGGACTTGATCTTGACCTGTACACAGGGCTGACGCCTGCCTTGCCACCAGGCTGCAGCTGTACACACTGAGTGAGAACATGAATATGCAAAGCCCATTACACAGCCGTTGGTCAAGACAGCTGAGGCTTCCTTCCAGAATGTTCTGTGCAGACAGGGTCCTGAGTGTTCACAGGCACTGGGGAATTGGCCTCAGGAGACGGGAGGGACGCGTTGGCTCCCAAGGTGCTTGCTGAGGTAGGCGGTCCAGGTACCTGACCCCTCTCCCCGACTCGCTCTCTCTCGCCCCTCCCAGGGCCCCCTGGTGCCTGTGTACTCCTTTGGGGAGAACGATTCCTTCAAAAGCAAGACTTTCGCCAAAGGCTCCTGGCAGTACCTGTGCCAGGTCAGCTACAAGAAGGTCACTGGCTTGCCTTTGTGCTTCTGCTGGGGCCGTGGTCTCCTCTCGCCCAACTCCTGGGGTCTGCTGCCCCTGCCCATGCCCATCACCACCGTGGCACAGCGGGTTAAAGCCCTGGCCTGAATTGCTGGCATCCCGTATGGATGCTGGTTCTAGTCCCGGCTGCTCCTCTTCCTATCCAGCTCTCTGCTATGGCCTGGGAGAGCAGTAGAAGACGGCCCAAATCCTTGAATCCCTGCACCCAAATGGGAGTTCCGGGAGAAGCTCCAGTCTCCTGGCTCCTGGCTTTGGATCAGTATAGCTCTGACCAGCAGATGGAAGACCTCTCTCTTTGTCTCTAACTCAGTCTTTCAAATAAATAAAATATATTAAAAAAAAAAACCTAATTTCCAAAAAAAAAAAAAAAAAAAAAAAGAACCACACAGCCAGTACATAGTGGAGGACGCCCAGTGCTTCCAGCCACTGCATGGGGCTGAAGGGCATAGGGGCTGAGGAGTCGGACAACCCCATAGTCACCCTCTGCCTGCAGCACTTCAGGTGGGGTCACAGGTGTCCCTTTGCCAGGGGACCAGTGTGAGGCTCGGGAGAAGCCTGTATCTGGAGCCCCGGAAGCGTCCAGGCTTTTCTCAGAATAACCTTTGACCACCGGTCAGTGTGGGCAGGCTCCTGGGAAGCGCTGGGAGAGGGTGCCGGTGTGCAAGGGAGAGGGCTTACCTGGGCACCCTGAACAACTGATGCAGGGCACAGAGAAGCAGGCGGCCCTGGCCGGGAGCCCAGCTGATACCCAGACCCTGTGTGTTGACCTCTTTGTGGCCGTCTGAGAATTTCAAGGCTCCACGGGGAGCCTGCACGCACCACACACACAGACTCATGCTCTCTCTTCCCACCTTTTAATTTGCACTCTCACCTCCAGTCCCTCTCCACTCCCCACCCCTGTCCGCAGCATGGAAGGTTCACTCCAGGGTGTCCATATAGAGCCTGTGGTAGTGTGGTAGTGGTCAACTTGCTCCTGGCTGGGGCTGCTGCACTGGGGCACGGGGATGGGGCCACCCACTGCAGGGGAGGGAGACACGGGTGAGCCAGAGCTGCTGCTGGCCGTGCCACCCACGGCAGCCTCCTCTCTGCAGATGGACACTCACCCACGGTGGTGATGGGCACAGACAGGGGCAGCAGACCCCAGGACTTGGGCAAGAAGAGACCACAGCCCCAGAAGATGCAGGGAGCTATGCTGGTGACCCTCTTGCAGGTGACCTGGCACAGGTACTGCCAGGAGCCTTTGGGGAAAGCCTTGCATCTGAAGGTGTCGTTCTCCCCAAAGGAGTACACAGGAACCAGGGAGGCCCTGGGAGGGGCGAGGAAGAGAGAGGACACTGCTCAGGGGCCTGGTCTGCCCTGACAATGCCCTTGGGTCTGTGAGTCCCTCCCCTGTCCCTGAGGCCACTTCAAAGGTCTTTGGAGCCACATGACCATGTCTGCACAGGAAGTTCTGGAAGGAAGCCTCAGCTGTCTTGACCAATGGCTGGGTGGTGGGCTTGGCGTATTCATGTTCTCACTCAGTGTTTACAGCGGCAACCTGGTGGTAAGGCAGACGAGAGCCTTGCGACCAGGTCAAGGTCAAGTCCAAGGGTTCCCCTGGACATGGACTGGGGAAGAGAGCCCAGGGCTTCTGAACCCAATGGTCCAGCTTGTTTGAGTCTGACCCAGTATCCCCATAGGGAAGGTATATGGACAGGGGCAGTGTCCAGCACCGAGACAGGGCAGCCATGACTGACAGCTACATCCAAGTGCAGGGGACAGTGCTCAACTCTGGGAACTCACAGCCCCACCAACAGGGACCTGGAGGTGGAGGTGTGGGCTTAGAGAAGTCAGTCCAGAGCTGAGACCTGTTACCCACTCACCCGTGCCTCAGCGCCAGGCGCACAAAGCCTTTGCGATTCAGGAGTTCCAGGCTGTGCCGCCTTCGGGCCATGTACAGGGCCTCCTGGGCACCCCCGATCACGATGACCACTGCCTGGCTCCGCCGGGGCTGACACAGCACAAAGTCCAGGCTGTTAAGGCTCACAGGACACAGTCCTGGGTCATGGGCAGTGGAGAGCAGTCACCACTCCCTTGTGGCTACTGAATCCCTCCCCCTGGTCATTAGCAGGTTATGGAGGAGCCCTAACTCTCCATCCCACATCTCATGCCCATGTAGAGCCTGTCCAACAGTCTGGGCAGGTCCAAGGGTCCACATGGGTGTCTCGGTGGGGGTGGGGCACACTCTAGCCAGGAGCTGCTTCCTCCCATTCACAGTGAGGATCACCATGCATCATGATGTATTCCTGGAACAATGGGAGGTAGAATATACCAGACAGCATGGCTAGCCAGGGCTGCAGCCCCGGGAAGAGCTGGGAGAAGTCATTGCTCTCAGTGAGGAAATTACAGAAGGCTCCGGTGCCCATGATGCCATGGGGGTGGGCCCCCAGCACATAGTTCTGGCTGGGGGGCAGCTCTACTGTCTTCACCAGCTGCAGGAGAGGAGGGAGGCAGAGAGGGGAGACAGCAGCTGCAGGTGCTGCCTCTGCCCCTGCTGACTTCAGAGGTCAAGGCCCTGGGAGGGGACCAGGTGCACCTGTCCACCCTGCCCCTCTGTGAGCCTAGGCAGTGGGTCTCAGGCTGCTGGACAGGGCAGGGGGAGCAGGTGCAGGGGAGTGGGGTGGGGAAGAGGGAAGAGGGTTCTCTGGGGAAGGTAACCCCTCACCTTGATAGGAAAGTAATCCCGTTGGTGTTTCCAGATGGCCCAGGTCCTTGGCCACACAAACTGCCTACCCCCTGCAGGCAGAGATGCGGCTCCCAGAGTTCCCCAGGCACCCTCCCCATCTCCTCCACCTGGAGCCCTGCCCAGAGCTCACCTTGGCTGGGTGTGTCCCTGTCCAGGTAGAGCCACATCATGTAGAGAACAGACAGAGGCCAGAGCCATGTGACAAGGAGGAGGAAGAGAAGAAGGAAGCAAAAAGGGGCTGGGAAGGGTGAGAAAGAACAACGAGGTCACCTGGAACCCCCAGTTCTTCAGCCCGGCTCCTCCGCTCCTCCGCCTGGCTGTGGCATGTCCTGTGTCCTGCGCCTGCCCATCTATGCAGTGTCCTGCCCAGCAGCTCAGCCATGCTGCCTGCATCCCTTCTCCCTGCTGGTTCCCAGCAGTGCTGCCTCCTCTCCCCTCACCTGACATTAAAGTCAGCACATGGCTGAAGGCGCCCAGTGCTTCCAGCCACTGCTTTTGCAAGGTCTTCACAGGGTGGGGGGGCACAGGAGCTGGGGAGACGTCCATCCCAGTAGCTTCCTTCTGCCTACAGGGTCCAGGTGGGGTCACAGGTGTCCCCTCTCCCAGGGTCCAGGGGTTGGCTGGGAAGATGCCTGTGTCTGGAGCCCCAGGAGTGCCCAGTCCCTCTGACACTGACCGTGAATGTCCTGCGTCCCTCAGTCTAGGCTGGCCCTGGGAGGAGCCATGCAGGGGTGGGGGTGTGCAGGGGAGGGGCAGCGCCTGCACCTCAGAGCTCAGGATGCAGGGAGAGGCCAATCACTCCACTTGCAACTTTGTTTTGTTCACGCTGATTGATAATCTTGTGTGTTTCAGAATTCGACTTCTGAGAGTGATGAAATCCCTGAGAGCAACCCAGCCATTGGCAGTGACTGAAACTTCTCCAGCTGATTAGATAAAACAGAAGAGATTTCCGGACCCAAGATGGGCAGGGTCTGCGCCCACGATGAGCAGGAAGTAGACACAGGGACTAAGACGAGTCTGTTCTGCAGCGTCTGCTTAAGATTAAGGGTCCGGAATCTCTGAGTGGGGAGTGAAGCAGGAAAAGTCAAGGAGATCGCTAGTTCATGAGCTGGAGACCACACCTCTCCAGCCCACGTATTCCCATCTGTACCCACCCAGCTGTCAATCAGACTCTTGAACCACTCCCCTCCTCTTTTTTCCTTTTCAAAGATTTATTTATTTATTTGAAAGTCAGAGTTACAGAGTAAGAGAGGAAGAGGCAGAGAGAGAGAGAGAGAGAGAGAGAGAGAGAGAGTCTTCCATCAGCTGGTTTACTCCCTAAATGACCACAACGACTGGAGCCGGGCTGATCCAAAACCAGGAGCCAGGAGGTTTTTCCCGGTCTCCCATGTGGATGCAGGGGCCCAAGGACTTGGGCCATCTTCCACTGCTCTCCCAGGCCACCGCAGACAGCTGGATCAGAAGTGGAGCAGTCAGGACCTGAACTGGCACCCATATGGGATGCTGGCACTGCAGATGGTGGATTTACCCACTATGCCACAGCGCCAGCCTCCATTCCCTTTTTGAAATGAATAAGCCTGGGGAAGAGGAGGGGGCTCTCTCCCCTCCTGGACCAGGGAAAGGCTGGTATGGAGTCCGCATTGCCCCTTCATGGGCCAGTCTCCCTTAATAAAGACTCAGGTTCCCAAGTATCTTCTCAATTTCTAAATAAACCTCATCACGCTGAATGGCGTGTTTGAGCCTGCACTTAGAATTTCTCTCAGCCAAAGGCAAGAAACTGAGATGGGAGTTTGAGCCTAACCCAGCCCACAACAACATGGACACCAGTTTGAGTCCCGGCTGCTCCTCTTCCTGTCCAGCTCCCTGCTGATGTGCAAGGCAAAGCAGTGGAGGTTGGCTAAGTGCTTGGGCCCTGCACCCACGTGGGAGACCCAGAAGGAACCCCTGGATCCTGGCTTCAGATCGGCTTAGCCCTGGCCGAGGCAGCTGTTTGGGGTGAGCACCAGTGGATGGAAGACCTCCCTCTCTGTCTCTCCCTCTCTCTGTAACTCTGTCTCTCAAATAGATAAGTCTTTAAGTGCGGTGGAATGAGAAGGCCATGCCAAGATGACCGCTGGCAAGCGAGGGTCAGTTACTCAGGAATGGCTTCAGAACCCACCTGGCAACAGAGCCTGCCTGGCAACAGGCTGTGATTGGATGACTTCGGATACTGCCTAGCAACAGGCTGTGATTGGTTAGAGCAAAAACTGCCCCTTGACCGGATTGGCTGCCTTGGCTATTTAAGCTGCTGTACCCACTGAAATAAACGAGTCTGCAGGCTGCTCGCCTCTGGCCTGCTTTCACCTGACTCCCGGAGTCTGTGTGGTGACCCCTCACTTCTTGTCCCCATCAAGCTCCTCCTCTCAGAATGAATCCACAGCAACATCTGGGGCGACAATGTGACTGAGAGAGAGACAGCATGTTGGACACGGAGAAGTCCCCTCTTGATTTCGGCAAGTAGGCCCCTCGGTGTTTTGTGTGCTGTTCGGTTCTGTGAGGGTGAGCACAGCACAGAACCCCCTCCTATGCCCCTTTCCTTGTCCTTGTCCTCGGTCTAAGTGACCCCAGGTTAGGCACACAGCGCCCAGAAGCATATGTTGCTTCTTGGCTCCTCCTTTTACTTTCGGTTTGTCTGGTGAATTCACATAAGGGACTGATCATCCCAGAATTCGGAACCAAGTCATCTTCCCTCACTTGAGAGAGTTGACACTCTGGAGACACCGTGTGGGCATACAGTCTTTTTTTTTTTTTTAGACAGGCAGAGTGGATAGTGAGAGAGAGAGAGACAGAGAGAAAGGTCTTCCTTTTTGCCGTTGGTTCACCCTCCAATGGCCGCTGCGGCCAGCTCACCGCGCTGATCCGAAGCCAGGAGCCAGGTGCTTCTCCTGGTCTCCAATGCGGGTGCAGGGCCCAAGGACTTGGGCCATCCTCCACTGCCTTCCCGGGCCATAGCAGAGAGCTGGCCTGGAAGAGGGGTAACCGGGATAGAATCCGGTGCCCCGACCGGGACTAGAACCCGGTGTGCCGGCGCCGCATGGCGGAGGATTAGCCTGTTAAGCCACGGTGCCGGCTGGGCATACAGTCTTGACCTAACAAATCAAGGAAGACCCCCACTAAGCACAGGACATACGTACGATCTGATACACCACTGTCTGTCTAATGTAGGGAACCCCTGCAGAATGCCATCAGCTGCTGAGGTGCTAGGAATTTGCATTGTTATGGCAGCAGTGCTGTGCGTGTCTCCTTTGGCTAGAGTTGGCGTGGTGTGCAGCTCTTAAACACTCAAACATGGGAAAGAGACCCCCCTCTCAGAATCCCACACAGATTACCAAACACAGTGAATCTGTGAGTGATAAGAGCCTGTCACTCTAGCCTCTGCCTCACAGGCAACAGTTGATGACTTAGGGAGTGAGAGCTCCCACAGTGATAATGGCAGTGTAGCAAACAATGTAGCAAACAATGCAGCAAACAACATAGTCAACAAGGTAGCAAACAAGGTAGCAATGCCTAGTCAGCCACCCCCAAATACTCCTGGGATAAACACAGAGGACCTCAAGGCAATAACCCACACGAGGTCATCCCATCCGCACCCAGTGAGGATCCCCACATTTGTGGCAGTCCCCGAGTACCCCAGGCTGTCAGAGCAGCCGCTAGACCCCATCCCACCCGCATGTTTGCCGTTAATGTAGGCGCAGACACAAATTCAGGCCCTGGATTCCAATGCCCGTAAAAAGCATTCTATTAAACTGATTGGGGTGGGGGGTTCCTCTCCGAGAGGGGCCTGGACGGCAGCAGCTGCAGGAAAGTGGGGAGGGGGGGCACGCGGCCTTTGTGAGACTCCGCGGGGCCTCTCAGTCCCATGGGGCTGGGGTCTGTGACAGTGTGGGAGGGGTCAGGGAGAGGCCACAGTGGCCAGGGGGAACAGGAACAGGGGGCTCCTCTCTTCGGGAGGCCGCGTCTGTGATGGTCTGGGTGCTGTTCCAGCGCCCTCTGCCTGCACAGGGCTGCCAGCACTCTCAGCAGGAACCCAGCTCCTTCTGCTTCCTGCAGGCCGACCCCGACCCCCCTCCATCCCTCGACCTCCCAGCCTGTCACAGGGCCTGCCCCTGCCCCCCCCGACCCTTCACAGGGCCTGACCCCGAAAACCCCCTTGCACAGGGCCTGACCCCTACCCCCTGACAACCTCGCACAGAGCCTGACTCCGCCCCCCCCAGCCCCCAACCCCGTACAGGGACTGAGTCCAGCCCCCCTGGCCACTCGCACAGGGCCTGACTCTGACCCCCCCGACTCCAGTCTCCAATCCTGCACAGGGCCTGACCCTGAACACCCTGACACCTCCCCAAAAGGGCCTGACCCCAATCCCCCTTCCCCCACACAGGGCCTCATTCTGACCCCCACCCACTCCTGACCTTGACCCCGCACAGGGCCTGACCCCGCCTCCATCCCCCCTCACAGGGCCTGACCCCGCCGCCCCAGGGCCTTTCGCTTCCTGCTGCCCTCTCTCCCTGTCCCGTGTTCCTATGAGGACACTGATGAAACTCCAGAATGAACACCTTTGTCTGTTCTCCTCCCTGGCTCCTTCCCTGCTGGCTTCCCAAGCCCCAGGCAGCTCCCACGTGGGCCTGGCCTGGGCTCAAGGTCAGCTCCGCGTCCTCAGCGGGGTCGTCCTGGCTTCTCTCTCCCAGCTGGGCCTCTTGGCTTCTGTGGTCCTCTCCTGCCTCCCTGAGCCCTCCCCACCCTACCCCTCACCCAGGGCTCCTTGGGAGGACTCTGAGGGGCTGAGAGTCCCCTCCGAAGGGCGAGGCCACCTGGGCGGGGTCAGGCTCAGAGGGCTCCGGGCAGCTCTGGTGTCTGGGGAAAGTGCCTGGCAGGCAGTGCAGTGGCCAGCGTGATGCTGGCCTTGCTCCTGCCCCAGCAAAGGAGGAAGCACAGAGGCTTTGTCAGGCCCGGACAGCAAGCGCACCAGGCCAAGGGCACTCAGATCCCAGCTGTTGACTTTCTGACCCCCAGCAGAGCAGGATAAGGAGGCTCCCCCAGAGCGAGCCTGCCGGGTGCAGGGCAGAACCCCGGGGCAGCGGCCGGCGTGTGGCCCAGTGCTGAAGATGGCCTCTCCCGGCCCGAGTGCCTGGGTGGACACCAGCTCTGGCTCCTGACCCAGCTCCTTGCCCATGAGGGCGGGACCGGCTGCCCTGACTGTTCCTGTCACTCACAGGGGGTCCTGGATGGAGACAGCGGGTCCTGGTCTCAGCCCTGGCCCCTGAGGCTGCTGTGGGCGCTGCCCCTGCCGCTGTCTGTGTCCCTGGGGATCACAGATGAACTCTGCATACAATTCTACAGCAGCAAACCGAGGACGGAGAGCAGGCAGCAGCAGACGGAGCTGTCACAGGGCCCTGAAGAATCCCCGGAGGGACCAGTGGGACAGAAATCCACAGAGAGGGTGGGGCGGGGAGGGCAGAGAGCACAGAGCTCCGTCAGGACCAGGGCTGCTTTTCCCATTCCCGCCCATCACGGGCCCCATCCGGGTCCCAAGGAGCCCCCAGAGAGGCCCTGGGGGAGTGGAAGGGACGGATGAGGTCGCTTCCTGGGAGATGTCCCACACGCTTCCTGTTGACCCTTGGGCGCAGACACAGAGCCAGGGGAGCAGAGAGGACACTGACCGCAGCCTGTGCCGGGTGTCCCCTTAGATGTCCATGTTGTGGGCCCTCGGTCCCCAGGGCGGCAGGCTGGGGAGCTGTGTGATCTGTAGGTGGGAGGTACTGGGCTCATTTGGGAGGGGCTGTGGGACCCCAGGCTCTCTGTCCCTCTTTGATTCTGGTTCTTTCATTGCTTTTATTCTTTCAGATTTATTTATTTATGTTGAAAGTCAGGGTTACAGAGAGAGAAGGAGAGGAAACCTCCATCCTGCTGATTCACCCCCGAAATGACCACATCAGCCAGGGCTGGGAGCCAAAGCCAACAGCCAGGAATTTTACCTGGGTCTCCCACGTGGGTGCAGAGGCCCAAACCCATGGACCTGGTGTCTCCGTCCAGGACTCCCTGTGCGTGGCAGGAACCCAAGCACAGGAGCCATCCCCCTGCCTCCCAGGATCGTCATTAGCCAGGAGCTGGGTGAGGAGCCAGCACGGGTGCCCCCCAGGATCCTCACCCCAGATCTGGGAAAGTGCAAGACCAAATGCTAGAGCCCGGTTTTCTGCCCATGCACCCGTGGGTTTTCCTGTGAGAGACCCCGGAGTTTTCTAAGCTGAGCGGGATGGGAAAAGCCAGCGGGATCCTGGACCATGCGTGACCTGGACAACACTTGGAGTTCAGACCCCACGGCGTCCCGTGTCTTCCTCCTTTGCTGGGGCGGGCACGAGGCCAGCCTGCCGGGCACTTTCCCCAGACACGGGGCCCGCCTCGAGCTCCCTGAGTGTGCAGTGTGGGCACTGAGCCCGCCCAGGTGGCCTCGGCCTTCGGAGGGGGCTCTCACCTCTCAGAGTCGTCCCCAGCCCTGCTCCCCGCCGCGCGTTCTCCCTGGGTTCCTCCCCTGAGGGGCAGAGGCACCAAGGTCAGGTGAGACCCTGCCAGCAGGTACTGCCCCCCCACGCCGGGGTGCTGAGGGCCTCTCTGCACAGGTGGGGGTGGAGCCAGAGGAGGGGCGGGGCCTCTCTGTGGGCTGGGGGAGGGGGGACGGGCTTCCCTCCCCATCAGGCCTCAACCTCCATTCCAAGCCCAAGGAGCCCTGGGTGAGGGGTAGGGTGGGGAGGGCTCAGCGGGAGGCAGGAGAGGACCACAGAAGCCAAGAAGCCCAGCTGGGACAGAGAAGCCAGGACGACCCCGCTGAGGACGCGGAGCTGACCTTGAGCCCAGGCCAGGCCCACGTGGGAGCTGCCTGGGGCTTGGGAAGCCTGCAGGGCAAGTTGATCCAGAAAGTGGCGAGATCACGTCTGAATGGACAGAGTAGGACACCCGGAGGGAGCGAGCTTCCTGGTTGAAGGATCCGATTGGGGGCAGAGGCCAAGGCAGGAAACACAAGGGTGCTGGAGGTCAAGGTCGGGCCCGGCTTCTGGGAGAGACGCGTCCCTAAGTGTGTGCCCCAATTTGGGCTGCTCAAGACAGGGCAGAGGACTTCCTGGGGGCCAGTGAGAGGAGAGACAGACAGACAGACAGAGATGGACACGGAGGGGGAGGCCCACACACAGGCACCGGCGTTCCCTTAGGAGTGGCCCAGCCTCACACCCACCGCGATAAGGATACTGTGGTTATAGATATTTTGTATTTTTTAAGGAGATTTATCCATTCACTTAAAAGGCAGAGTGACAGAGAGGCAGAGGCAGAGGCAGAGAGAGAGAGAGAGAGAGAGAGAGAGGTCTTCCATCCACTGGTTCACTCCCGCGATGGCCACAACGGCCAGAGCTGTGTCAATCTGAAGCCAGGAGCTTCCTCCAGACCTCCCATGTGGGTGCAGGGGCCCAAGCACTTGGGCCATCCTCCACTGCTTTCCCAGGTGCATTAGCAGGGAGCTGGATGGGAAGTGGAGCAGCCGGGACACAAACGGCACCCATATGGGATGCTGGCATTGCTGCAGCTTAACAACACTGGGCACAGATTTTTCAAGAATCCTTACTTTAGAGAGACATACAGAACTATTTACCGATGGAACGAGAGAAAAATCTGCAACTGACTGTAAGGTGGTTGGGGAGACGGGAGGTAGCTACAAGACAACAAGGACAGCATTGATCGCAGAGGATCATTGCCGACACCTTGGAGGGCGTGCCGGGGCTGCCCTGTTCCGATGCCTCTGTTTCTATAGACATGACTCATTTTAGATGACAAAAAAAAAAAAAAAGATACATTCTGTGCATAACATGGTGTTTTGGAAATACGTGTCCTCTAGTTGTGTGTGAAATATACTCCCAACTAATTTTTTAAGATTATTTACTTATTTGAGAGACACAGAAAGCGAGACACACCTGTCTCCCATCTGCTATTTTCATCCTAAAATGTCCGCATCATCCAGAACCGGCCCAATGCTGGGAATTCAGGCCAGGAACTCCAGGTGGTCGCTAGGAACCCAACTACTTGGGGCCGGTGCTGTGGCGTAGCTGGTAAAGCCGCTGCCTGCAGTGCCAGATCGCACGTGGGAGCTGCTTCGAGTCCTGGCTGCTCCACTTCCAATCCAGCTCTCTGCTGTGGCCTGGGAAAGCAGGAGAAGATGGCCCAAGTCCTTGAGCCCCTGCACCCGCGAGGGAGACCCAGAAGAAGCTCCTGGCTCCTGGCTTCAGATGGGCCCAGTTCTGGCCATTGTGGCCAACTGGGGAGTGAACCAGTGGATGGAAGTCCTCTCTCTCTCTATCTCTTTTCTCTCTCTCTCTCTCTCTGCCTCTCCTTCTCTCTCTGTGTAACTCTGGCTTTCAAATAAATAAATAAATCTTTAAAAAAATAGAAAAAAAGAAGCCAGCTACCTGAGTCACCATGGCTGCCTTCCTGTGGAATCCATCAGACCCCTGGCAAACCACACCGATATTGTCTGAGTAAACCAGCAAGGGGAGAACACTACAGCCGCGGTGGCCTCTGTGTCCTGGAGACGTGAACCTGCTGACTGGGGGATGGGATGTGACAATTCAGCCATGTCACACCGCTCCTCTGTGGCTGGTTGGGGTTGTGTTAGGAGCCTGGGTTTCCTGTATCCGATTGGACACCCTTGGGGACGTGGTCAGCCTCGTGTCACTGTCCCTGTCACCCCGTGAGCAGGACTCATTTCCCCTAAAGACCTGCAGAGCCTGCACACCAATGGCTTGACGTCCACGGTGGATGCATGAGGGGTGGAGGCGTGATGGACACTCATGCTGACAGGTGCAGCCACCTACAGATAAGGAAGCTGTGGCTCCGGGACTCAGCAGGCAGTGGGTGGCAGCCGGGACATCGCTCTTCTGCCAGGCTCTGCAGCTCCCTTTCCCGCGGGGGCTCTGGGGAGGCTCTGGGCTCTCACTGGCCCCGGGCCCGTCACTTAACCCTGTGGTCTTTGGTCTCCGAGAGATAGCAGATCCACATCAGCAGCAGCAGCAGCAGCATCTCTCTCTCTCTCTCTCTCTCTGCCTCACATCTCTCTCTCTCTCGGTCTCTCCCCCCTTTAAATAAAGTAATATTATAAAGAAGCACAATTGCCACACAGAGCCCGGGTCAATCCACATCTCTGGAACCCGACTCTCATAACTGCCAGCTCTGAGCTAAGCGGCAGCCTTGCTTCACACAGGGAGCAGGGCCGGGAGGGGGAGACGTCTCCCAGGTCCTGGGGCACAGTCAGCTCTCCTGGCAGGGGAACGCAGGGTGCTGAGACCCCACCCCAGGCGCCCCTCTGCAGCAGACAGGACGGGGTGGCTGTGCCTGGCCGCGCTCCCTCCAGAACCAGCCTTTATTGGAGGGGAGGTCAAGGCGGGAGCTGGGGGCCCAGTGCACGGGGCTCCGGGGCTGAGCAGGGAGGCCGAGCCAGGCCTAGAAGAAGGTGAGGTGGGTGGAGGCAGGGACCCCGCAGCTCTCCTTGTGCTCCTCAAACAGCCGCTCCAGGGCGTCCATGTAGAGCCTGTGGTAGTGGTCAACTTGCTCCTGGCTGGGGCTGCTGCACTGGGGCACGGGGATGGGGCCGCCCACTGCAGGGGAGGGAGACACGGGTGAGCCAGAGCTGCTGCTGGCCGTGCCGCCCACGGCAGCCTCCTCCCTGCAGGAGGGCACTCACCCACGGTGGTGATGGGCACGGGCAGGGGCAGCAGACCCCAGGAGTTGGGTGAGAAGAGACCACGGCCCCAGAAGATGTAGAAAGGCAAACCAACGATCTCATGGTAGAGGGACTGGCACAGGTGCTGCCAGGAGCCTTCGATAAAAGCCTTAGTTTTAAAGATGTCATTCTCCCCAAAGGAGTACACAGGCACCAGGGAGGCCCTGGGAGGGGCAAGGAAGAGAGAAGACTCTGGTCAGTTTGCAGTCTGACACCCCCAAAGGGTACCTTTGGGACTGGTTGTCTCTCCTGTTGCCTCATGATGCCACTTCCCAAGGCCTTGAAACACATGACCATGCATGCACAGAAAGTTCTGGAAGGAAGCCTCAGCTGTCCTGACCAATGGCTGTGTGTTGGGCTTGGCATATTCATGTTCTCATTCAGTGTTTACAGCTGCAGCCTGGTGGCAAGGCAGGCGAGAGCCGTGTGTACAGGTCAAGGTCAAGTCCAAGGCTTTGTCTCAGAGATAAGGTTACAAGGAGAACCCAGGGTGTCTGGAACCTAGAGCCCTGCTGTTTTCAGTCTGATCCTGCCCTGTTCAGACGGTTAGGAGCCTGGGACAGGGCACAGCACAGAGAGGGCACGCAGGCTGAAAGGAACCTCTAGGTGCAAGATGCAAAACCCTGGGGACCCACAGCCTCACCTGCAGGGGCTGGGACGCCTGGGCAGGGCGAGACCAGCCTGGCCTTGGCACCTGCACGCCCACTTACCCATGCCTCAGTGCCAGGCGCACGAAGCCTTTGCGATCATGGAGCTTGACTAAGTGCCGTCCTGGGGCCGTGGAGAAGAGTTCCTTGCCTCCTCCAATCATGATGACCATTGCCTGGCCCCGCTGGGGCTGAGAGAGGACAAAGTCCAGGCTCTGGCGGCTCACGGGACGCAGTCCTGGGTCATGAGCAGTAGGGAGCAGTCACCAGTCCCTCTGCGGCTCCCAATTCCCTCAGCCCACCCTTTAACTGGGAAGAGGGAGCCCCACATCTTGTGCTTTCTGAGCCCTGGATCCCCAACTAAGCCCCTGCTCAGCATGGTGGTGCTGAGGGCAAGTCTGGTCCTGATGGGGGCAGGAGCTCCTGGGGGAGATGAGGGCCAGGGGCTGCTTCCTCCCCTTCAGGTGAGGCTCACCAGCAGCCATGATGTAGTCCCGGAAGATTGGGATGTAGAAGACCCTGGTCAGTGTGGCTAGCCAGGGCTGCAGCCCCGGGAAGAGCCGGGAGAAGTCATTGCACTCAGTGGTAAAATTACAGAACGTTCCGGTGCACATGACCCCGTGGGGGTGGGCCCCCAGCATGTAGTTCTGGCTGGGGGGCAGCTCTGCTGTCTTCACCAGCTGCAGGAGAGGAGGGAGGCAAAGAGGGGGAGACAGCAGCTGCAGGTGCTGCCTCTGCCCCTGCTGACTTCAGAGGTCAAGGCCCTGGGAGGGGATCAGGTGCACCTGTCCACCTTGCCCCTCTGTGAGCCTAGGCAGTGGGTCTCAGGCTGCTGGACAGGGAAAGGGGGGCAGGTGCAGGGGAGTGGGGTGGGGAAGGGGGAGGAGGCATCTCTGGGGAGGTGGTGACCCCTCACCTTGATAGGAAAGTAATCCCTTTGGTGTTTCCAGATGGCCCAGCTCCTTAGCCACTTCCACCGCCTTCCCCCTGCAGGCAGAGATGCGGCTGGCAGAGTCCCGGAGGCACCCCCCCATCTCCTCCACCTGGAGCCCTGCCCAGAGCTCACCTTGGCTGGGTGTGTGCCTGTCCAGGTAGATCCACAGCATGTAGAGAACAGACAGAGGCCAGAGCCGTGTGAAGAGGAGGAAGAGGAGAAGAACAATGGAGAAAGGGACTGTGCAAAGGTGAGAAAGAAAAATGAATTCCCCTGGGAAGTCCAGTTCTTAGCCAGCTCCAGCCCTCCTCCATCTCTATGAACACTGGGCTAGGGCATCTGCCCTGGTTCTGCCCCGCCCCTTGACCCAAGTGTCCCGGACAGCTGCCCAGCTGTTTCCAGCCAGTCCCTCTCCACCAAGCAGCCCCAGTCACCTCTGCCTCCCCCTTGTTCTCACCTAGGACCACGAAAGCAAGCACATAGTGCATGGCGCCCAGTACTTCCAGCCACTGTTTCTTCAGCGTCTTCACAGGGCGAGGGGGCATGGAGGATGTGGCGTCGGCCATCCCGGTGCCTCCCTCTGCCTGCAGGGCTCCAGGTGGGGTCACAGGCATCCCCTCTCCCAGGGTCCAGGCTTTGGCTGGTGAAATGCCTGTGTCTGGAGCCCCAGGAGTGTCCAGTCCCTCTGAGAATGCTCCTTAAATGTCTGGGCTGAGCCTGGGAGGGGCTGGAAGGGGGAGGAGGGTGTGCAGGGGGAGGGGCAGCACCTGGATGCAGGGAGTGGACAGAACCTGGCTCAGCCCCATTTACTCCCTGACCGTGCCAGGTACCAGGAGCCCGACTGAGACTGCACAGAGCGGGACCCCACTCTGGCCTCTTTGGGGGTCTCTGGGAATTTCGGGGCTCCCTGGGAAGCCTCTCCATTTCTTTCCACTGCATCTTGGACCACCGACTGTGCAGGCAGACACACAGATGCTGCAGGTGCCTTCCCATCTTGAATTCCACTCCCCTACCGAAGGCGCTGATTTGGGGCCAATGTCAGCGCCTTGCCCAGGGGAGGACCAGATGCCCGTCTGTGTGGACGCCGTGGCGCACCTGCTCCCCTTGTGCAGCTGTGTGAACCGCTCCAGGTAGAGTGTGTGCAGCGCATCCTCCTGAGGCCGGCTGGGCCATGGGCATCGCTGCACCGGGTCTGGGGCCCCCTCTGCGGGTGGACAGTGGTCACTGGGATCCCCCTGGCCTGCCTGTTTCACAGGAGCCACAGCCATGGAGTTCAGGACTGGAGCAGTTTCCCAAGAAACATCCTAGGGGTTCTCGCAGGGCAGGGACAATGCTTTCTCCAGAGGCGCGGTCCAGAATTGGGAGGCCGGGTCACAAAAGGGACCCCAGGGGCTGTCGCGGGGCTGATACAGGAACCTAGGACTGCCCACTCACTTGAGCCTCAGCACCCGGCGCATGAAAAGTTTGCAATTCAGGAGATCCAGGCTGTGCCGCCGTGGGGCCTTGTATGGAGCCTCTTGGGCACCCTGATCATGATGACCACTGCCTGGCCCCACTGG
This sequence comes from Lepus europaeus, assembly GCF_033115175.1. Lineage (NCBI taxonomy): Eukaryota > Metazoa > Chordata > Mammalia > Lagomorpha > Leporidae > Lepus > Lepus europaeus. Next base: position 53,131,976 of record NC_084847.1, on the reverse strand, counting down.
GGCTGAGACAGCACAGAGCCTAAGAGGATGCAATCCTGGGTCGTGAGCAGTGGAGAGCAGTCACCGCTCCCTCTGTGGCTCCCGATTCCCTCACTCCCACATCTTGTTTCTTCCAAACCCTGCATTCCCCGATCTGTGCCCCTGCAGAGCGTGGTCAGTGCTCAGGTTGGGTCCCGTCATCTGGGTGGTGGCCCTTGTAGTGGTGGGGAATGGTCAGGCCAGGGGCTGCTTCCTCTCATTCACTTTGAGGCTCACCTGTGAATGTGATGTAATCTTAGAGCACAGGATGGTAGAAGAGGCCGGCCAGTGTGGCTAGCCAGGGCTGCAGCCCCGGGAAGAGCCGCGAGAAGTCATTGCACTCGGTGGTGAAGTTACAGAAGGCTCCGGTGCACATGACCCCGTGGGGGTGGGCCCCCAGCACGTAGTTCTGGCTGGGGGGCAGCTCTGCTGTCTTCACCAGCTGCAGGGGAAGAGGGAGGCAAAGAGGGGGAGACAGCAGCTGCAGGTGCTGCCTCTGCCCCTGCTGACTTCAGAGGTCAAGGCCCTGGGAGGGGATCAGGTGCACCTGTCCACCCTGCCCCTCTGTGTGCCTAGGCAGCGGGTCTCAGGCTGCTGGACAGGGAAGGGGGAGTATTGGCAGTGTGGTAAGGAAGGGGGAGGAGGTGTCTCTGGGATGGGTGGAAAATAATCCCTTTGGTGTTTCCAAATCACTGAGTTCCTTGTGCACCCACACCACTTCCCCCTGCGGGCAGAGATGCAGGTGGCAGAGTCCCGGATGCACCCTCCATATCTCCCCCCACCTGGAGCCCTGCCCGGAGGTCACCTTGGCTGGTTGTGTCCCTGTCCACGTGGATCCAATCAAGCAGAGAACAGACAGGGACCAGAGTCATGTGAAGAGGAGGAGGAGGGAGCAAGGGACTGCGGAAAGGTGAGAAAGAAACGTTAATGTGCCTAAGAAGCCCAATTCTGCAGCCCGGCTCCTCCACCTGCACGGAACACTGGCAGGGGCATCTGCTCTGATCCTTCCCACCTTCAAGTCCACTCCGCTACACGCAGGCATCAAGCCGGATCCCACTGGCTTGAGTTTTGGGGACAGAGCTCTGGGCCTGGACAGCTGCCCAGGTGTGGAATGAGGGATGAGGCTGTGCTCACCCCCCTGTGGAGGGGGGTGCAAGAGGCTGCAATCTTGTAGCGGGCCTCGCACAGGGGTGAGCTCTTTTTATTTATTTATTTATTTATTTTTAATTTTTTTGACAGGCAGAGGAGTGAAGAGTGAGAGAGAGAGACAGAGAGAAAAACTTCCTTTTTCCATTGGTTCACCCCCCAATGGCCACTGCGGCCGGTACACCACGCTGATGTGAAGCCAGGAGCCAGGTGCCTCCCCCTGGTCTCCCATGCGGGTGCAGGGCCCAAGCACTTGGGCCATCCTCCACTGCCTTCCCGGGCCGTAGCAGAGAGCTGGCCTGGAAGAGGAGCAACCGGGACAGAATCCGACGCCCCGACTGGGACTAGAACCCAGAGTGCTGGTGCCGCAGGCGCAGGATTAGCCTATTGAGCCGCGGTGCCGGCCTTTTTTTTTTTTTTTTTTTCTTTTTCTTTTAAAGATTTATTGGAGCCAGCACTGTGGCATAGTGGGTATGGCCACAACCTGCAATTTCGGCTTCCCTTATGGGCACCTGTTCGAGTCCTGCTGATCCACCTCTGATCCAGCTCTCTGCTTTGTCCTAGGAATGCAGTAGCAGATGGCTCAACTCTGTGGACCCTGCACTCATGTGGGAGACCCGGAGGAGGCTTCTTTCTGGCTCTTGGCTTCAGATCAGTGCAGCTCTGGCCATTGTGGCCAAATAGGGAGTGACCAGCAGATGGAAGACCTCTCTCTCTCAGTCTCTGCTCGCCTTCTCTCTCTCTGTAACTCTGCCTTTCAAATAAATAAATATTCCTTTTAAAAAATAAAATAAAGATTTTTAAAACAGAAAATACGTCCCCTCTGCATCCCCAGCCGACCTGAGCCACTGCTCCCCGGTTCTGGGAAACATAAGCTGGGTTCCCGGGTGGCCCCAGCAATGCCCCACTGTTAGGTAAGAAGTTAGGTATGAGCTTATGTGTGTATGACAGGCCCAAAGAGAAGACATCTATGTCCAGCATATGCTTTTACTTCTCAAAGTTGTCACGATAATGTTTCAGGGGCAGCCTGGCCCTCGCATCCTGCCCTGCCCCCTTCTACCTGATAACCTGCCAGGTGGGGGTCCCTGCCCCTTCTGCCTGACAAATCTTCCACAATCTCCCAGATGCAGCCCAGTATCTGCATTTCAAATACCCTGCTCCAGACCTGGTCCAGATCCTGGGTTAGGATGGCGCCAGCTAGGCTTCCTCCTGTCTGATACCTTCAGGGGAAAACTCAGATAGGAGCTTCTTAATATTTACAGCCATAAAACCCTTTGTTTCAGGAGGAGATGTGTGACCACAAAGACCCATCTCCTTAAACCCCTCCCCACCGGCCTCAACCGGACTGCACGCTCAGCCCTCTGCCTCTCTGCTGAGCCGCCAGCCTGGCCTGGTCAGATGTAATCTCTCCACTCAACCATGTAACCTCGCTCCTTTCCCCCATCCGAGTGACTGCGCACTCTCTCTCAGGTACTGTCTGGAGAGGTGCCCATCCATTCTTACGGATGTCCCTTACCTAATAAACTTTGCTACTTCTACTTTCCACTACTCTGTCTCATGCCTGAATTCTTTCTTGTGTGAAGATAAGAACCCTGCCATTCACAGGTAACACCACCACCCCTCAGTGGAGAAGGAGAGAGCCACCTGCTCACCGGAAGTCACCTGACCACCTCAGGACTTCAGCCCACAGCTCCCCCTCCTCCCTCTGGCTCTCAGGAAGGGATGGGGTGGGGACTCTTTCCTAAGGGAGCCTGCATCTGGGGTCTGTGGTTGGTGGTGGGGGTTGGGGTGAGGTGGCGCTGGAAGCTCCCAGGCTCAAAGTGAGCTGGTCACAGGTGAGATAGGGCCCAAGGCTGGTCAGGGGCTCCAGCCAAGGCATGGCAGGAGCTGGCCCCTTCCCACCCAGCACAGCGGCTACACCTGGCTCCTTGGAACTCAGGTGCCCTCCGGTAAGCATGCATGGCAGAGGCTCCTCTTGGACCCAGCTCCAGCCAGAGAGCACCCCCAAGTCCCCCCTTCCCACCATCTCAGAATCAGGAAGTGTGCACTGGGACCCCTGGAAGACAGGGGAGGCCCTAGGGGTGGGCCTGTGGAAGGCTGCCCTGGGGGCAGAGGCGGGATCAGGAAGTCTGTGGGGGAGGGGCTGATTCCCAGGTCCTGGGGGTGCACGAGGGGCTGTGCTGTGGGGTCTCCCCTCTGCCCTTTTCCCTGAAGGGGTGGTGCCGAAACCCGGGAACTCGAACCAGACGCGTAACATTGCACGACTGGAGAGGTAAGGTCCAGAACTTCACACGGGAGACGGGTCGACGTCGAGGAAGGGTATGTTAGAAGAATTTCTCCTGGTTATTATCATTTTTTGCCTTCTCTCTTGTTATTGTTTTAATACTCGCTGTTATAGTTCTAAAGTTGTGTGCGGCCCAGAGTAAAAGGAAACAGTGCCTTTTAGAATCATAGATATGGGTACTACCAATAGTCATGAAAGTGAAAATTTCGTGGATCCCATACAAGCATTGTTAAAAGAAAGGGGATTAAAAGTTTCCACAAAAACAATAAAGACGATTTTAGAAGATATAGACAGGAAAGCCCCTTGGTTTGTTTACACTGGAGATATTAATTTGAAATGTTGGGAAAAATTAGGAAAGGATTTGGAGCAGGCTAAAGAAAAGGGGTCGCTTAGGGCAGGAACCCTTCCGTTTTGGAAATTGGTACATTCCTGCTTACAAACTGGTAAAAATGTGGAAATTATCAAACAAGGGAGAAGAGCACTAGCTGACCAGCAGGATAGTTGGTCGGAACAAAGTATTACGGAGGAGAGGGAACATACCAAAAGAAAAGGCAAGGTAAAAGATGAGAGATCTCACAAGGAAATGAAGAAAATTTTGAGCTCAGAAAAAGAAAAACCTTCAGCACCTTTGTACCCCGCCTTAAGTGAGTTTGAGGATCTTAGATTGGCAGAAGAGGAGCAGTATGAAGAAGATTTGGATGATGATTTCACTGAGACTGAGGAACAGGATACAGATAATAAAGTTCAGGCTGCTAGCGTGCGCCCTCCCCCTTATGTTAAGCACAGTAAAGGCAGCCATTTTATTAAAAGGGAAACGTGGGCCCAGTTGGCATCAGCCTTCCCGGTATTTGAGGAACAACAGACTCAACGCCGATTTCATGAGCCTATACCATATAAACAGTTAAAAGATCTAGTGGAGGCCGCTCGCCAATCTGGTCCCAATGCCGCCTATACTTTAACTTTGTTAGGACGATTAACCACTAATGCTATGACACCTTCAGATTGGTTTGAGATTGCACGAGGCAGCCTCAGCACGGGACAATATCTCGATTACAGATCCATTGTTACCGATGCTGCACATACACAGGCTAGACAAAATGTGCGGGATGGTCAGCCGCATTGGACAGCAGATATGCTTTTAGGACAAGGACAATGGGCGGCTGATCAAACTCGCTACCCCCTTGAAGTATACAGATTAATGACATATATCTCAGGGCTTGGAAGACTTTACCCAAAAGAGGTGAGGTCTCGGGGAATTTAACAAAAATTATTCAAGGGTCCAATGAGCCTTTTTCAGAGTTTGTGGGTAGAATGATGGAAGCAGCGGGAAAAATTTTTGGGGACGTGGAGAGTTCAATGCCCTTAATTCAGCAGCTTATATATGAGCAAGCTACTAAAGATTGCAAACGAGCCATAACTCCATGGAAAGGAAAAGGGCTAGAAGCCTGGTTGAAGGCATGTAGGGAAATTGGGGGACCATTAACTAATGCTGGGCTTGCTGCTGCTATTTTAACTGCAACAAAACGTAATAACAATAATGGTGCATGTTTTAAGTGTGGGAAAATTGGTCATTTTAAGAAAAATTGTAAAGAACAAAAGGAGCATAACAATCCTGTGCGACAAATACCTGGCACTTGTCCCAGATGCAAAAAGGGGAAGCATTGGGCTAATGAATGTAGGTCAGTAAAAGACATTAACGGACAACCCCTCGAGACGATAGAAAAGGAGTCAAAAAACGGATATCGGGGCCCCCGTCCCCAGGGCCCGAAAGCATATGGGGCACTACAGGAACCTTCCATGCAGCCACCCCTGAAGTCCGCAGAGCAACCGCGGGCTCCGCAGGGCTGGACCTCCGTGCCACCTCCGGCTTGGTATTAACACAGAGCATGGGAGTACAGATAATAGATACAGACATGCAGGGCCCATTAGAAAAGAATACCGCAGGATTAATCATTGGACGATCATCATCAACGCTACGAGGGTTAATTGTTTTACCAGGAGTAATTGATCCTGACTATGAGGGTGTTATTAAAGTAATGTGCTACTCCCCTTTTGGAATAATTTCCATTTCCCCTGGCGATCGCGTAGCACAACTTCTGATACTGCAATCAGGTCATGAAAAATACCCCGCCCGGTCACATAACCGCGGCGCATCTGGTTTTGGATCTACAGGAATCGATCTCGCATGTCTAAGCATGGAATTAGATGACCGACCAATGTTACAGATAGAGGTGGAGGGTAAACATTTTTCAGGCTTAGTGGATACAGGAGCAGATCGTAGCGTTATGAGTAAACAATTTTGGCCAAAGGGATGGCCTTTGCAGCATGCCTCTCAAGACTTGGTAGGATTGGGATATCGACAGGCTCCAGAAATAAGTTCTAAGGAACTCCACTGGACAGTCGATAAACAACAAGGCACCTTTCGTCCCTTTGTGGTAGATTTACCTATAAATTTATGGGGTAGGGATATACAAACCCAGATGAAACTCATATTGACTAATGAGTATTCGCAGACTAGCAAAAATATCATGGCAAGACAAGGATATATGCCCAATAAAGGGTTAGGGAAAAATCTTCAGGGTATATCAGAACCGGTGGAGTTAGTTCAAAAAACAGACCGCAAAGGCGTGGGTTTTTCCTAGGGGCCACTGAGGAAAAGCTATTACGTATTCCCTGGAATACGAATAAGGCAGTGTGGGTGCCCCAGTGGCCCCTCAGTCGTGAAAAACTCGCCGCCGCTAGAGAACTTGTGCAAGAGCAGCTGATGTTAGAACATATAGAGCCCTCAGTATCGCCCTGGAATACTCCAATTTTTGTCATAAAGAAAAAATCAGGCAAATGGAGGCTTTTGCATGATCTGCGAGCAGTCAATAGACAGATGCAATTGATGGGACCAGTACAGAGAGGACTGCCTCTTCTGTCTTCCCTTCCAAAGGGCTGGCCTATGCTAGTGGTAGACATTAAGGATTGTTTCTTTTCCATACCTTTACATTCTTTAGATCGAGAGCGATTTGCTTTTACTCTCCCTTCAGAGAATCATGAAATGCCTGACGCAAGGTATCAATGGAAAGTGTTGCCTCAAGGCATGGCTAATAGCCCTACTCTTTGCCAATTATATGTTGATCAGGCTATCGCACCAGTAGGAAAACAGTTTTCACAAGTCCGTATCATTCATTATATGGACGACATTCTTATCACAGCTCATTCACAGCAATTAGTAGATAAGGCCTTTGCATTGCTCTCCTCCTGCCTTAACGCATATGGTCTTTCTATTGCCCCAGAAAAAATACAACAATCTTATGTGGTGCAATTTTTAGGAGCAAAAATTACTACAACTTCCATTCGGCCACAGAAGCTCTGCATTAGCACTCAAAACCTATGCACACTGAATGATTTTCAAAAACTGCTAGGGGACATAAATTGGCTACGTGGATATTTACCGCTGACCCGAAACGACCTGCAACCTTTGTTCTCTATTCTGGAGGGCAATCCAGATATTGCCTCTCCTCGTCAACTTACTCCTGAGGGCGTTAAAGCTTTGCAACTCGTAGAAAAGGCCATTAGTAAAGCCCAACTATGTAGGTTCGATCCGTCTAAAAAATTACTACTATGCATTCTTGCTACGCCCACTACACCTACTGGAGTGGTGTGGCAAAATGCTCCTTTATGGTGGATACATGGTAATTCAGCGGGTGTAAGAACATTGCGGTATTATCCTGAATTAGTAGCTCATTATGCTCTTCTGGGTCTCAAGTTTTGCACAATGCATTTTGGTAAACATCCTGATGAGCTGATTGTGCCTTATACTCAAATGCAAATTGAGACTCTTGCCGGTACCACTAATGTTTGGCCTATTGTTCTAACTGCTTTCTCAGGTGTAATTGATAATCACTTGCCAGCGGACAAATTATTAACTTTTGTGCAGCGAAATTTAGTCTACTTTCCTAAACTTACAAAGAGCAAACCCATTCCCGCTGCGACAACTATTTATACTGATGGTTCCAAGACTGGTCGTGGAGCGTATGCTACAACTGATTCGGAGCCTGTGATTCTTCATTTTCGCCCTAACGCCCCTCAAGTGGTAGAGTGCTTAGTGGTATTGACAGTATTTCGCACATTTTCAGATGAACCCATTAATATTATCTCAGATTCCCAATATGTGGTGAATGCTGTCCGTTCACTAGAAGTTGTAGCTCATATACAGTCGCATAGCACGGTAGCCCCGATATTTCGACAAATCCAGCAAGCTATCCTGGTTAGACGTATGCCCTTTTTCATTGGCCATATAAGAGCTCATTCTGGCCTCCCTGGACCTATGAGTAAAACTAATGCCAAGGTAGATATTGCAACCCGTAATAGTGTCTTTGTATCTCTGACTTCTGTTGACCTAGCAAAAAACTTTCATGCCTCTTATCATGTTCCAGCTAATACGCTGCGCTTGCGCTTTCATATCTCCAGAGAACAAGCTCGGCAAATTGTAAAGGCCTGTCCAGATTGTGCAATATTCCTCCATCCGCCACATTCTGGTGTTAATCCTAGGGGACTAAAACCTTTATCCTTATGGCAAATGGATGTTACACACATCCCAAAATTCGGTAGGCAAAAATACGTACATGTCTCAGTGGACACATATTCTGGTGTCATTCATGCCACTTCCTTGTCTGGGGAACGTGTAGCACAGGTGAAACTTCATTGTCTTGAGGCTTGGGCAGCTTGGGGAAAGCCTGCCCTCATAAAAACTGACAACGGGCCCGCTTATACTTCAAAAGGCTTCGCTACCTTTATGTCACAAATGCAAGTAGCTCATAAAACTGGCCTACCGTATAATCCTCAAGGCCAAGGCATTGTGGAGCGCGCTAATCGCTCCCTAAAAGAAACATTGCAAAGACAAAGAGGGGGAATTGCACTCCATGCAACCCCCAGAGAACGCCTCGCTATTGCATTATACACCCTCAATTTCTTACATTTTAATACAGAGAATGAATCAGCGGCTATGAGGCATACAAAAAATCCTGTACAAACTAGTCAAAAGGTCATGTGGAAAGATGTACTAGATAACAAATGGTATGGCCCGGATCCTGTGATACAGAGATCCAGGGGAGCAATCTGTGTTTTTCCGCAGGAACGACCAGACCCGATCTGGATTCCAGAAAGACTGACAAGGAGAGTGACAGATAAGAAAGAAGAGGAACGACAAGAGAACACGAGGCATGATAATGAAACGTCTGACATGGATACTGATGGGACTATGGTTGACATTTCCCATGACGATATCAAAGGATGTGACCCTGTGGGCCATTGCGAGAACATGGCCAATACCTAAGCCAGTGTTCTCTAGTGATAAGATGTTTCCTCAATTGTATAATAGAGACTGTCAGTTAGAAATACCGTGCAAAACACCACAAAATATGCAACAAATGCGATATAATGCCACTAATGTTACCCTCTATAATAGCTTGTGTTTTTCTATGAACTCGCAGAGTCCCTGTATACAGATTCTTTCATATAACCTTAGTTGGATATATGATCCCTTTAAATATCTAAATCCTGACCTCTCGATCCCAATGTTGCTCGAGGCCCTTACAAAGATTGCTCTAGGGAGCACAAATGGAACAGGAGGAGGAGGTAATAGCACCGTGGCTAATGTCACTACACTCCTGATCACAGCCAACATAACAGTCCCTATTTTAATACAGACAGGAACCAATTCCAGTGCTTCATGGAACATATCTAGACCTGTACCAAAGTGCATCACTCGGGAATTCAGCTATCCCCCGCAATTTGGTGATTGCACAGAAAATGTAGAAACCCAAGAACCGTATAAATTTTCTCCTAAATTCAAATTATATCAGAAACCCAAAGCGGGCAATCCTTTAGCCTCCTGGGTATTGTGGAATAGACGTGGAGCTAGTATGGATTTGTCCCCTTTGGCAAGGCTTGATTCTATTAATATAAGCCTCTATAATGCTAGTGGCAGTTATAACATAACTAGTCACATACTCAGTAACTTTACATCGCATTCTTTGCATAATATGAGCCTCCTGTCTAGTCATGTTTGTGTCGATCCTCCCTTTATTTTTCTTTTGACAGATAAACAAGATAATGGGACGATAATAGAATGTGCAGGAAATGATACATGCTATTTAACCCAGTGTTGGAATGGAACTCAGAAAACTATGGTAGTAATGCGTGTACCTACCTATGTTCCTATACCAGTAGTGACTGACCCAGAGGAATCTCCTCTAGCAGTCTTGTTTCGACAGCCACGGGACTTTGGGATTATAGCCATTGTAACGGCAATTGTCGCCTCTGCCGCAGCGGCTGTTATGGCGGGAGTGGCCATGGCTTCCACTGTTCAAACTGTGCAGACTATTAATGACGTCGTAAAAAGATCATCAGACGCTCTATTTGTCCAGGAACGCATAAATGATCATCTGGCTTCGGGGGTGCTACTATTAAATAAACGCATGGACTTGCTGCAAGCAGCTATGGAAGATCTTTTTGAAGTCACCAGCCTAGGTTGCGTTCAGAGACTGCACCATATGTGTGTTACGCCATATCCAGCCTCTCTAAATGAGTCAAGAAAACTTGGGTCTTATCTATCAGGGAACTGGTCTATGGAATTTGGGGAACTTCAGCAAAATCTTACTATCATGATTTTGCAGCTGAATGAAACTAGAGCATCTGTTGTCACTCTGAAAGGGTTTTCTGATTATATATTACAGGGGTTACAATGGTTCAAAGAATGGGTGGGGGTTGGATTGTTCGGAGCTGTATTACTATTAGGGCTATTGTGTACTCTTTTTGTTCTTTTCCGATTAGTACGGAGCCGCAAACGCGAAAAAATTGCTCTCCTGCAAGCAATGGCCGCAATTGAGGCAGGCAGTTCCCCCGCGGTTTGGCTCAGCATGTTTAAAGAAGCTTAAAAGAATGTCCTTGCACTCAGGGGCCATAGTGCCATTGCACCTGATAGGAATTCTTTTCATCTGGGATATTGCCTTAGCACTCCGAGAGCTTTTGCTCATTGCACCGGAATAGGAGTATCCCTGAGCACAGGCGCCCCTTGATTGGCCAGCACATCATGAGGTGAAGGCCTGATCGGGGATAAGACCTCATTTGCTGTAAAAAACAAAAAAGGGGGAACTGTGGCAGGGTGCCTACGTGCTGGAGTAAAGGTTGCTTGCATGCCTACGTGCTGGAGTAAAGGTTGCTTGTGTGCTCTCCCAACAAGTCTTAGATAAGTGTCTATGCGAAGGCACTAATGTTTAACAGGACCAGTTTCTGCGCTCCTGGCAAGGCATGTTTACTCTGAAGCTTCCTGCTTTTGTGGGTTTGTATTGTGCTGCTCTTTCGCCATGTTTAGACTTAAGATAATGTTTAACTATGTACTGGGACAGGGGATGGGTACATAAGCAGTGGAAGAAATGTGTTTAGCGCCTCTCCGCCTACATCTGTATTGACAACCGAGTGGCGTCTCAATAAACCGTGATCGAAGAAGGATCTTCGTGCCGTTAATTCTGTGCCTTGCTGGTCAAGGCTCGCCACAAAGGGGCACTTGGGGGGATTAGAGTGAGGGGAAGGTAATGTGGGTGGCAATTGGGGTGGCAGGTTTCTCTGGACTTGGGGATGCAGGTGCAGGTGGAGTCAAACACCACCAGAGGGGCGAGGAGGGCAGCCAGCCACCCGGGACCCCCAGTGCCATCCTCACTTGACTCTGGTCTCTGGCTATGGAGGGGTCCTGGCAGGATGTGCAACCCCATTCCAACTAGGGGGTGGGTCCCTGCTGAGTCCATCTCTGGAATGCTGCCCTCAACCTTGATGAGCTGGGTTGAGCCAGGCCGGAGTGCGGACATTGGGGACAGAAAGGGTGCCCGCAGGGTGGTCTTTGGCAGCACTGAGGGCACAGGGAGGCGGAGCCTGGGACGCGGTTGAGCGGTTTCGCTCTGGAGCCCTGCGCGGACCTCGGACGCCAGCGTTCAAGTCGGCCCCACTCCACGGCAACTGGGCTTGGGTGTGAGATGCTCAGTGTGCAGGGGCTGCGTGGGCATGGGCACGGAGTGTGCAGGAAGGCACGGAGAGTCCCCCACAGCAGAAGAGGCAGGGGTGGAAATGCGGGGAGCTGGAGATGGCAGGGAGGAACCCAGGAAAATGGCCAGCAGGGCTGGGGATGACTCTGAGAGGCTGAGAGCCCCCCTCTGCAGGGCAAGGCCACCTGGGCGGGCTCAGTGCGCACGCTGCACGCTCACAGAGCTGGGGCAGCCCCGGTGTCTGGGGAACGTGCCCGGTGGGCTGTGTAGTGGTCGGCAGGAGGCTGGCCTCGCTCCCGCCCCAGCAAAGGAGGAAGCACAGAGGCTTTGTCAAGGCCCGGACTGCAAGCGCACCCAGGCCAAGGTGCTCACCCCACCGGCTGTTTCTTTACTGTTTTTCCCCATTGCCTTAGCTTAGAGGATAAGGAGGCTCCCACAGGGACCGCGTGGCAGGTGCATGGGCAGAGAGCCAGGGCCTAGGGCTGCATTTGCTTAGCACTAAGTACCCTGGCCCAGCCCGAGTGCCTGGGTGAACACCAGCTCCGGCTCCTGACCCAGCTCCTTGCCAATGACAGCGGGACCGGCTGCCCTGACTGGTTCCTGTCACTCACAGGGAGTCCTGGGTGGAGACACGGGGTCCTCACCTCAGCCCCGGCCCTGAAGCCGCTGTGGGCATTTGTGGATGACCCAGAGGACGGGGGCTCCCACGGCTGTGGGTCCCTGAGCCTCTCAGATGGACACTGCATCCATTTTTACAACAGCAAAGTGAGGACACAGAGCAGGCAGCAAGAACACTGAGCTGTCACAGGGCCTTGAAGGCTCCTGGAGGGACAACGGGGACAGAAATCCACAGTGCACGGGGGACAGCAGAGAGCGCAGAGCTCGGTCAGCCCAGCCACGTCGGGACCTGGGGCCCCTTTTCCCAGTCCCGCCCCTCGCGGGCTCCAAACAGCTCCTAACAAGGCTCATGGAGGAGCGGGGCCGCCCTCACTCGGCTCCACTCACTCTCCCCAGCCCCACACCAGGCCCAGGCCCAGGCCAGAGCCCCTGCAGCCTCCTTGCCAAAGAGGGCGAGATTCGCACCCTGGGACCCGTGCTGGACACTTGATTCCCATCTGAGGGACGCACTTCCATCAGCAGCTTCAGTGACCGCAGCGCTTCTCGCCCCGGGTGACCCCAGAGGCCAGGGCACCGCCCAGCGTTGTCCACAGGATGAGGGAGTATTGGACTGGAAAGGGAAGGATGAAGTAGCTGCCCGGGACAGCCCGCATGTGCTGCCTGTTTATGTCAGGGGCGCACAGCGCTGGGGAGCACGGAGGATGCTCTGTCCACACCCACTGTGCTGAGTGTCCCCTTCAATGTCCCTGTGGTGGGGCCTCAGTCCCCAGGGAGGCAGAAGGGGAAATGTGTGGATCCCTTGGAGGGAGGAGCTGGGGTCACCTGGGGTCATTTGCAAGAGGCCTCTGCGACCCCAGGCTCTCTGTCTCTGTGTGACCTGGTTCCAGTGGAACTTCAAACCTGCCACTCTCCACGGAGGCATGACCATGACCTCATGTACCACTGAGGCCGAGATCTGAACTTCTAACAGCATTTCTTAGCAACTAGCTGTGACACCAAACTGATGAAGACTGACTCTGGGACCACTGGTCTCAGTACTGCCACGCCAGCAATGATGACAACAAGAGTGGTTGTAGGGGCCCCCTGGCTCTCATCTCTGTCTATCTCAGCCTTTATTGGAGCAACAAAGCTGTGGTGGAATGAGAAGGTCATGCTAAGATGGCCGCTGGCAAGCGAGCATCAGTTTTCAGGAGGGGCTTCGGAAACCCCCTGCAAAAACCCTGGAAAACCCACCTGACAACAGAGCCTGCCTGGCAACAGGCTGTGATTGGTTAGGGCATTGACTGCCCCTTGACCGGATTGGCTGCCTTGGCTATTTAAGCTGCTGTACCCACTGAAATAAACGAGTCTGCAGGCTGCTCGCCTCTGGCCTGCTTTCACCTGATTCCCGGAGTCTGTGTGGTGACCCCTCACCTCTTGTCCCCATCAAGCTCCTCCTCTCAGAACGAATCCACAGCAACATCTGGGGCGACAATGTGACTGAGAGAGAGACAGCATGTTGGACACGGAGAAGTCCCCTCTTGATTTCGGCAAGTAGGCCCCTCGGTGTTTTGTGTGCTGTTCGGTTCTGTGAGGGTGAGCACAGCACAGAACCCCCTCCTATGCCCCTTTCCTTGTCCTTGTCCTCGGTCTAAGTGACCCCAGGTTAGGCACACAGCGCCCAGAAGCATACGTTGCTTCTTGGCTCCTCCTTTTACTTTCGGTTTGTCTGGTGAATTCACATAAGGGACTGATCATCCCAGAATTCGCAACCAAGTCATCTTCCCTCACTCGAGAGAGGTGACGCTCCGGAGACACCGTGTGGGCATACGGCCTTGACCTAACAAATCAAGGAAGTCCCCCACTAAGCACAGGACATACGTACGATCTGATACACCACTGTCTCTTTGTCTAACGTAGGGAACCCCTGCAGAATGCCATCAGCTGCTGAGGTGCTAGGAATTTGCATTGTTATGGCAGCAGTGCTGTGCGTGTCTCCTTTGGCTAGAGTTGGCGTGGTGTGCAGCTCTTAAACACTCAAACATGGGAAAGAGACCCCCCTCTCAGAATCCCACACAGATTACCAAACACAGTGAATCATCTGTGAGTGATAAGAGCCTGTCACTCTAGCCTCTGCTTCACAGGCAACAGTTGATGACTTAGGGAGAGAGACCTCAGACAGTGAAAATGACAAAGTAGCCAACAATGTAGCCAAAACGGTAGCAAAAAAGGCAGTGAACAACATGGCAAATAATGTAGCAAACAACATAGCAAACAATGCAGCAAACAATGTAGCTGAGCCTAGTCAGCCACCCCCCAAATACCCGTGGGATGAACTTAGAAGACCTCCAGGCAATAACCCACACGAGGTCATCCCGTCTGCTCCCAGTGAGGATCCCCAGATTTGTGGTAATCCCCGGGCACCCCAGGCTCTCAGGGCAGCTGCTAGACCCCAGCCCACCCACATGTTTGCCGTTAACGTAGGAGTGGACATAGAATTCAGGCCCTGGATTCCAACGCCTGTAAAAAGGCTTCTGCTAACCAAGGGTTGAGGATATGCTTGTGTCTTTCCAGAGAATGTGGGACAACCCATTTGGGTACCAGCCAGAAACATCAAGCCTGCAACTGACAGCCAACCAGAACCAGCTGAACAAGACAGAGAGTCCGCCTTGGTAGCAGATGCACCTGCCCTATCATCCTATCCCAAGAAACTGCCCATAGCCACATCCATTACTGTTTTATACCCCACTGGCTCTGGTCAGCCACTCGAACAGCCCAGAGCCTGCGTGCAGTCATGCATTCCTGATCACCATTGTTCCTCATTCCTACCCCCATCTGAGCAAGCACTCCTGTGGTCTCCCATTTTGTGCGCTGGTTAGTCAATGATGGGTAAGATCCCCTGGGGGACAACCTAAGAGAGGCACTGCCATGTAGGGAGACCAAATGGAAACGTGGTCAACAATGGTATGGCCAAGAATCATGCCTCCCGTTGGTCAAAAATAAACGAAAAGGGGGAAATGTGGTGGAATGAGAAGGCCATGCCAAGATGGCCACTGGCAAGAGAGCGACAGTTTTCAGGAGTGGCTTTGAAACCCACATGGCAATGGAGCCTGCCTGGCAACAGCTATGATTGGATGCCTTTGGATACTGCCTAGCAACAGGCTGTGATTGGTTAGGGCATAGACCGCTCCTTGACCGGATTGGCTGCCTTGGCTATTTAAGCTGCTGTAACCAATGAAATAAATGAGTCTGCAGGCTGCTCACCTCTGGCCTGAATTCAACTCACTCCCGGGGTCTGTGTGTGACTCCGTGCCTCTTGCCCTACCACGCTCCTCCTCTCAAAATGAAGTCAGGCCCGGGGGGAAGGCAAAAGGAGAGGGGTCACCCTGCTCTGACACCCGGGCACAAGCCTTTGTGGCAGGGTCCTTTGTTCTTTTTTAATTTTCCCCTCCTGCCGCCGCCCCCCAGCACCCTCACAGGTCAGGGGACCATGGCTCCCAGGTCGCCACCGGCTCACACCCCGCCCCACCTGCCCACTGTGTTGGTTTTTGATGGACAGACCGACAGATGGAGGCTGGAGAGTCTGCTGCTCCGTCCTCAGACGCTGCACCGTGAGGAGCTGGCCAGCCTCCGTCCAGGAGCCAGCACCCAACCCGGGTCTCCCCTGCGTGGGCACCAAGGACCTGAGCCACCACCGGCCGCCTCCCCGTGTGGGCGTCAGCAGGAAGAGAGCTGGGCCTGAACCCCTGAACTCTGCCCTGGGGGGAGGAGTCTCCCACGGAATCCTGACCACTGTGTGTCACGCCCACCCCAGGGAGCCATCTCTGTTCCTCCTGGGGCCCCTCTGGCGCTGCTGGGCTCCGAGGCCCCGCCCCCATCGCTCAGCCCAGCCTGAGCATCAGCCACGCGGATGCTGACTGGGGTGGGGGGTTCCCCTGCGAGTGGGGCCTGGACAGCAGCAGCTGCAGGAATTGGGGAGGGGTGGCACCATCCCTGCTCCCCTCTGCTAGCAGGCTTTGTGAGACTCCGCGGGGCCTCTCGGTCCCATGGAGCTGGGGTCTGTGACAGTGCGGGGAGGGGTCAGGGAGAGGCCACAGTGGCCAGGGGGAACAGGAACAGGGGGCTCCTCTCTGCAGGAAGCCACGTCTGTGATGGTCTGGGTGCTGTTCCAGCGCCCTCTGCCTGCACAGGGCTGCCAGCACCTCAGCAGGAACCCAGCTCCTTCTGCTTGCTGCAGGCCAACCCCGACCCCCCTCTACCCCTCAACCTCCCAGCCTGTCACAGGGCCTGACCCCGACCCCCCAGGGCCTTTCTGCTTCGTGCTGCGGCCTCTGCCCACCCTGTGTTCCTACAAGGAGGCTGACGCTCTTCCGGGATGAACACCTCTGTCCGTTCTCCCTGGCTCCTTTCCAGATCAACTTGCCCTGCTGGCTTCCCAAGCCCCAGGCAGCTCCCACATGGGCCTGGCTTGGGCTCAAGGTCAGCTCCGCGTCCTCAGCGGGGTTGTCCTGGCTTCTCTGTCCCAGCTGGGCCTCTTGGCTTCTGTGGTCCTCTCCTGCCTCCCGCTGAGCCCTCCCCACCCCACCCCTCACCCAGGGCTCCTTGGGAGGACTCTGAGGGGCTGAGAGTCCCCTCCGAAGGGCGAGGCCACCTGGGCGGGGTCAGGCTCAGAGAGCTGGGGCAGCTCTGGTGTCTGGGGAAAGTGCCTGGCGGGCAGTGCAGTGGCCAGCGTGATGCTGGCCTTGCTCCTGCCCCAGCAAAGGAGGAAGCACAGAGGCTTTGTCAAGGCCCGGACAGCAAGCGCACCAGGCCAAGGGCACTCAGATCCCAGCTGTTGACTTTCTGACCCCCAGCAGAGCAGGATAAGGAGGCTCCCCCAGAGCGAGCCTGCCGGGTGCAGGGCAGAACCCCGGGGCAGCGGCCGGCGTGTGGCCCAGTGCTGAAGATGGCCTCTCCCGGCCCGAGTGCCTGGGTGGACACCAGCTCTGGCTCCTGCCCAGCTCCTTGCCCATGAGGGCGGGACCGGCTGCCCTGACTGTTCCTGTCACTCACAGGGGGTCCTGGATGGAGACAGCGGGTCCTGGTCTCAGCCCTGGCCCCTGAGGCTGCTGTGGGCGCTGCCCCTGCCGCTGTCTGTGTCCCTGGGGATCACAGATGAACTCTGCATACAATTCTACAGCAGCAAACCGAGGACGGAGAGCAGGCAGCAGCAGACTGAGCTGTCACAGGGCCCTGAAGAATCCCTGGAGGGACCAGTGGGACAGAAATCCACAGAGAGGGTGGGGCGGGGAGGGCAGAGAGCACAGAGCTCCGTCAGGACCAGGGCTGCTTTTCCCATTCCCGCCCATCACGGGCCCCATCCGGGTCCCAAGGAGCCCCCAGAGAGGCCCCGGGGGAGTGGAAGGGATGGATGAGGTTGCTTCCTGGGAGATGTCCCACACGCTTCCTGTTGACCCTTGGGCGCAGACACAGAGCCAGGGGAGCAGAGAGGACACTGACCGCAGCCTGTGCCGGGTGTCCCCTTAGACGTCCATGTTGTGGGCCCTCGGTCCCCAGGGCGGCAGGCTGGGGGCTGTGTGATCTGTAGGTGGGAGGTACTGGGCTCATTTGGGAGGGGCTGTGGGACCCCAGGCTCTCTGTCCCTCTTTGATTCTGGTTCTTTCATTGCTTTTATTCTTTCAGATTTATTTATTTATGTTGAAAGTCAGGGTTACAGAGAGAGAAGGAGAGGAAACCTCCATCCTGCTGATTCACCCCCGAAATGACCACATCAGCCAGGGCTGGGCCAGCCAAAGCCAACAGCCAGGAATTTTACCTGGGTCTCCCACGTGGGTGCAGAGGCCCAAACCCATGGACCTGGTGTCTCCGTCCAGGACTCCCTGTGCGTGGCAGGAACCCAACCACAGGAGCCATCCCCCTGCCTCTCAGGATCGTCATTAGCCAGGAGCTGGGTGAGGAGCCAGCGCAGGTGCCCCCCAGGATCCTCAACCCAGATCTGGCAAAGTGCGAGACCAAATGCTAGAGCCCGGTTTTCTGCCCATGCACCTGGTGGGTTTTCCTGTGAGAGACCCCGGAGTTTTCCAAGCTGAGCGGGATGGGAAAAGCCAGCAGGATCCTGGACCATGCGTGACCTGGACAACACTAGGAGTTCAGACCCCACGGCGTCCCGTCTTCCTCCTTTGCTGGGGCGGGCACGAGGCCAGCCTGCCGGGCACTTTCCCCAGACACCGGGCTCGCCCCGAGCTCCCTGAGTGTGCAGCGTGGGCACTGAGCCCGCCCAGGTGGCCTCGGCCTTCGGGGGGGGCTCTCACCTCTCAGAGTCGTCCCCAGCCCTGCTCCCCGCCACGTGTTCTCCCTGGGTTCCTCCCCTGAGGGGCAGAGGCACCAAGGTCAGGTGAGACCCTGCCAGCAGGTACTGCCCCCCCATGCCGGGGTGCTGGGGGCCTCTCTGCACAGGTGGGGGTGGAGCCAGAGGAGGGGCAGGGCCTCTCTGTGGGCTGGGGGAGGGGGGACGGGCTTCCCTCCCCATCAGGCCCCAACCTCCATTCCAAGCCCAAGGAGCCCTGGGTGAGGGGTAGGGTGGGGAGGGCTCAGCGGGAGGCTGGAGAGGACCACAGAAGCCAAGAAGCCCAGCTGGGACAGAGAAGCCAGGACAACCCCACTGAGGACGCGGAGCTGACCTTGAGCCCAAGCCAGGCCCATGTGGGAGCTGCCTGGGGCTTGGGAAGCCTGCAGGGCAAGTTGATCCAGAAAGTGGCGAGATCACGTCTGAATGGACAGAGTAGGACACCCGGAGGGAGCGAGCTTCCTGGTTGAAGGATGCGATTGGGGGCAGAGGCCAAGGCAGGAAACACAAGGGTGCTGGAGGTCAAGGTCGGGCCCTGCTTCTGGGAGAGACGCGTCCCTAAGTGTGTGCCCCAATTTGGGCTGCTCAAGACAGGGCAGAGGACTTCCCGGCGGCCAGTGAGAGGAGAGACAGACAGACAGACAGACAGAGATGGACACGGAGGGGGAGGCCCACACACAGGCGCCGGCGTTCCCTTAGGAGTGGCCCAGCCTCACACCCACCGCGATAAGGATACTGTGGTTATAGATAGTTTGTATTTTTTAAAGAGATTTATCCATTCACTTAAAAGGCAGAGTGACAGAGAGGCAGAGGCAGAGGCAGAGGCAGAGAGAGAGAGAGAGAGAGAGAGAGAGAGAGAGAGAGGTCTTCCATCCACTGGTTCACTCCCGCGATGGCCACAACGGCCAGAGCTGTGTCAATCTGAAGCCAGGAGCTTCCTCCAGGTCTCCCATGTGGGTGCAGGGGCCCAAGCACTTGGGCCATCCTCCACTGCTTTCCCAGGTGCATTAGCAGGGAGCTGGATGGGAAGTGGAGCAGCCGGGACACAAACGGAGCCCATGTGGGACACTGGCATTGCTGCAGCTTAATAACACTGGGCACAGATTTTTCAAGAATCCTTACTTTAGAGAGACATACAGAACTATTTACCGATGAAACGAGAGAAAAATCTGCAACTGACTGTAAGGTGGTTGGGGAGACGGGAGGTAGCTACAAGACAACCAGGACAGCATTGATCGCAGAGGATCACCGCCGACGCCGCAGAGGGCGTGCCGGGGCTGCCCTGTTCCGATGCCTCTGTTTCTAACGAGATGACTCATTTTAGATGAAAAAAAATAAAAAGATACGTACTATGCATAACACGGTGTTTTTGAAATCCATGTTCTCTCCAGTGGTGTGTCAAATATACTCCCAACTAATTTTTTTAAGATTATTTACTTATTTGAGAGACACCGGCAGCGAGACATACCTGTCTCCCATCTGCTAATTTCTTCCTAAAATGTCCGCAACATCCAGAACCGGACCAAGCCTGGGAATTCAGGCCAGGAACTCAGGTGGTCGCTAGGAACCCAACTACTTGGGGCCGGTGCTGTGGCGTAGCTGGTAAAGCCGCTGCCTGCAGTGCCAGCATCACACGTGGGCGCTGCTTCGAGTCCTGGCTGCTCCACTTCCAATCCAGCTCTCTGCTGTGGCCTGGGAAAGCAGGAGAAGATGGCCCAAGTCCTTGGGCCCCTGCACCCGCATGGGAGACCTGGAAGAAGCTCCTGGCTCCTGGCTTCAGATGGGCCCAGTTCTGGCCATTGTGGCCAACTGGGGAGTGAACCAGTGGATGGAAGTCCTCTATCTCTCTGCCTCTCCTTCTCTCTCTGTATAACTCTGACTTTCAAATAAATAAATAAATCTTTAAAAAAATAGAAAAAAAGAAGCCAGCTACCTGAGTCACCATGGCTGCCTTCCTGTGGAATCCATCAGACCCTGGCAAACCACACTGATATTGTCTGAGTAAACCAGCAAGGGGAGAACACGACAGCCGCGGTGGCCTCTGTGTCCTGGAGACGTGAACCTGCTGACTGGGGGATGGGATGTGACAATTCAGCCATGTCACACCGCTCCTCTGTGGCTGGTTGGGGTTGTGTTAGGAGCCTGAGTTTCCTATATCCGATTGGACGCCCTTGCGGATGTGGTCAGCCTGGTGTCACTGTCCCTGTCACCCCGTGAGCAGGACTCATTTCCCCTAAAGACCTGCAGAGCCTGCACACCAATGGCTTGACGTCCACGGTGGATGCATGAGGGGTGGAGACGTGATGGACACTCATGCTGACAGGTGCAGCCACCTACAGATAAGGAAGCTGTGGCTCCGGGACTCAGCAGGCAGTGGGTGGCAGCCGGGGCATTGCTCTTCTGCTAGGCTCTGCAGCTCCCTTTCCCGCGGGGGCTCGGGGGAGGCTCTGGGCTCTCACTGGCCCCGGGCCTGTCACTTAACCCTGTGGTCTTTGGTCTCCGAGAGATAGCAGATCCACATCAGCAGCAGCAGCATCTCTCTCTCTCTCTCTCTCTCTCTCTCTCTCTCTCTCTGCCTCACATCTCTCTGTCTCGGTCTCTCCCCCCTTTAAATAAAGTAATATTATAAAGAAGCACAATTGCCACACAGAGCCCGGGTTCAATCCACATCTCTGGAACCTGACTCTCATAACTGCCAGCTCTGAGCTAAGCGGCAGCCTTGCTTCACACAGGGAGCAGGGCCGGGAGGGGGAGACGTCTCCCAGGTCCTGGGGCACAGTCAGCTCTCCTGGCAGGAGAATGCAGGGTGCTGAGACCCCACCCCAGGCGCCCCTCTGCAGCAGACAGGACGGGGTGGCTGTGCCTGGCCGCGCTCCCTCCAGAACCAGCCTTTATTGGAGGGGAGGTCAAGGCGGGAGCTGGGGTCCCAGTGCACAGGGCTCAGGGGCTGAGCAGGGAGGCTGAGCCAGGCCTAGAAGAAGGTGAGGCGGGTGGAGGCAGGGACCCCGCAGCTCTCCTTGTGCTCCTCAAACAGCCGCTCCAGGGCGTCCATGTAGAGCCTGTGGTAGTGGTCAACTTGCTCCTCGCTGGCATTGCTGCACTGGGGCACGGGGATGGGGCCGCCCACTGCAGGGGAGGGAGACACGGGTGAGCCAGAGCTGCCGCTGGCCATGCCGCCCATGGCAGCCTCCTCCCTGCAGGAGGGCACTCACCCACGGTGGTGATGGGCACGGGCAGGGGCAGCAGACCCCAGGAGTTGGGTGAGAAGAGACCACGGCCCCAGAAGATGTAGAAAGGCAAACCAACGATCTCATGGTAGAGGGACTGGCACAGGTGCTGCCAGGAGCCTTCGATAAAAGCCTTAGTTTTGAAGATGTCATTCTCCCCAAAGGAGTACACAGGTACCATGGAGGCCCTGGGAACGGTGAGGAAGAGAGAAGACACTGGTCAGTTTCCAGTCTGACACCCCCAAAGGGTACCTTGGGGACTGCTTGTCTCTTCTGTAGCCTCCTGATTCCACTTCCCAAGGTCTTTGGAGACACATGACCATATCTGCACAGAAAGTTCTGGAAGGAAGCCTCAGCTGTCTTGACCAATGGCTGTGTGTTGGGCTTGGCATATTCGTGTTCTCATTCAGTGTTTACAGCTGCAGCCTGGTGGCAAGGCAGGCGAGAGCCGTGTGTACAGGTCAAGGTCAAGTCCAAGGCTTTGTCTCAGAGATAAGGTTACAAGGGGAACCCAGGGTGTCTGGAACCTAGAGCCCTGCTGTTTTCAGTCTGATCCTGCCCTGTTCAGACGGTTAGGAGCCTGGGACATGGGCACAGCAGAGAAGGCACGCAGGCTGAAAGGAACCTCTAGGTGCAAGATGTGAAACCCTGGGGACCCACAGCCTCACCTGCAGGGGCTGGGACGCCTGGGCAGGGCAAGACCAGCCCGGTCTTGGCACCTGCACACCCACTTACCCATGTCTCAGTGCCAGGCGCACGAAGCCTTTGCGATCATGGAGCTTGGCCAAGTGCCGTCCTGGGGCCGTGGAGAAGAGTTCCTTGCCTCCTCCAATCATGATGACCATTGCCTGGCCCCGCTGGGGCTGAGAGAGGACAAAGTCCAGGCTCTGGCGGCTCACGGGACGCAGTCCTGGGTCATGAGCAGTAGGGAGCAGTCACCAGTCCCTCTGCGGCTCCCAATTCCCTCACCCCACCCTTTAACTGGGAAGAGGGAGCCCCACATCTTGTGCTTTCTGAGCCCTGGATCCCCAACTAAGCCCCTGCTGAGCATGGCGGTGCTGAGGGCAAGTCTGGTCCTGATGAGGGCAGGAGCTCCTGGGGGAGATGAGGGCCAGGGGCTGCTTCCTCCCCTTCAGGTGAGGCTCACCAGCAGTCATGATGTAGTCCCGGAAGATTGGGATGTAGAAGACCCTGGTCAGTGTGGCTAGCCAGGGCTGCAGCCCTGGGAAGAGCCGGGAGAAGTCATTGCACTCAGTGGTAAAATTACAGAACGTTCCGGTGCACATGATGCCGTGGGGGTGGGCCCCCAGCACGTAGTTCTGGCTGGGGGGCAGCTCTGCTGTCTTCACCAGCTGCAGGAGAGGAGGGAGGCAGAGAGGGGAGACAGCAGCTGCAGGTGCTGCCTCTGCCCCTGCTGACTTCAGAGGTCAAGGCCCTGGGAGGGGATCAGGTGCACCTGTCCACCCTGCCCCTCTGTGAGCCTAGGCAGCGGGTCTCAGGCTGCTGGACAGGGAAAGGGGGGCAGGGGCAGGGTAGTGGGGTGGGGAAGGAGGAGGAGGCTTCTCTGGGGAGGTGACCCCTCACCTTGATAGGAAAGTAATCCCTTTGGTGTTTCCAGATGGCCCAGGTCCTTGTCCACTTCCACAGCCGTCCCCCTGTGGGCAGAGATGCGGGTGGCAGAGTCCCCGAGGCACCCTCCCCATCTCTCCCCACCTGGAGCCCTGCCCAGAGCTCACCTTGGCTGGGTGTGTGCCTGTCCAGGTAGATCCACAGCATGTAGAGAACAGACAGAGGCCAGAGCCGTGTGAAGAGGAGGAAGAGGAGAAGAACAATGGAGAAAGGGACTGCAAAAGGTGAGAAAGAAAAATGAATTCCCATGGGAAGTCCAGTTCTTAGCCAGCTCCAGCCCTCCTCCATCTCTATGAACACTGAGCTAGGGCATCTGCCCTGGTCCTGTCCCGCCCCTTGACCCAAGTGTCCCGGACAGCAGCCCAGCTGTTTCCAGCCAGTCCCTCTCCACCAAGCAGCCCCAGGCACCTCTGCATCCCCCTTGTTCTCACCTAGGACCACGAAAGCAAGCACATAGTGCATGGCGCCTAGTACTTCCAGCCACTGCTTCTTCAGCGTCTTCACAGGGCGAGGGGGCGTGGAGGCTGTGGCGTCGGCCATCCCGGTGCCTCCCTCTGCCTGCAGGGCTCCAGGTGGGGTCACAGGCGTCCCCTCTGCCAGGGTCCAGGCTGTGTCCAGGAAGATGCCTGTGTCTGGAGCCCCAGGAGTGTCCAGTCCCTCTGAGAATGCTCCTTAATGTGGGCTGAGCCTGGGAGGGGCTGGAAGGGGGAGGAGGGTGTGCAGGGGGAGGGGCAGCACTTGGATGCAGGGAGTGGACAGAGCCTGGCTCAGCCCCATTTACTCCCTGACCGTGCCAGGTACCAGGAGCCCAACTGAGACTGCACAGAGCAGGACCCCACTCTGGCCTCTTTGGGGGTCTCTGGGAATTTCGGGGCTCCCTGGGAAGCCTCTCCATTTCTTGCCACTGCATCTTGGACCACCTACCGTGCAGGCAGACACACAGATGCTGCAGGTGCCTTCCCACCTGAGTTCCACTCCCCTACCGAAGGCTCTGGTTTGGGGCCAATGTCAGCGCCTTGCCCAGGGGAGGACCAGATGCCCATCTGTGTGGACGCCGTGGCGCACCTGCTCCCCTTGTGCAGCTGTGTGAGTCACTCCAGGTAGAGTGTGTGCAGCGCATCCTCCTGAGGCCGGCTGGGCCATGGGCATCGCTGCACCGGGTCTGGGGCCCCCTCTGCGGGTGGACAGTGGTCACTGGGATCCCCTGGTCTGCCTGTTTCACAGGAGCCACAGCCATGGAGTTCAGGACTGGAGCCGTTTCCCAAGAAACATCCTAGGGGTTCTCGCAGGGCAGGGACAATGCTCTCTCCAGAGGCGCGGCCCAGATTGGGAGGCCGGGTCACAAAAGGGACCCCAGGGGCTGTCGCAGGGCTGATACGGGAACCCAGGACTGCCCACTCACTTGAGCCTCAGCACCCGGCGCATGAAAAGTTTGCAATTCAGGAGATCCAGGCTGTGCCGCCGTGGGGCCTTGTATGGAGCCTCCTGGGCACCCTGATCATGATGACCACTGCCTGGCCCCACTGGGGCTGAGACAGCACAGAGCCTAAGAGGATGCAATCCTGGGTCATGAGCAGTGGAGGCAGTTACCGCTCCCTTGTGGCTCCCGATTCCCTCACTCCCACATCTTGTTTCTTCCAAACCCTGCATTCCCCGATCTGTGCCCCTGCAGAGCGTGGTCAGTGCTCAGGTTGGGTCCCGTCATCTGGGTGGTGGCCCTTGTAGTGGTGGGGAATGGTCAGGCCAGGGGCTGCTTCCTCTCATTCACTTTGAGGCTCACCTGTGAATGTGATGTAATCTTGGAGCACAGGATGGTAGAAGAGGCCGGCCAGTGTGGCTAGCCAGGGCTGCAGCCCCGGGAAGAGCCGTGAGAAGTCATTGCACTCGGTGGTGAAGTTACAGAACGCTCCGGTGCACATGACCCCGTGGGGGTGGGCCCCCAGCACGTAGTTCTGGCTGGGGGACAGCTCTGCTGTCTTCACCAGCTGCAGGAGAGGAGGGAGGCAGAGAGGGGAGACAGCAGCTGCAGGTGCTGCCTCTGCCCCTGCTGACTTCAGAGGTCAAGGCCCTGGGAGGGGATCAGGTGCACCTGTCCACCCTGCCCCTCTGTGAGCCTAGGCAGCGGGTCTCAGGCTGCTGGACAGGGAAGGGGGAGTATTGGCAGTGTGATAAGGAAGGGGGAGGAGGTGTCTCTGGGATGGGTGGAAAATAATCCCTTTGGTGTTTCCAAATCACTGAGTTCCTTGTGCACCCACACCGCCTTCCCCCTGCGGGCAGAGATGCAGGTGGCAGAGTCCCGGATGCACCCTCCATATCTCCCCCCACCTGGAGCCCTGCCCGGAGGTCACCTTGGCTGGTTGTGTCCCTGTCCACGTGGATCCAATCAAGCAGAGAACAGACAGGGACCAGAGTCATGTGAAGAGGAGGAGGAGGGAGCAAGGGACTGCGGAAAGGTGAGAAAGAAACGTTAATGTGCCTGAGAAGCCCAGTTCTGCAGCCCGGCTCCTCCACCTGCACGGAACACTGGCAGGGGCATCTGCTCTGATCCTTCCCACCTTCAAGTCCACTCCGCTACACACAGGCATCAAGCCGGATCCCACTGGCTTGAGTTTTGGGGACAGAGCTCTGGGCCTGGACAGCTGCCCAGGTGTGGAACGAGGGATGAGGCTGTGCTCACCCCCCTGTGGAGGGGGGTGCAAGAGGCTGCAATCTTGTAGCGGGCCTCGCACAGGGGTGAGCTCTTTTTATTTATTTATTTATTTTTAATTTTTTTTGACAGGCAGAGGAGTGAAGAGTGAGAGAGAGAGACAGAGAGAAAAACTTCCTTTTTCCATTGGTTCACCCCCCAATGGCCACTGCGGCCGGTACACCACGCTGATCTGAAGCCAGGAGCCAGGTGCCTCCCCCTGGTCTCCCATGCGGGTGCAGGGCCCAAGCACTTGGGCCATCCTCCACTGCCTTCCCGGGCCATAGCAGAGAGCTGGCCTGGAAGAGGAGCAACCGGGACAGAATCCGACACCCCGACTGGGACTAGAACCCAGAGTGCTGGTGCCTCAGGCGCAGGATTAGCCTATTGAGCCGTGGTGCCGGCCTCTTTTTTTTTTTTTTTTTTTTTTTCTTTTTCTTTTAAAGATTTATTGGAGCCAGCACTGTGGCATAGTGGGTATGGCCACAACCTGCAATTTCGGCTTCCCTTATGGGCACCTGTTCGAGTCCTGCTGATCCACCTCTGATCCAGCTCTCTGCTTTGTCCTAGGAATGCAGTAGCAGATGGCTCAACTCTGTGGACCCTGCACTCATGTGGGAGACCTGGAGGAGGCTTCTTTCTGGCTCTTGGCTTCAGATCAGTGCAGCTCTGGCCATTGTGGCCAAATAGGGAGTGACCAGCAGATGGAAGACCTCTCTCTCTCAGTCTCTGCTCGCCTTCTCTCTGTGTGTAACTCTGCCTTTCAAATAAATAAATATTCCTTTTAAAAAATAAAATAAAGATTTTTAAAACAGAAAATACGTCCCCTCTGCATCCCCAGCCGACCTGAGCCACTGCTCCCCGGTTCTGGGAAACACAAGCTGGGTTCCCGGGTGGCCCCAGCAATGCCCCACTGTTAGGTAAGAAGTTAGGTATGAGCTTATGTGTGTATGACAGGCCCAAAGAGAAGACATCTATGTCCAGCATATGCTTTTACTTCTCAAAGTTGTCACGATAATGTTTCAGGGGCAGCCTGGCCCTCGCATCCTGCCCTGCCCCCTTCTACCTGATAACCTGCCAGGTGGGGGTCCCTGCCCCTTCTGCCTGACAAATCTTCCACAATCTCCCAGATGCAGCCCAGTATCTGCATTTCAAATACCCTGCTCCAGACCTGGTCCAGATCCTGGGTTAGGATGGCGCCAGCTAGGCTTCCTCCTGTCTGATACCTTCAGGGGAAAACTCAGATAGGAGCTTCTTAATATTTACAGCCATAAAACCCTTTGTTTCAGGAGGAGATGTGTGACCACAAAGACCCATCTCCTTAAACCCCTCCCCACCGGCCTCAACCGGACTGCACGCTCAGCCCTCTGCCTCTCTGCTGAGCCGCCAGCCTGGCCTGGTCAGATGTAATCTCTCCACTCAACCATGTAACCTCGCTCCTTTCCCCCATCCGAGTGACTGCGCACTCTCTCTCAGGTACTGTCTGGAGAGGTGCCCATCCATTCTTACGGATGTCCCTTACCTAATAAACTTTGCTACTTCTACTTTCCACTACTCTGTCTCACGCCTGAATTCTTTCTTGTGTGAAGATAAGAACCCTGCCATTCACAGGTAACACCACCACCCCTCAGTGGAGAAGGAGAGAGCCACCTGCTCACCGGAAGTCACCTGACCACCTCAGGACTTCAGCCCACAGCTCCCCCTCCTCCCTCTGGCTCTCAGGAAGGGATGGGGTGGGGACTCTTTCCTAAGGGAGCCTGCATCTGGGGTCTGTGGTTGGTGGTGGGGGTTGGGGTGAGGTGGGGCTGGAAGCTCCCAGGCTCAAAGTGAGCTGGTCACAGGTGAGATAGGGCCCAAGGCTGGTCAGGGGCTCCAGCCAAGGCATGGCAGGAGCTGGCCCCTTCCCACCCAGCACAGCGGCTACACCTGGCTCCTTGGAACTCAGGTGCCCTCCGGTAAGCATGCATGGCAGAGGCTCCTCTTGGACCCAGCTCCAGCCAGAGAGCACCCCCAAGTCCCCCCTTCCCACCATCTCAGAATCAGGAAGTGTGCACTGGGACCCCTGGAAGACAGGGGAGGCCCTAGGGGTGGGCCTGTGGAAGGCTGCCCTGGGGGCAGAGGCGGGATCAGGAAGTCTGTGGGGGAGGGGCTGATCCCCAGGTCCTGGGGGTGCACGAGGGGCTGTGCTGTGGGGTCTCCCCTCTGCCCTTTTCCCTGAAGGGGCACTTGGGGGGATTAGAGTGAGGGGAAGGTAATGTGGGTGGCAATTGGGGTGGCAGGTTTCTCTGGACTTGGGGATGCAGGTGCAGGTGGAGTCAAACACCACCAGAGGGGCGAGGAGGGCAGCCAGCCACCCGGGACCCCCAGTGCCATCCTCACTTGACTCTGGTCTCTGGCTATGGAGGGGTCCTGGCAGGATGTGCAACCCCATTCCAACTAGGGGGTGGGTCCCTGCTGAGTCCATCTCTGGAATGCTGCCCTCAACCTTGATGAGCTGGGTTGAGCCAGGCCGGAGTGCGGACATTGGGGACAGAAAGGGTGCCCGCAGGGTGGTCTTTGGCAGCACTGAGGGCACAGGGAGGCGGAGCCTGGGACGCGGTTGAGCGGTTTCGCTCTGGAGCCCTGCGTGGACCTCAGACGCCAGCGTTCAAGTCGGCCCCACTCCACGGCAACTGGGCTTGGGTGTGAGATGCTCAGTGTGCAGGGGCTGCGTGGGCATGGGCACGGAGTGTGCAGGAAGGCACGGAGAGTCCCCCACAGCAGAAGAGGCAGGGGCGGAAATGCGGGGAGCTGGAGATGGCAGGGAGGAACCCAGGAAAATGGCCAGCAGAGCTGGGGATGACTCTGAGAGGCTGAGAGCCCCCCTCTGAAGGGCAAGGCCACCTGGGCGGGCTCAGTGCGCACGCTACACACTCACAGAGCTGGGGCAGCCCCGGTGTCTGGGGAACGTGCCCGGTGGGCTGTGTAGTGGTCGGCAGGAGGCTGGCCTCGCTCCCGCCCCAGCAAAGGAGGAAGCACAGAGGCTTTGTCAAGGCCCGGACTGCAAGCGCACCCAGGCCAAGGTCCTCACCCCACCGGCTGTTTCTTTACTGTTTTTCCCCATTGCCTTAGCTTAGAGGATAAGGAGGCTCCCACAGGGACCGCCTGGCAGGTGCATGGGCAGAGAGCCAGGGCCTAGGGCTGCGTTTGCTTAGCACTAAGTACCCTGGCCCAGCCCGAGTGCCTGGGTGAACACCAGCTCCGGCTCCTGACCCAGCTCCTTGCCAATGACAGCGGGACCGGCTGCCCTGACTGGTTCCTGTCACTCACAGGGAGTCCTGGGTGGAGACACCAGGTCCTCACCTCAGCCCCGGCCCTGAAGCCGCTGTGGGCATTTGTGGATGACCCAGAGGACGGGGGCTCCCACGGCTGTGGGTCCCTGAGCCTCTCAGATGGACACTGCATCCATTTTTACAACAGCAAAGTGAGACACAGAGCAGGCAGCAAGAACACTGAGCTGTCACAGGGCCTTGAAGGCTCCTGGAGGGACAACGGGGACAGAAATCCACAGTGCACGGGGGACAGCAGAGAGCGCAGAGCTCGGTCAGCCCAGCCACGTCAGGACCTGGGGCCCCTTTTCCCAGTCCCGCCCCTCGCGGGCTCCAAACAGCTCCTAACAAGGCTCATGGAGGAGCTGGGCCGCCCTCACTCAGCTCCACTCACTCTCCCCAGCCCCACACCAGGCCCAGGCCCAGGCCAGAGCCCCTGCAGCCTCCTTGCCAAAGAGGGCGAGATTCGCACCCTGGGACCCGTGCTGGACACTTGATTCCCATCTGAGGGACGCACTTCCATCAGCAGCTTCAGTGACCGCAGCGCTTCTCGCCCCGGGTGACCCCAGAGGCCAGGGCACCGCCCAGCGTTGTCCACAGGATGAGGGACTATTGGACTGGAAAGGGAAGGATGAAGTAGCTGCCCGGGACAGCCCGCATGTGCTGCCTGTTTATGTCAGGGGCGCACAGCGCTGGGGAGCACGGAGGATGCTCTGTCCATACCCACTGTGCTGAGTGTCCCCTTCAATGTCCCTGTGGTGGGGCCTCAGTCCCCAGGGAGGCAGAAGGGGAAATGTGTGGATCCCTTGGAGGGAGGAGCTGGGGTCACCTGGGGTCATTTGCAAGAGGCCTCTGCGACCCCAGGCTCTCTGTCTCTGTGTGACCTGGTTCCAGTGGAACTTCAAACCTGCCACTCTCCGTGGAGGCATGACCATGACCTCATGTACCACTGAGGCCGAGATCTGAACTTCTAACAGCATTTCTTAGCAACTAGCTGTGACACCAAACTGATGAAGACTGACTCTGGGACCACTGGTCTCAGTACTGCCACGCCAGCAATGATGACAACAAGAGTGGTTGTAGGGGCCCCCTGGCTCTCATCTCTGTCTATCTCAGCCTTTATTGGAGCAACAAAGCTGTGGTGGAATGAGAAGGTCATGCTAAGATGGCCGCTGGCAAGCGAGCGTCAGTTTTCAGGAGGGGCTTCGGAAACCCCCTGCAAAAACCCTGGGAAACCCACCTGACAACAGAGCCTGCCTGGCAACAGGCTGTGATTGGTTAGGGCATTGACTGCCCCTTGACCGGATTGGCTGCCTTGGCTATTTAAGCTGCTGTACCCACTGAAATAAACGAGTCTGCAGGCTGCTCGCCTCTGGCCCGCTTTCACCCGACTCCCGGAGTCTGTGTGGTGACCCCTCACCTCTTGTCCCCACCAAGCTCCTCCTCTCAGAACGAATCCACAGCAACATCTGGGGCGACAATGTGACTGAGAGAGAGACAGCATGTTGGACACGGAGAAGTCCCCTCTTGATTTCGGCAAGTAGGCCCCTCGGTGTTTTGTGTGCTGTTCGGTTCTGTGAGGGTGAGCACAGCACAGAACCCCCTCCTATGCCCCTTTCCTTGTCCTTGTCCTCTAAGTGACCCCAGGTTAGGCACACAGCGCCCAGAAGCATACGTTGCTTCTTGGCTCCTCCTTTTACTTTCGGTTTGTCTGGTGAATTCACATAAGGGACTGATCATCCCAGAATTCGCAACCAAGTCATCTTCCCTCACTCGAGAGAGGTGACGCTCCGGAGACACCGTGTGGGCATACGGCCTTAACCTAACAAATCAAGGAAGTCCCCCACTAAGCACAGGACATATGTACGATCTGATACACCACTGTCTCTTTGTCTAACGTAGGGAACCCCTGCAGAATGCCATCAGCTGCTGAGGTGCTAGGAATTTGCATTGTTATGGCAGCAGTGCTGTGCGTGTCTCCTTTGGCTAGAGTTGGCGTGGTGTGCAGCTCTTAAACACTCAAACATGGGAAAGAGACCCCCCTCTCAGAATCCTGCACAGATTACCAAACACAGTGAATCATCTGTGAGTGATAAGAGCCTGTCACTCCAGCCTCTGCCTCACAGGCAACAGTTGATGACTTAGGGAGTGAGAGCTCCCACAGTGATAATGACAGTGTAGCAAACAATGTAGCAAACAATGCAGCAAACAATGTAGCTGAGCCTAGTCAGCCACCCCCCAAATACCCGTGGGATGAACTTAGACGACCTCCAGGCAATAACCCACACGAGGTCATCCCGTCTGCTCCCAGTGATGATCCCCAGATTTGTGGTAATCCCCGGGCACCCCAGGCTCTCAGGGCAGCTGCTAGACCCCAGCCCACCCACATGTTTGCCGTTAACGTAGGAGTGGACATAGAATTCAGGCCCTGGATTCCAACGCCTGTAAAAAGGCTTCTGCTAACCAAGGGTTGAGGATATGCGTGTGTCTTTCCAGAGAATGTGGGACAACCCATTTGGGTACCAGCCAGAAACATCAAGCCTGCAACTGACAGCCAACCAGAACCAGCTGAACAAGACAGAGAGTCCGCCTTGGTAGCAGATGCACCTGCCCTATCATCCTATCCCAAGAAACTGCCCATAGCCACATCCATTACTGTTTTATACCCCACTGGCTCTGGTCAGCCACTCGAATAGCCCAGAGCCTGCGTGCAGTCATGCATTCCTGATCACCATTGTTCCTCATTCCTACCCCCATCTGAGCAAGCACTCCTGTGGTCTCCCATTTTGTGCGCTGGTTAGTCAATGATGGGTAAGATCCCCTGGGGGACAACCTAAGAGAGGCACTGCCATGTAGGGAGACCAAATGGAAATGGGGTCAACAATGGTATGGCCAAGAATCATGCCTCCCGTTGGTCAAAAATAAACGAAAAGGGGGAAATGTGGTGGAATGAGAAGGCCATGCCAAGATGGCCACTGGCAAGCGAGCGACAGTTTTCAGGAGTGGCTTTGAAACCCACCTGGCAATGGAGCCTGCCTGGCAACAGCTATGATTGGATGCCTTTGGATACTGCCTAGCAACAGGCTGTGATTGGTTAGGGCATAGACCGCTCCTTGACCGGATTGGCTGCCTTGGCTATTTAAGCTGCTGTAACCAATGAAATAAATGAGTCTGCAGGCTGCTCACCTCTGGCCTAAATTCAACTCACTCCCGGGGTCTGTGTGTGACTCCGTGCCTCTTGCCCTACCACGCTCCTCCTCTCAAAATGAAGTCAGGCCCGGGGGGCAGGCAAAAGGAGAGGGGTAACCCTGCTCCAACACTCAGGCACAAGCGCTTATCCAGGGAGGGAAGATGTCCTGAGCGCTGCTTCTGTCTGAAACCCCGTTAAAAAATCCTGTGACTGTGATGGGCAGAGGGTTGAGGGCAGAGGGAGAGGGGACCCCCCAAGCCCCAGGGCCTGCGCCCTTCAGTCACTGTTTGCTTCTTGTGAGCTGTCCCAGTGCCAGGTGAGGCACACAGCAGGGTGAGAAGTCAGGCCTGGGGGGCAGGCACCAGGGGAGGGGTCACCCTGCTCTGACGCTCGGGCACAAGCCTTTGTGGCAGGGTCCTTTGCTCTTTTTTAATTTTCCCCTCCTGCCGCCGCCCCCCAGCACCCTCACAGGTCAGGGGACCATGGCTCCCAGGTCGCCGCCGGCTCACACCCCACCCCACCTGCCCACTGTGTTGGTTTCTGATGGACAGACCGACAGATGGAGGCTGGAGAGTCTGCTGCTCCGTCCTCAGACGCTGCACCGTGAGGAGCTGGCCAGCCTCCGTCCAGGAGCCAGCACCCAACCCGGGTCTCCCCTGCGTGGGCACCAAGGACCTGAGCCACCACCGGCCGCCTCCCCGTGTGGGCGTCAGCAGGAAGAGAGCTGGGCCTGAACCCCTGAACTCTGCCCTGGGGGGAGGAGTCTCCCACGGAATCCTGACCACTGTGTGTCATGCCCACCCCAGGGAGCCATCTCTGTTCCTCCTGGGGCCCCTCCGGTGGTGCTGGGCTCCGAGGCCCCGCCCCCATCGCTCAGCCCAGCCTGAGCATCAGCCACGCGGATGCTGACTGAGGTGGGGGGTTCCCCTGCGAGTGGGGCCTGGACAGCATCAGCTGCAGGAATTGGGGAGGGGTGGCACCATCCCTGCTCCCCTCTGCTAGCAGGCTTTGTGAGACTCCGCGGGGCCTCTCGGTCCCATGGAGCTGGGGTCTGTGACAGTGCGGGGAGGGGTCAGGGAGAGGCCACAGTGGCCAGGGGGAACAGGAACAGGGGGCTCCTCTCTGCAGGAAGCCACGTCTGTGATGGTCTGGGTGCTGTTCCAGCGCCCTCTGCCTGCACAGGGCTGCCAGCACCCTCAGCAGGAACCCAGCTCCTTCTGCTTGCTGCAGGCCAACCCCGACCCCCCTCTACCCCTCAACCTCCCAGCCTGTCACAGGGCCTGACCCCGACCCCCCAGGGCCTTTCTGCTTCGTGCTGCGGCCTCTGCCCACCCTGTGTTCCTACAAGGAGGCTGACGCTGTTCCGGGATGAGCACCTCTGTCCGTTCTCCCTGGCTCCTTTCCAGATCAACTTGCCCTGCTGCCTTCCCAAGCCCCAGGCAGCTCCCACGTGGGCCTGGCCTGGGCTCAAGGTCAGCTCCGCGTCCTCAGCGGGGTCGTCCTGGCGTCTCTGTCCCAGCTGGGCCTCTTGGCTTCTGTGGTCCTCTCCTGCCTCCCGCTGAGCCCTCCCCACCCCACCCCTCACCCAGGGCTCCTTGGGAGGACTCTGAGGGGCTGAGAGTCCCCTCCGAAGGGCGAGGCCACCTGGGCGGGGTCAGGCTCAGAGAGCTGGGGCAGCTCTGGTGTCTGGGGAAAGTGCCTGGCGGGCAGTGCAGTGGCCAGCGTGATGCTGGCCTTGCTCCTGCCCCAGCAAAGGAGGAAGCACAGAAGCTTTGTCAAGGCCCAGACAACAAGCACACCAGGCCAAGGGCACTCAGATCCCAGCTGTTGACTTTCTGACCCCCAGCAGAGCAGGATAAGGAGGCTCCCCCAGAGCGAGCCTGCCGGGTGCAGGGCAGAACCCCGGGGCAGCGGCTGGAGTGTGGCCCAGTGCTGAAGATGGCCTCTCCCGGCCCGAGTGCCTGGGTGGACACCAGCTCTGGCTCCTGCCCAGCTCCTTACCCATGAGGGCGGGACCGGCTGCCCTGACTGTTCCTGTCACTCACAGGGGGTCCTGGGTGGAGACAGCGGGTCCTGGTCTCAGCCCTGGCCCCTGAGGCTGCTGTGGGCGCTGCCCCTGCCGCTGTCTGTGTCCCTGGGGATCACAGATGAACTCTGCATACAATTCTACAGCAGCAAACCGAGGACGGAGAGCAGGCAGCAGCAGACGGAGCTGTCACAGGGCCCTGAAGAATCCCCGGAGGGACCAGTGGGACAGAAATCCACAGAGAGGGTGGGGCGGGGAGGGCAGAGAGCACAGAGCTCCGTCAGGACCAGGGCTGCTTTTCCCATTCCCGCCCATCACGGGCCCCATCCGGGTCCCAAGGAGCCCCCAGAGAGGCCCCGGGGGAGTGGAAGGGACGGATGAGGTTGCTTCCTGGGAGATGTCCCACACGCTTCCTGTTGACCCTTGGGCGCAGACACAGAGCCAGGGGGGCAGAGAGGACACTGACCGCAGCCTGTGCCGGGTGTCCCCTTAGACGTCCATGTTGTGGGCCCTCGGTCCCCAGGGCGGCAGGCTGGGGGCTGTGTGATCTGTAGGTGGGAGGTACTGGGCTCATTTGGGAGGGGCTGTGGGACCCCAGGCTCTCTGTCCCTCTTTGATTCTGGTTCTTTCATTGCTTTTATTCTTTCAGATTTATTTATTTATGTTGAAAGTCAGGGTTACAGAGAGAGAAGGAGAGGAAACCTCCATCCTGCTGATTCACCCCCGAAATGACCACATCAGCCAGGGCTGGGCCAGCCAAAGCCAACAGCCAGGAATTTTACCTGGGTCTCCCACGTGGGTGCAGAGGCCCAAAACTTGGACTTGGTGTCTCCGTCCAGGACTCCCTTTGCGAAGCAGGAACCCAACCACAGGAGCCATCCCCCTGCCTCCCAGGATCATCATTAGCCAGGAGCTGGGTGAGGAGCCAGCGCAGGTGCCCCCCAGGATCCTCACCCCAGATCTGGCAAAGTGCGAGACCAAATGCTAGAGCCCGGTTTTCTGCCCATGCACCTGGTGGGTTTTCCTGTGAGAGACCCCGGAGTTTTCTAAGCTGAGCGGGATGGGAAAAGCCAGAGGGATCCTGGACCATGCGTGACCTGGACAACACTAGGAGTTCAGACCCCACGGCGTTCAGGCCACGTGTTCTCCCTGGGTTCCTCCCCTGAGGGGCAGAGGCACCAAGGTCAGGCCTCTGCCAGCAGGTACTGCCCCCCCACCACGGGGTGCTGGGGGCCTCTCTGCACAGGTGGGGGTGGAGCCAGAGGAGGGGCAGGGCCTCTCTGTGGGCTGGGGGAGGGGGGAGGGGCTTCCCTCCCCATCAGGCCTCAACCTCCATTCCAAGCCCAAGGAGCCCTGGGTGAGGGGTGGGGTGGGGAGGGCTCAGCGGGAGGCAGGAGAGGACCACAGAAGCCAAGAAGCCCAGCTGGGACAGAGAAGCCAGGACGACCCCACTGAGGACGCGGAGCTGACCTTGAACCCAAGCCAGGCCCATGTGGGAGCTGCCTGGGGCTTGGGAAGTCTGCAGGGCAAGTTGATCCAGAAAGTGGCGAGATCACGTCTGTGTGGACAGAGTAGGACACCCGGAGGGAGCGAGCTTCCTGGTTGAAGGATCCGATTGGGGGCAGAGGCCAAGGCAGGAAACACAAGGGTGCTGGAGGTCAAGGTTGGGCCCGGCTTCTGGGAGAGACGCGTCCCTAAGTGTGTGCCCCAATTTGGGCTGCTCAAGACAGGGCAGAGGACTTCCTGGGGACCAGTGAGAGGAGAGACAGACAGACAGACAGAGATGGACACGGAGGGGGAGGCCCACACACAGGCGCCGGCGTTCCCTTAGGAGTGGCCCAGCCTCACACCCACCGCGATAAGGATACTGTGGTTATAGATATTTTGTATTTTTTAAAGAGATTTATCCATTCACTTAAAAGGCAGAGTGACAGAGAGGCAGAGGCAGAGGCAGAGGCAGAGAGAGAGAGAGAGAGAGAGAGAGAGAGAGGTCTTCCATCCACTGGTTCACTCCCGCGATGGCCACAACGGCCAGAGCTGTGTCAATCTGAAGCCAGGAGCTTCCTCCAGACCTCCCATGTGGGTGCAGGGGCCCAAGCACTTGGGCCATCCTCCACTGCTTTCCCAGGTGCATTAGCAGGGAGCTGGATGGGAAGTGGAGCAGCCGGGACACAAACGGAGCCCATGTGGGACACTGGCATTGCTGCAGCTTAACAACACTGGGCACAGATTTTTCAAGAATCCTTACTTTAGAGAGACATACAGAACTATTTACCGATGGAACGAGAGAAAAATCTGCAACTGACTGTAAGGTGGTTGGGGAGACGGGAGGTAGCTACAAGACAACCAGGACAGCATTGATCGCAGAGGATCACCGCCGACGCCGCAGAGGGCGTGCCGGGGCTGCCCTGTTCCGATGCCTCTGTTTCTAACGAGATGACTCATTTTAGATGAAAAAAAATAAAAAGATACGTACTATGCATAACACGGTGTTTTTGAAATCCATGTTCTCTCCAGTGGTGTGTCAAATATACTCCCAACTAATTTTTTTAAGATTATTTACTTATTTGAGAGACACCGGCAGCGAGACATACCTGTCTCCCATCTGCTAATTTCTTCCTAAAATGCCCGCGACATGCAGAACCGGACCAAGCCTGGGAATTCAGGCCAGGAACTCAGGTGGTCGCTAGGAACCCAACTACTTGGGGCCGGTGCTGTGGCGTAGCTGGTAAAGCCGCTGCCTGCAGTGCCAGCATCACACGTGGGCGCTGCTTCGAGTCCTGGCTGCTCCACTTCCAATCCAGCTCTCTGCTGTGGCCTGGGAAAGCAGGAGAAGATGGCCCAAGTCCTTGGGCCCCTGCACCCGCATGGGAGACCTGGAAGAAGCTCCTGGCTCCTGGCTTCAGATGGGCCCAGTTCTGGCCATTGTGGCCAACTGGGGAGTGAACCAGTGGATGGAAGTCCTCTATCTCTCTGCCTCTCCTTCTCTCTCTGTGTAACTCTGACTTTCAAATAAATAAATAAATCTTTAAAAAAATAGAAAAAAAGAAGCCAGCTACCTGAGTCACCATGGCTGCCTTCCTGTGGAATCCATCAGACCCTGGCAAACCACACTGATATTGTCTGAGTAAACCAGCAAGGGGAGAACACGACAGCCGCGGTGGCCTCTGTGTCCTGGAGACGTGAACCTGCTGACTGGGGGATGGGATGTGACAATTCAGCCATGTCACACAGCTCCTCTGTGGCTGGTTGGGGTTGTGTTAGGAGCCTGAGTTTCCTATATCCGATTGGACGCCCTTGGGGACGTGGTCAGCCTGGTGTCACTGTCCCTGTCACCCCGTGAGCAGGACTCATTTCCCCTAAAGACCTGCAGAGCCTGCACACCAATGGCTTGACGTCCACAGTGGATGCATGAGGGGTGGAGACGTGATGGACACTCATGCTGACAGGTGCAGCCACCTACAGATAAGGAAGCTGTGGCTCCGGGACTCAGCAGGCAGTGGGTGGCAGCCGGGGCATTGCTCTTCTGCTAGGCTCTGCAGCTCCCTTTTCCGCGGGGGCTCTGGGGAGGCTCTGGGCTCTCACTGGGCCCGGGCCCGTCACTTAACCCTGTGGTCTTTGGTCTCCAAGAGATAGCAGATCCACATCAGCAGCAGCAGCATCTCTCTCTCTCTCTCTCTCTCTCTCT
Organism: Lepus europaeus; assembly: GCF_033115175.1. NCBI lineage: Eukaryota > Metazoa > Chordata > Mammalia > Lagomorpha > Leporidae > Lepus > Lepus europaeus. Next base: position 53,093,804 of record NC_084847.1, on the reverse strand, counting down.
CTCTGCCTCACATCTCTCTCTCTGTCTCGCTCTCTCCCCCCTTTAAATAAAGTAATATTATAAAGAAGCACAATTGCCACACAGAGCCCGGGTTCAATCCACATCTCTGGAACCTGACTCTCATAACTGCCAGCTCTGAGCTAAGCGGCAGCCTTGCTTCACCCAGGGAGCAGGGCCGGGAGCGGGGGACGTCTCCCAGGTCCTGGGGCACAGTCAGCTCTCCTGGCAGGGGAACGCAGGGTGCTGAGACCCCACCCCAGGCGCCCCTCTGCAGCAGACGACGGGGTGGCTGTGCCTGGCCGCGCTCCCTCCAGAACCAGCCTTTATTGGAGGGGAGGTCAAGGCGGGAGCTGGGGGCCCAGTGCACGGGGCTCCGGGGCTGAGCAGGGAGGCTGAGCCAGGCCTAGAAGAAGGTGAGGCGGGTGGAGGCAGGGACCCCGCAGCTCTCCTTGTGCTCCTCAAACAGCCGCTCCAGGGCGTCCATGTAGAGCCTGTGGTAGTGGTCAACTTGCTCCTCGCTGGCATTGCTGCACTGGGGCACGGGGATGGGGCCGCCCACTGCAGGGGAGGGAGACACGGGTGAGCCAGAGCTGCCGCTGGCCATGCCACCCATGGCAGCCTCCTCCCTGCAGGAGGGCACTCACCCACGGTGGTGATGGGCACGGGCAGGGGCAGCAGACCCCAGGAGTTGGGTGAGAAGAGACCACGGCCCCAGAAGATGTAGAAAGGCAAACCAACGATCTCATGGTAGAGGGACTGGCACAGGTGCTGCCAGGAGCCTTCGATAAAAGCCTTAGTTTTGAAGATGTCATTCTCCCCAAAGGAGTACACAGGTACCATGGAGGCCCTGGGAACGGTGAGGAAGAGAGAAGACACTGGTCAGTTTCCAGTCTGACACCCCCAAAGGGTACCTTGGGGACTGCTTGTCTCTTCTGTAGCCTCCTGATTCCACTTCCCAAGGTCTTTGGAGACACATGACCATATCTGCACAGAAAGTTCTGGAAGGAAGCCTCAGCTGTCTTGACCAATGGCTGTGTGTTGGGCTTGGCATATTCGTGTTCTCACTCAGTGTTTACAGCTGCAGCCTGGTGGCAAGGCAGGCGAGAGCCGTGTGTACAGGTCAAGGTCAAGTCCAAGGCTTTGTCTCAGAGATAAGGTTACAAGGGGAACCCAGGGTGTCTGGAACCTAGAGCCCTGCTGTTTTCAGTCTGACTCTGCCCTGTTCAGACCGTTAGGAGCCTGGGACAGGGCACAGCACAGAGAGGGCACGCAGGCTGAAAGGAACCTCTAGGTGCAAGATGTGAAACCCTGGGGACCCACAGCCTCACCTGCAGGGGCTGGGACGCCTGGGCAGGGCAAGACCAGCCCGGTCTTGGCACCTGCACACCCACTTACCCATGTCTCAGTGCCAGGCGCACGAAGCCTTTGCGATCATGGAGCTTGGCTAAGTGCCGTCCTGGGGCCGTGGAGAAGAGTTCCTTGCCTCCTCCAATCATGATGACCATTGCCTGGCCCCGCTGGGGCTGAGAGAGGACAAAGTCCAGGCTCTGGCGGCTCACGGGACGCAGTCCTGGGTCATGAGCAGTAGGGAGCAGTCACCAGTCCCTCTGCGGCTCCCAATTCCCTCACCCCACCCTTTAACTGGGAAGAGGGAGCCCCACATCTTGTGCTTTCTGAGCCCTGGACCCCCATCTAAGCCCCTGCTGAGCATGGCGGTGCTGAGGGCAAGTCTGGTCCTGATGAGGGCAGGAGCTCCTGGGGGAGATGAGGGCCAGGGGCTGCTTCCTCCCCTTCAGGTGAGGCTCACCAAAAGCCATGATGTAGTCCCGGAAGATTGGGATGTAGAAGACCCTGGTCAGTGTGGCTAGCCAGGGCTGCAGCCCTGGGAAGAGCCGGGAGAAGGCATTGCACTCAGTGGTGAAATTACTGAAGGATCCGGTGCACATGATGCCATGGGGGTGGGATCCCAGCACGTAGTTCTGGCTGGGGGGCAGCTCTGCTGTCTTCACCAGCTGCAGGAGAGGAGGGAGGCAGAGAGGGGAGACAGCAGCTGCAGGTGCTGCCTCTGCCCCTGCTGACTTCAGAGGTCAAGGCCCTGGGAGGGGATCAGGTGCACCTGTCCACCCTGCCCCTCTGTGAGCCTAGGCAGCGGGTCTCAGGCTGCTGGACAGGGAAAGGGGGGCAGGGGCAGGGGATTGGGGTGGGGAAGGGGGAGGAGGCTTCTCTGGGGAGGTGACCCCTCACCTTGATAGGAAAGTAATCCCGTTGGTGTTTCCAGATGGCCCAGGTCCTTGTCCACTTCCACCGCCTTCCCCCTGCGGGCAGAGATGCGGGTGGCAGAGTCCCCGAGGCACCCTCCCCATCTCTCCCCACCTGGAGCCCTGCCCAGAGCTCACCTTGGCTGGGTGTGTGCCTGTCCAGGTAGATCCACAGCATGTAGAGAACAGACAGAGGCCAGAGCCGTGTGAAGAGGAGGAAGAGGAGAAGAACAATGGAGAAAGGGACTGTGCAATGGTGAGAAAGAAAAATGAATTCCCCTGGGAAGTCCAGTTCTTAAGCCTGCTCCTACCTCCTTCCACCTGCATGGAACACTGGGCAGGGCCATCTGTACTGGTGCTGTCCCTGTCCCCTGACCCAAGTGTCCCCGCCAGCAGCCCAGCTGTTTCCAGCCAGTCCCTCTCCACCAAGCAACGCCAGGCACCTCTGCCTCCCCCTTATTCTCACCTAAGGCCACGAAAGTAATCACATAGTACATGGCGCCTAGTACTTCCAGCCACTGTTTCTTCAACGTCTTCACAGGGCGAGGAGGCATGGAGGATGTGGAGTCGGCCATCCTGGTGCCTCCCTCTGCCTGCAGGGCTCCAGGTGGGGTCCCAGGGGTCCCCTCTGCCAGGGTCCAGGCTTTGGCTGGCGAAATGCCTGTGTCTGGAGCCCCAGAAGTGTCCAGTCCCTCTGAGACTGCTCCTTAAAGGTCTGGGCTGAGCCTGGGAGGGGCTGGAAGGGGGAGGAGGGTGTGCAGGGGGAGGGGCAGCACCTGGATGCAGGGAGTGGACAGAGCCCGGCTCAGCCCCGTTTACTCCCTGACCATGCCAGGTACCAGGAGCCCAACTGAGACTGCACAGAGCGGGACCCCACTCTGGCCTCTTTGGGGGTCTCTAGGAATTTCGGGTCTCCCTGGGGAGCCTCTCCAGATCTTTCCACCCCATCTTGGACCACCCACCTTGCAGACAGACACACAGACACCTCAGGTGCCTTCCCATCTTGAATTCCACTCCCCCACCAAAGGCACCAGTTTGGGGCCAATGTCAGCGTCTTGCCCAGGGGAGGACCAGATGCCCGTCTGTGTGGACGCCGTGGCACACCTGCTCCCCTTGTGCAGCTGTGTGAGTCACTCCAGGTAGAGTGTGTGCAGCGCATCCTCCTGAGGCCGGCTGGGCCATGGGCATCGCTGCACCGGGTCTGGGGCCCCCTCTGCGGGTGGACAGTGGTCACTGGGATCCCCTGGTCTGCCTGTTTCACAGGAGCCACAGCCATGGAGTTCAGGACTGGAGCCGTTTCCCAAGAAACATCCTAGGGGTTCTCGCAGGGCAGGGACAATGCTCTCTCCAGAGGCGCGGCCCAGATTGGGAGGCCGGGTCACAAAAGGGACCCCAGGGGCTGTCGCGGGGCTGATACGGGAACCCAGGACTTTCCAGGATTCTCTGGGCTCACATTTAGTGTATTGGCACAGAAACGTGGCAGGAGGCCCAGGGGGCCTTGGGACAGCGGCAGGGTCGTGCTCAGTGCGGGCTGCAGGGCCACCTGGGCCTGGCACACCCCCCAGAAGGCACCAGGGAGCCCTGGGGGAGCAGAGGTTCGGCTGAGCCCTGGTGCCTGCTCCTCTGCCCCCCCCCCCCCCCCCACTGTTCATGGCCTCTGCTCCAGAACTGGCCGAAGAATCCATTCTGATTGCTGATCCACAGGCACAGGGCGCTGGGTTTAGTTCCAGGAAGACCGGGCTCAGCCGCTTTCACGAGGTGGGAAGCAGAGACTGCACGGCTCCCACCTGTCCCTGTGGCTGTTACTGGCGAGGGGTAGGGGTGGGAGGTGGGGGTGGTTCTAAGTCTCCTCTGAAGCTTCTTCCCCCACCCCACCCAGCACGGTGTTCCCAGTACCCTCGAGGAGATGGAGAGCTTGTCACGGAAATGTCCCCTTCTGTTCGGGTGTTGGGAGCTCAGTCCCAGAGAGGCAGTACTGGGAGGTATGTGGGCCTTAAAGAGGGGGGGCCTGGTGGGAGGCGCTGGAGTCACTTGGGGGTGCCTTAGAAAGGGATTGTGGGGCCCCGGTATCTCCCTCTCTGTGATCCTGGTTCTGATGTATCCACAAACCTACACGCCCCAGATGCCCTGACCAGAACTTGAGCTCCCATAGGCGCCATGGCCTTGAACCCCCAACACCGAGCTGAATTGGCAGCAGCAGACCCCGGGAGTTGGGCTGAAGAGACCACGGCCCCAGAAGATGCAGGGAGCTATGCTGGTGACCCTCTTGCAGGTGACCTGGCACAGGTACTGCCAGGAGCCTTTGGGGAAAGCCTTGCATCTGAAGGTGTCGTTCTCCCCAAAGGAGTACACAGGCACCAGGGAGGCCCTGGGAGGGGTGAGGAAGAGAGAGGACGCTGCTCAGGGTCCTGGTCTGCCCTCACAAAGCCCTTTGGTCTGTGAGTCCCTCCCCTGTCTCCTGAGGCCACTTCCCAAGGTCTTTGGAGACACATGACCACGGCAGCACAGAAAGTTCTGGAAGGAAGCCTCAGCTGTCTTGACCAATGGCTGTGTGTTGGGCTTGGCATATTCATGTTCTCTTTCAGTGTTTACAGCTGCAGCCTGGTGGCAAGGCAGGCGTCAGCCCTGGGTACAGGTCAAGGTCAAGGTCAAGTCCAAGGCTTTGAGACAGAGCTGGAAAAGGAAACTGGATTGTGAGCCAGAGCCCCTGCTCATTGCAGGCTGTGCTTTCCCCTGTGTGTGAGCGTGGGCGGCATTTGTGAAAGCGTGTCCACGGGGGCTAGGAGCAAGGCATGCCAGGGCTGGCAGGACCCTCCAGGCGTGGGGAGCAGTGATCTGCTCTGGGGACCCACTGTCCACCACACCTGTGACTGTTCAGGGAGAGACCAGCCCACCCTGGGACCTGCTGCCCAGCCACCTGAGCCTCAGTGCCCGGCGCATGAAAAGTCTGCCATTCAGAAGACACAGGCTGTGCCACCCTGGGGACATGCACGGGCCTCCTGGGCACCCCGATCACGATGACCACCGCCTGGCCCCACTGGGGCTGAGACAGGACAAAGCCTAATGGGACGCATCCTGGGTCGTGAGCAGTGGGGAGCAGTCACCGCTCCCTCTGTGGCTCCCGATTCCCTCACTCCCACATCTTGTTTCTTCCAAACCCTGCATTCCCCGATCTGTGCCCCTGCAGAGCGTGGTCAGTGCTCAGGTTGGGTCCCGTCATCTGGGTGGTGGCCCTTGTAGTGGTGGGGAATGGTCAGGCCAGGGGCTGCTTCCTCATTCACTATGAGGCTCACCTCTGAGTGCAATGTGATCTTGGAACACGGGACAGTAGAAGAGGCTGGCCAGTGTGGCTAGCCAGGGCTGCAGCCCTGGGAATAGCTGGGAGAAGGCATTGCACTCCATGGTGAAATTACAGAACGCTCCGGTGCACATGACCCCGTGGGGGTGGGCCCCCAGCACGTAGTTCTGGCTGGGGGGCAGCTCTGCTGTCTTCACCAGCTGCAGGAGAGGAGGGAGGCAGAGAGGGGAGACAGCAGCTGCAGGTGCTGCCTCTGCCCCTGCTGACTTCAGAGGTCAAGGCCCTGGGAGGGGATCAGGTGCACCTGTCCACCCTGCCCCTCTGTGAGCCTAGGCAGCGGGTCTCAGGCTGCTGGACAGGGAAGGGGGGGGCAGGTGCAGGGGAGTGGGGTGAGGAAGAGGGAGGAGGTGTCTCTGGGATGGGTGGAAAATAATCCCTTTGGTGTTTCTAAATCGCTGAGTTGCTTGTGCACCCACACCGCCTTCCCCCTGCGGGCAGAGATGCGGCTGGCAGAGTCCCCGAGGCACCCTCCCCATCTCTCCCCACCTGGAGCCCTGCCCAGAGCTCTCCTTGGCTGGGTGTGTTCCGGTCCAGGTAGATCCACATCAAGTAGACACCAGAAACCAGAGCCGTGTGAAGAGGAGGAGGAAGGAGCAAGGGACTGAATAAAGGTGAGAGAGAAAAATTAATTCACCTGAGAACCCCAGATCTGCAGCCCAGCTCCCCACCTGCACGGAACACCTGGCACGCGCTTGTGATCTTTCCCACCTTTGAGTCCACTCCCCCACACGCAGGCACCAAGAAGACTCCTTCTGGCGCGCAGGGGGATACGTGTGCAGCTAAGTGAGGCTGTGTATCCTTCCACGTGGTCCTCTGAGTGTGGCTTGTGGTCTTGGGACAGGTGGGTGAGCCGCTCCACAGCGCCCCACACGGCTGCTGTGTGCAGCGCAGCCGGCTCCCAGGCGCGGGAGCTGAGGGGACAGAGCTCTGCCCAGGTCTGGATCCAGGGAAGAGGCTGTGCTGGGATACGCTGCCCAGAGCTAGCAGGCCAGGCCCCATGAGGGATCTTCTGGATAGGCTTGGGGCGGGAGCAGAGGGCGAGGCGTGGGGGGAAGGGCAGCAGGAGGCCCAGGCTTCCTGGAACAGTGGCTGCAGGACACCCTGCCCCCAGCGCAGCCACCAGCCCTGGGATTCGGGAACTGTGGAAGAAATCCTTCTCCCCAAAGGAGAAGACAGGCACAGGCGGCACGGGGGAGCAGGGACAGGTGGAGCCCTGCCGCCCTGCAGCTGCCCTCCCTCCCCACCGCGCAGGCCGGGGGCAGGGGTCATGGCAGCCCAGCGCCAACTTAACCAAGCGCTTCTGCTCCATGAACCCCAAGCTCAGGCCGTCAGCTGTTGCCTCCAGTGCCTCTGGGAGCCTGCGCGTGACCAGGACACCCCCAGGCAAAACAGCAGGCAGGCAGCGCTGGCCTTGGCTGAGACCCAATGAGGCCATGGGGGTGCTGGCAGAGGGTGGGGCCTTTATGCCTGGGCTTAAAGAGAAGAGCGAGGAGGGGGTGGGGCTGGGAGGCCTGGTCAAGGCCTGTCCTTGTCCCTGGACCCTTGGGGCTCCCAAGCAGCCTCCAAGCTGCGTCCAAGCTTGTTAGTTTCCTGGGCCTGTCTCAGACCCAGCTCCCTCCACATGGGGTGGGCACCAGGCTCAGGGATTTGGGGCAGGGGTCCTCATTCCCTCTCCCAGTGCTCCCCACTCCAGCCCTGGGGGTCCAGACAGAGACCATGTGGGGTGTAGCGGCTTCCTCCCCTCCCACCCCTCCTTCCCCATTCACTCCCACCTGTCCCCAGGGGCGATGCCCAGCTGACGCCTGCCAATCAGATGGCTTCCTTTGGAATATCTCCCTGCCTCTGCTCCCACAAAGGTCCCCACATCGGAAACGGCCCGAAGGGAGACCCTCCAGGGCAGCCCCTCCTGCACCACTGGGCCCACTGGGGACAGCCCTCCCCTGCCCCGGGGTCGTCATCCTGCTCCCCCCACCTCTGCCCCCTCCACCCTGCATAGGGGGTGTGTCCTTGCTTTCCCTGTGTGGATGCCTGGGGGAGGGGCTGAGCACCGCAGACTTTTTGGGGTCTGCTGGGCCTGGGATCCAGGGTGTCCTATCTGGGGGTCCCCAAGGGCGCTCCTCTGGCTCCCTCCCTTACCCCCTGACCCACTGTCTCCTTCCTGCCTCCTCCTGGGGCTCAGGTCCTTAGCTCTGGGCCCTGAGCACTTTCTGTAGAGAACCTGCTGTCTCTAAGCTCCTCCTCTCCACACCCTGTCTTCCCGCCCTCCACATGCCTTAAAGGCCCCAACATTGGCAGGTGTGGGGGGTGCAGTGGGAATGTGTGTGGGGGGCCCAGGGCTCCAGGATGCCGTGGATGTCTCCACCACCCCCTCCTGGACCCTTGCTAGCCCAGCTCTCCATTTCCTCCGAGGCCCTGCTCCCACGCCCACCACCCTCTTAAAATTCAAACACCGCCCCCCCCACTGGTGGCCCCGCCCCTGGCCATTACCATGGGGTCCTATTGGTCAGAGCTCTGTGAGCTCAGATGTCCATCACCCTTCCTTGCCTGGCCTACCTGGCTCCAGCGTGCAGGGCACCAACAGGAGCAGAAAAGTGTCGAGGCCAGTGCCAGGGTCAGGACACTGAGGTTTGGGCCATCGGGGACAGTGCTCAGGGGCTGTGGCTGCCCTTGTGCGAGGCCCCTCCCCAGGCTGCTGCCACCTGCAGCCCCTGCCACAGCCCCCTCTCTGTCTCTCAATGGCTCTTCTCCTTCGTGGGGTATGGAGACCCCCAGATCCCAGGGATGCAAGTGGACCCAGCACCTGCCCCTCTGCCTCCCCTTTCCCTCAGGGAGGCAGCCCAGGGACCCGGGCCCATGAAGCAGTCTGGGGAGCCTGTGGGTGGAGGGTTGGAGTGGGGAGGGGACTTAGGCCCTGGAACCAGGGCAGGGGCAGAGGGGACACCAGGCTGCAGCTCCTGGGTTCTGAGTGCGCCCCCTCCTCCAGCCCAGGTGTGCCTGGTGGCTTTGATCTTTGTGCTCCTGAGCCGGGCCTGGACCCTTGGGGTCCTCTACCTGGTCAGGCTGTACTGGGACAGAGACACAGCCAGGGCTGGAGGCCGCCGCTCTGCCTGGGTCCGGGACTGGGCCATCTGGAGACACTTCCGGGACTACTTCCCCATCTCCAAGAGGGTGCTGGGGACACTGTGGTGGGGAAGGTGAGGCTCACAGGAGACTGGGCACCCGCTCCCCCAAGCACAGCCTCAGGGACGGGTGGGGCTGTGCCCCCTGCCCCCCAGCTGGTGAGGACGGCCCAGTTGCCTCCCTCCTGGAATCACCTCTTCCGCTTCCACCCCATGGAGTCCTGGTGGCCAGGACGGTGGCAGCTGCCACTTGGAGGCCTCCAGCTTTACTTGCGTGAGGGCAAGGCGGGGGCCTGCCCTGGGGCTTTGGGGAGGGGGACTTGCTGGCTTCATCACCAGCCACCACCCAGCACTGCCGATCTCAGCCCAGGGGTGCCAGGGGCCTGGAGATGGTGCCGGCTGGGCCTGGGAGCAGCACCACTCCTGGCTGTGCTGAGCTGGCCCTGGTGAGGGGCTGCCTGCCCCACCCACAGTGAGAAGGCCCACCTGCAGTCCCCCTGGTCAGAGCAGCTCACGGACAGACCCTTGCTGGCTGTCAAGTACTGCGGACCTGACCGAGTGTGGAGGACCTCCCGCGGGGCCCCCAGCTCTCACACCGGCCTCACCCCTTCCCCTCACCTCCCTGGGCCAGGGGTGGGTCACCGTGGCAGGTGGTGCCATAGCCCTGACCTTCACCCTGGCCTCCTGAGGGTCTGTGCAAGGAGGCTCAGTCTATAACTCTGCTGTCTGAATCAACACATCTTCAACAACAACAACAGAAAGCAAACCTAAGATGAGGATCAAGAAGCAATGGCACTGAGCGGCCACAGCCTTCGAGGGAGGCTCAGAGGACCACGTGGGACAGAAGCCCACAGTGAGTAGGGAGCAGCAGAGAGCGCAGAGCTCGGTCAGCCCAGCCTCATCAGGACCTGCGGCCCAGTTCCCATTCCCACCCCTCACGGGCCCCACTGGGTTCCCATCAGCCCCTAGCAAGGCCCGGGAGGAGCGGAGCGAGGCACCCTCACTCTGCTCCACTACCGCGCCCTGGCTCCACGCCCAGGTCCAGCTCAAACCCCCTGCAGCCGCCTGTACCAGGGAGGGGGATTCGGACACTGGGACCCAGGTCCCTCCCCTCCCTGCACCTGCTGGCCTCTGACCCAGCTCAGCTCTGCCCCAGCTGCCCCCTTCCCGTCCCTCCCCCCCGGGGTCTCCTCCCAACCCTGTCCTGACCCTGCCAGCTCTGAGCTAAGCGGCAGCCTTGCTTCACACAGGGAGCAGGGCCGGGAGGGGGAGACGTCTCCCAGGTCCTGGGGCACAGTCAGCTCTCCTGGCAGGGGAACGCAGGGTGCTGAGACCCCACCCCAGGAGCCCCTCTGCAGCAGACAGGACGGGGTGGCTGTGCCTGGCCACGCTCCCTCCAGAACCAGCCTTTATTGGAGGGGAGGTCAAGGCGGGAGCTGGGGTCCCAGTGCACGGGGCTCAGGGGCTGAGCAGGGAGGCCGAGCCAGGCCTAGAGGAAGGTGAGGCGGGTGGAGGCAGGGACCCCGCAGCTCTCCTTGTGCTCCTCAAACAGCCGCTCCAGGGCGTCCATGTAGAGCCTGTGGTAGTGGTCAACTTGCTCCTCGCTGGCATTGCTGCACTGGGGCACGGGGATGGGGCTGCCCACTGCAGGGGAGGGAGACACGGGTGAGCCAGAGCTGCTGCTGGCCGTGCCACCCACGGCAGCCTCCTCCCTGTAATTGGGCACTTACCCACGGTGGTGATGGGCACGGGCAGGGGCAGCAGACCCCAGGAGTTGGGCGAGAAGAGACCACGGCCCCAGAAGATGCAAGGAGAAAAGCCAGCAAACTTCTTGAAGGTGACCTGGAACAGGTACTGCCAGGAGCCTTTGGAGAAACTCCTAGTTTTGAAGATATCATTCTCCCCAAAGGAGTACACAGGTACCAGGGAGGCCCTGGGAGGGGCAAGGAAGAGAGAAGATGCTGCTCAGGGTCCTAGACAGACACACCGGCACCCTGGGGGCAAAAAGTCCCTCCCCTGACTGAGGTCACTTCCCAAGGTCTGGAAGCTCTTATGTCTGCATGGAAAGTTCTGGAAGGAAGCCTCAGCTGTCTTGACAGACAGCTGTGTGTGGGGCTTGGCGTACTCATGTCCTCACTCAGTGTTTACAGCTGCAGCCTGGTGGCAAGGGAGGTGACAGCCCTGGGTACAAGTCAAGGTCAAGTCCAACGCTTTGTCTCTGAGACAGGGTCACAAGGAGAACCCAGGGCTCTGGGCCCAACGTCCTTGCTGGTTTCAGTCTGAGGCTGCTCACCGAGGAGGAGAAGTGGGCACAGCCCAGGTGTGAGAATGTGGCATCAGGGCCGACAGGTGCGTCCCGGTGCAGGGTGTGCTGTGGGCTCCGGAGAGCGCTCTGTCAGCTGCGGGTATTCTGAGGTCTGACCCGGGACCCAGCCCCGCCTCGGCTCCTGCACGCCCACTCACCCATGTCTCAGCGCCAGGCGCACGAAGCCTTTGTGTCTTTTGAGTTCGAGGCTGTGCCGCCCTGGGGCCGAGTACAGGACCTCCTGGGCACCCCCGATGACAATGACCACCGCCTTGCCCCGCTGGGGTTGAGACAGCACAAAGTCCAGGCTGCGCCGGCTCGCGGGACGCAGTCCTGTGTCATACACAGTGTGGAGCAGTCACCACTCCCTCTGTGGCTCACCCGAGTCCCTCACCTCACCCATTAGCAGGGGAAGGGGGAGCCCCACTCCTCATTTTCCAACCCCCCATCCCCACCCCATGCTAAAGGAGAGCATGGCCAGTGCTCAGGACAGGTATGGAGTCCTGGTGCAGAACGCCCTGGCCAGGGGCTGTCTCCTGCCCTTTAGCCTGGGTCTTACCACCAGCCATGATGTAGTCTCGGAAGACTGGAAGGTAGAAGAGGCCGGCCAGTGTGGCTAGCCAGGGCTGCAGCCCCGGGAAGAGCTGGGAGAAGTCATTGCACTCGGTGGTGAAGTTACAGAAGGCTCCGGTGCACATGACCCCGTGGGGGTGGGCCCCCAGCACGTAGTTCTGGCTGGGGGGCAGCTCTGCTGTCTTCACCAGCTGCAGGAGAGGAGGGAGGCAGAGAGGGGAGACAGCAGCTGCAGGTGCTGCCTCTGCCCCTGCTGACTTCAGAGGTCAAGGCCCTGGGAGGGGATCAGGTGCACCTGTCCACCCTGCCCCTCTGTGAGCCTAGGCAGCGGGTCTCAGGCTGCTGGACAGGGAAAGGGGGGCAGGGGCAGGGGATTGGGGTGGGGAAGGGGGAGGAGGCGTCTCTGGGGAGGTGACCCCTCACCTTGATAGGAAAGTAATCCCTTTGGTGTTTCCAGATGGCCCAGGTCCTTGTCCACACAAACAGTCTTCCCCCTGGGGCAGAGATGGGGCTGGCAGAATTCCCCATGCACCCTCCCCATCTCTCCCCACCTGGAGCCCTGCCCAGAGCTCACCTTGGCTAGGTGTGTCCCGGTCCACGTACAGCCACATCATGTAGAGAACAGACAGAGGCCAGAGCTGTGTGAAGAGGAGGAAGAAGAGAAGAACCATGGCGAAAGGGCCTGGAGAACAGTGATGAAGAAAAAAGAATTTCTCGGGAACCCCAGTTCTGCAGCCACACCTCCCGTCCTCCACCTGCAGGGATCCCCTGGCAGGGGCATCTGCCCTGTCCAGTCCCCAGGTGTCCGAGCCTCCCACAATGCGATCCTCCCTCCAATGCTCTCTCCCCAGGCAGAGCCCCCCACCCCTTCCCCCTTATTCTCACCTAGGAACAGAAAAGAAAACACATAGTGGAAGACGCCCACTACTTCCAGCCACTGCTTCTTCAGGGTCTTCCTGGAGCCAGGGGGCACAGCGGCTGGGGAGACGTCCATCTTGGTAGCCATCTCTGCCTGTAGGGCTCCAGGTGGGGTCACTGGTGTCCCCTCTCCCAAGGTCCAGGCAGTGGCTGGGGAGATGCGTGGATCGGGAGCCCCAGAAGTGTCCAGGCTCCCTCTGAGACTGATCTTTGAAAGTCCTGGCTCTGTCAGTCTGGGCTGACCCTGGGAGGAGGGGGTGCAGGGGGGGGTGTGCAGGGGAGGGGCAGCGCCTGAGATAGGGATGCAGGGCGTGGCTATGAAGCAGGCCAGCCTGCCCACTGGGCCCCAGGTGCAGGTGGTGGCAGCAGCCAACTGAAACAGGTTGAGCACTAGGTTGAGTGGTTCCCTCTCTTCAGATCTCTGGGGATGTCCGGTCTCCCCCAGGTGCCATCGCAGGCCCCGAGATGCCCGGGACCCCTCCCACCATACACACCAACACACCAACCCCGGGAATTCTTCTCTCCTTTACTTCCCTTTGTCTCCCTTCCCCTGCAGATTAAGTGGGCCTCCCTGGGACCACAGAGCGGCCACCGACCACCTAATTAGAACAGGAAGGGACACCATCGTGGGCGTCTGCTCCTGGAGCTGCTGCCTGAGCTGCTCTGTGTGGAGCGCAGACAGCAGGTCCACTGTGTCCATCTGCATCCGGACGGCAGGTGCACCAGCGGTCACAGGGATCCCTGGCCCCACCCCACACCAGTAGCAAGATGGCTGAGGTGTTGGCCAACCCACCATGAGCCTAGGTGCAGCTCTGCTGGGTCAACCCAGAGCAGGAGGTCAGTCCCCAGCAGGGATGGGGACAGGCCGCAGGGAGCCCAGCGGAAGACCTCACTCAGCAGGGACCAGAACTTCCTACAGCTGGCCTTCCGCAGCCTGTGGGTTCCAAAGCGGACAGCTGGAGGCCCTAGGGTGCAGGCAGGCAGCTCAGCCCTGGCCCTGCAGCCTGATCCTTCCCCATGGGCAGCCGGTACCAGGGACACGACTTTGCCGGGTGCTCCAGCATCAACTGCCCCAGTCCACTCTGAGTGCACGTGTGCTAGGTTGGGGCTTGGGTTTAATGTCCATCACCTCTAGCACCTCCCACAACCAGGAGAGCCCCTGACTGCCCCAGGCCCGGACAGCAGTCACACAGCCATCTTGGGGGGGGGGGGGGCTCACACAGGGTGAGCTCTTGTTATTCTTTTTTTAAAAGATTTATTGGAGCCAGCACCGTGGCATAGCAGGTATGGCCACAGCCTGCAGTTTCGGCTTCCCATATGGGCACCTGTTCGAGTCCTGGCTGATCCACTTCTGATCCGGATCTCTGCTTTGTCCTAGGAATGCAGTGGAAGATGGCTCAACTCTGTGAACCCTGCACTCATGTGGGAGACCCGGAGGAGGCTGCTGGCTCTTGGCTTCGGATCAGTTCAGCTCTGGTCATCGTGGCCAAATAGGGAGTGACCAGCAAATGGAAGACCTCTCTCTCTCACTCTCTGCCTCGCCTTCTCTCTCTGTGTAACTCTGCCTTTCAAATAAATATATATATATTCCTTTTATAAAATAAAATAAAGTTTTTTAAAAAAAAGCAAATACAGAGGCAGAGTTACAGAGCCGAGGCCCAAGCACCTGACCCTTGAGTCAGGCCTGGGTCGCTGAGTCCCCTCTGCATCCCCAGCCGGCCTGAGCCACGGCTCCCGGGTTCTTGGAAACACAAGCTGTGTTCCCTGGTGACCCCAGCAATGCTCTCCGCCCCTCAGTGAGGAAGGGGAGAGCCACCTGCACACCGGAAGTCACCTGACCGCCTAGGACCTCAGCTCTCAGCTCCCCCTCCTTGCTCTCAGGAAGGGATGGGGTGGGGACTCTTTCCTAAGGGAGCCTGCATCTGGGGTCAGCTGGCTGGTGGTGGGGGTTGGGGTGAGGGGGGCAGGGAGCTCCCAGGATCAAAGCAAGCTGGTCACAGCCCTGGGCAGGACAGATAGGGCCCAAGGTTTGTCAGGGGCTCCAGCCAAGGCATGGCGGGAACTGGCCCCTTCCCACCCAGCACAGCGGGTACACCTGGCTCCTTGGAACTCAGGTGCACTCAGGTGAGCAGGCGGGGCAGAGGCTCCTCCTGGACCCAGCTCCAGCCAGAGGGCACCCCCTACCCCGCCCTGGGCCCTTCCTACCATCTCAGAATCAGGAAGTGCGCACTGGGACCCCCGGAAGACAGGGGAGGCCCTGGGGGTGGGCCTGTGGAAGGTCCCCCATGGGCAGAGGGGGGACCAGGAAGTCTGTGGGGAGGGGCTGGTCCCCAGGGCCTGGGGTGCAGGAGGGGCTGTGCATTGGGGTCTCTCTCTACCCTTTTGCCTGCAGGGGCACTTGAGGGGGTTAGAGTGAGGGGAGGGTAATGTGAGGGTGGGTGGGAGGTGGGGTGGCAGGTTTCTCTGGACATGGGGATGCAGGTGCAGGTGGAGCCAAACACCACCAGAGAGGCGAGGAGGGCAGCCAGCCACCCGGGACCCCCAGTGCCATCCTCACTTGGCTCCGGTTCTCTGGCCATGGAGGGGTCCTGGAAGGATGTGCAGCTCCATTCCAACTAGGGGGTTGGACCCTGCTCAGTCTGTTAGGTAGGAAGTCAGATATGAGCTTATGTGTGTGTGACAAAGGCCTACAGACAAGACATCTATGTCCAGCATCTGCATCTGCATCTCAAAGTCGTCCCAATAACGTTTCAGGGGCAGCCCAGTGTTTGCATCCTGCCCTGCCCCCTTCTACCTGATAACCTGCCAGGTGGGGGTCCCCGCCCCTTCTGCCTGACAAATCTTCCACAATCTTCCAGATGCAGCCCAGTATCTGCATTTCAAACACCCTGCTCCAGACCCCGGTCGGGATCCTGGGTTAGGATGGCGCCAGCTAGGCTTCCTCCTGTCTGATACCTTCAGGGGAAAAATTCAGATAGGAGCTTCTTAATATTTACAGCCATAAAACCCTTTGTTTCAGGAGGAGATGTGTGACCACAAAGACCCATCTCCTTAAACCCCTCCCCACCGGCCTCAACCGGACTGTGCGCTCAGCCCTCTCTGCTGAGTCGCCTGCCTGCCTGCCCAGGTGTAATCTCTCCACTCAACCATGTAACCTCGCTCCTTCCCCCAGTCCGAGCGACTGGGCACTCTCAGGTCCTGTCTGGAGAGGTGCCCATCCGTTCTTATGGATGTCCCTTCCCTAATAAACCTTGCTAATTTACTTTTCCACTACTCTCTGTCTCACGCCTGAATTCTTTTGCGCGTGAAGACAAGAACCCTGCCATTCTCCAGTAACAAGTCCACACTCAGGAATACTGCCCTTAACCTTGATGAGCTGGGTTGAGCCAGGGTCAGAATGTGGACATCCGGGGCAGAAAGGGCACCTGCACAGTCTTCTTTGGGAGCACTGAGGGCACTAGAGGCAGAGTCAGGGGCGTGGTTGAGCAGTTGTGCTGTGGATCCCTCCGCAGACCTCCGACACCAGCGTCCCTGTTGGCACAGCTCCATGGAAACCAGGCTTGGGCTTCAGTGGCTCAGTGTGCAGGGTCCACGTGGGCACGGGTGCAGAGTCTACAGGGAGGGTGGAGAGGCCCGCACAGCAGGAGAGACCAGGGTGGAAATGCGGGGAGAGGAGATGGAGGGAGGAACACAGGGAAATGGCCAGCAGGGCTGGGGACGACTCTGAGAGGCTGAGTCCCTCCGAAGGGCGAGGCCACCAGGGCAGGGTCAGGAGGGCTCGGGGCAGCCCCAAGTCTGGGGAAACTGCACAGTGGGCAGTGCAGTGGCCAGAGGGAGGCTAGCCTCATCACCCCAGCAAAGGAGGAAGCACAGAGGCTTTGTCAAGGCCCGGACTGCAAGCGCACCCAGGCCAAGGTGCTCACCCACCGGCTGTTTTCTTTATTGTTTTCCCCATTGCCTTAACTTAGAGGATAAGGAGGCTCCCACAGGGACCACGTGGCAGGTGCATGGGCAGAGAGCCAGGGCCTAGGGCTGCGTTTGCTTAGCACTAAGTGCCCTGGCCCAGCCCAAGTGCCTGGGTGGACACCAGCACTGGCTCCTGACCCAGCTCCTTGCCAATGACAGTGGGACTGGCTGCCTGACTGGTTCCTGTCACAGGGAGTCCTGGGTGGAGACACCAGGTCCTCACCTCAGCCTTGACCCTGAACCACTGTGGGCATTTGTGGACGACCCAGAGGATGGGGGCTCCCATGGCCGTGGGTCCCTGAGCCTCTCAGATGGACACTGCATCCATTTTTACAACAGCAAAGTGAGGACACAGAGCAGGCAGCAAGAACACTGAGCTGTCACGGGGCCTTGAAGGCTCCTGGAGGGACGACGGAACAGAAATCCACAGTGCACGGGGGCGGGAGGGGGGTTGGCAGAGCGCGCAGAGCTCGGTCAGCCCAGCCACGTCAGGACCTGGGGCCCCTTATCCCAGTCCCGCCCCTCGCGGGCTCCAAACAGCCCCTAGCAAGGCTCATGGAGGAGCGGGGCCGCCCTCACTCGGCTCCACTCACTCTCCCCAGCCCCACACCAGGCCCAGGCCCAGGCCAGAGCCCCTGCAGCCTCCTTTGCCAGGGAGGGCGAGATTCGCACCCTGGGACCCGTGCTGGACACTTGATTCCCATCTGAGGGACGCACTTCCATCAGCAGCTTCAGTGACCGCAGCGCTTCTCGCCCCGGGTGACCCCAGAGGCCAGGGCACCGCCCAGCGTTGTCCACAGGATGAGGGAGTATTGGACTGGAAAGGGAAGGATGAAGTAGCTGCCCGGGGCAGCCCGCATGTGCTGCCTGTTTATGTCAGGGGCGCACAGCGCTGGGGAGCACGGAGGATGCTCTGTCCACACCCACCGTGCTGAGTGTCCCCTTCAATGTCCCTGTGGTGGGCCCTCGGTCCCCAGGGAGGCAGAAGGGGAAATGTGTGGATCCCTTAGTGGGAGGAGCTGGGGTCACCTGGGGTCATTTGCAAGAGGCCTCTGCCACCCCAGGCTCTCTGTCTCTGTGTGACCTGGTTCCAGTGGAACTTCAAACCTGCCACTCTCCACGGAGGCATGACCATGACCTCATGTGCCACTGAGGCCAAGATCTGAACTTCTAACAGCATTTCTTAGCAACTAGCTGTGACACCAAACTGATGAAGACTGACTCTGGGACCACTGGTCTCAGTACTGCCACGCCAGCAATGATGACAACAAGAGTGGTTGTAGGGGCCCCCCTGGCTCTCATCTCTGTCTATCTCAGCCTTTATTGGAGGGACAAAGCAAGGCAGAGAGGAGAGTATCAGGGCACAGGACTTGGGGTCTTAGTAGAAGGTGAGGTGGGTGGAGGCAGGGACCCCGCAGCTCTCCTTGTGCTCCTCAAACAGCCGCTCCAGGGCATCCATGTAGAGCCTGTGGTAGTGGTCAACTTGCTCCTCGCTGGCATTGCTGCACTGGGGCACGGGGATGGGGCTGCCCACTGCAGGGGAGGGAGACACGGGTGAGCCAGAGCTGCTGCTGGCCGTGCCGCCCACGGCAGCCTCCTCCCTGCAGATGGGCACTTACCCACGGTGGTGATGGGCACGGGCAGGGGCAACAGACCACAGGACTTGGGCGAGAAGAGACCACAGCCCCAGAAGATGCAGGGAGCTATGCTGGTGACCCTCTTGCAGGTGACCTGGCACAGGTACTGCCAGGAGCGTTTGGGGAAAGCCATGCATCTGAAGGTGTCGTTCTCCCCAAAGGAGTACACAGGCACCAGGGAGGCCCTGGGAGGGGCGAGGAAGAGAGAGGACGCTGCTCAGGGGCCTGGTCTGCCCTCACAAAGCCCTTGGGTCCCCTTTCTCCTGAGGCCACTTCAAAGGTCTTTGGAGCCACATGACCATGTCTGCACAGAAAGTTCTGGAAGGAAGCCTCAGCTATCCTGACCAATGGCTGTGTGTTGGGCTTGGCATATTCGTGTTCTCACTCAGTGTTTACAGCTGCAGCCTGGTGGTAAGGCAGGCGTCAGCCTTGTGTACAGGTCAAGGTTAAGTCCAAGTACTTGCCTCTAGATGGATTTGGGAAGAAAACCCAGAGCTTCTGAAACCAAGGGACACAATATTTGAGTACATAGGGAAGGGATATGGGGCGGGGGCACTGCAAAGGGAGAGACCCAGGTCTCAGGACTGACGGGAGCCTCCATGTGCAAGTGACACTGCTCAGCACTGGGGACCCACAGCCCCACAGCCCCACAGCCCCACAGCCCCACCAACAGGGACCTGGTGTATGGGTAGGGGGAAGCCAGCCCGGTGTCGAGAGACCTGAGACCACGCACCCGTGCCTCAGTGCCAGGCGCACAAAGCCTTTACGATTCCGGAGTTGCAGGCGGTGCCGCCTTCGTGCCGTATACAGGGCCTCCTGGGCACCACCAGGCACGATGACCACCGCCTGGCCCCGCCGGGGCTGAGACAGCACAAAGTCCAGGCTGTGACGGCTCGCAGGGCGCAGTCCTGTGTCATGAGCAGTGGGAAGCAGTCACCACTCCCTCTGTGGCTCTCAATACCCTCCCCCTGCCCGTGAGCAGGGAAAAGGAAACCCTAAATCTCCATCCCACATCTCATGCCCATGTAGAGCATGTCCAAGAGTCAGGGCAGTCCAGGGGTCCACATGGGTGCCTAGGTGGGGGTGGGGCACACTCTGGCCTGGAGCCACTTTCTCCCATTCAGAGCGAGGCTCACCACCAATCATGATGTATTCTCGGAACAAGGGGACATAGAAGAAGATGGTCATCATGGCTAGCCAGGGCTGCAGCCCCGGGAAGAGCCGGGAGAAGTTGCTGTTCGCAGTGAGGAAATTACTGAAGGTTCCGGTGCACATGACCCCATGGGGGTGGGCCCCCAGCACATAGTTCTGGCTGGGGGGCAGCTCTGCTGTCTTCACCAGCTGCAGGAGAGGAGGGAGGCAGAGAGGGGAGACAGCAGCTGCAGGTGCTGCCTCTGCCCCTGCTGACTTCAGAGGTCAAGGCCCTGGGAGGGGATCAGGTGCACCTGTCCACCCTGCCCCTCTGTGAGCCTAGGCAGCGGGTCTCAGGCTGCTGGACTGGTAAGGGGGGGCAGGTGCAGGGGATTGGGGTGGGGAAGGGGGAGGAGGCATCTGGGGAGGGTGACCCCTCACCTTGATAGGAAAGTAATCCCTTTGGTGTCTCCAAATGGCCCAGGTCGTTGGCCACACAAATCGCCTTCCCCCTGCGGGCAGAGATGGGGGTGGCAGAGTCCCCGAGGCACCCTCCCCATCTCTCCCCACCTGGAGCCCTGCCCAGAGCTCACCTTGGCTGGGTGTGTCCCTGTCCAGGTAGAGCCACATCATGTACAGAACACACAGAGACCAGAGCCGTGTGAAGAGGAGGTGGTAAAGAAGAAGGAAGAAGAATGGGACTGGGTTGAAGTGAGAAAAAAAAATGATTTCTCATCAAAACTGCAGGCTTCATCCCAGCTTGCCCTCCCTGCACCTGCTGCAACACTGGAGGGGGCACCTCCTGTGGTCCTGTTCCTGCCCCTTGCCACCGTTGTCCTGAGCAGGGGCACCGCCCTCCTCCCTGCAGCCCCTTCTCCCCTGGGGCGCCCAGGCAGCGCTGCCTCCCCACCTCTTACCTGAGCACAGTGTCAGCACAAACTGTAGGGCGCCCAGCTTTTCCAGCCACTGCTTCTGCAGGGTCTTCACCTTGCGGCTGGGCATGGGGCTGCCGGGCATGGGTGCTGTGGAGTCGGCCATCCCGGTGCCACCCTGTTCCTGCAGGCTCCACGTGCAGTCACAGGTGTCCCCTCTCCCAGGGTCCAGGCTGTGGTCAGGGAGATGTCTGTGCCTGGAGCCCCTGAAGCGCCCAGGCTCCCTTTAGGACTGACCTTGGCTGTCCTGGTCAGTCAGTCTTGGCTGGTCCCTGGGAGGAGCTTGGAGGAGAAGTGGGTGTATGGGGGAGGGATTGGCAGCTGGAGCTGAGAGCTGGGAGCCAGTGTGCAGGGAGTGGACAAGCAGAAGCCCCGTTGTCCCACTGGGTCTGCGTCCAGGCCGAGAGTGACCTTTGCAGGACCCCATGCTGACCTCTTGGGGGTCCCAGGGAAAGTCAAGGCTTCCTAGGTGCCCTGGACTGCTTCGACCTTGTGCAGAAATACACCCACGGTCTCTTCCTACTGTTCCTCCTACGCCCTCACCACGGTCACCCAGGGCACTGATTGGGATCAGAGGTCAGGGCCAGTGTGGGTGTGGACCAGGTGCCTGCTGGGGAATCGAGAGCTCGCAGGTGCTCCTGGAACAGCTGTGTGGGCCTCTCCGTGTCGATTCCCTGCAGTCGTCCACCTGCGCCCAGCTTCTGCTGGCATCACTGCACCGGGATCTTGTTCCCACTGCGGGTGGGTGAGCGGTTGCTGGCAGTAGAGTGGCGACAGAGTTTAGGGCTGGGCCAGTTGCCCACGGCTGGCCCCATCAGCAGGAGGTCAGGCCAACAGGTGTTGTACCCGAGCGAGTGCACACAGAGGAGCATCACCCATTGATGGGATTTGATGGTCCTTCATTCTTTTTTTTTTTAATTTTTATTTATTTATTTATTTAGACAGGCAGAGTGGATAGTGAGAGAGAGAGACAGAGAGAAAGGTCTTCCTTTTTGCCGTTGGTTCACCCTCCAATGGCCGCTGCGGCCAGCGCATCGCGCTGATCCGAAGCCAGGAGCCAGGTACTTCTCCTGGTCTCCCATGCGGGTGCAGGGCCCAAGCATTTGGGCCATCCTCCACTGCCTTCCCGGGCCATAGCAGAGAGCTGGCCTGGAAGAGGGGCAACCGGGATAGAATCTGGCGCCCCAACCGGGACTAGAACCCGGTGTGCCGGCGCCGCAAGGCGGAGGATTAGCCTGTTAAGCCACGGCGCCGGCCTGATGGTCCTTCATTCTTACGGTGGAGAGTGTGCTCGTGCCCTGCAGAACTCAAACCCCCCAGCCCAAAGCAACAGGTTTATAAAGGCAAAAACCACAAAATTGAGAGGGGAATATTTGTTTGCTAGGATCAGGGGGGAATACATGCTTACCAGGGCCAATCTAACCTAAAACTTATGTGAAACAATATCAATTATAATCTTAACAATACCAGTTACAGTCTTAACAATTTCAATTACAAACTTTTTAAAAAGATTTACTTATTTATTGGAAAGTCAGAGTTACACAGAGAGAAGGCGAGGCAGACGCAGAGAGAGAGAGACAGACAGACAGACAGACAGAGGTCTTCCATCTGCTGGTTCACTCTCCAATTGGCCACAACAACCAGAGCTACGCCGATCTGAACCCAGGAGCCAGGAGCTTTTTCTGGGTCTCCCATGCAGGTGCAGGGGCCCAAGCACTTGGGCCATCTTCCACTGCTTTCCCAGGCCATAGCAGAGAGCTGGATTGGAAGTGGAGCAGCCGGGTCTCGAATCAGCACCCATATGGGATGCCGGCACCCTAGGTGTTACTTTACAGGGCCCTGCAGAGACTCAGGGTGTGAGTGAGGGTGAGGCTCACGGATGGGCTGGGTGGGCGTGTGGAAGGGCGCTCAGGTGCTGGCAGAACCTCTGTGGCGCATTCTTAGCCGGCATACCTGGGAGCCCAGTGGTGTTTGGGAACTCTGGGAGAGTTCAAGAGCAGACAGGCTCCAGGGAGGCCCTGGGATATCATGGGCGTGGCTGAGCCCCTTCCCCCTCCCCACCCCTGAAGCATAGCCATCCCCGGTCCTGCCACTCCTCACATCTGTTCCATTGACAAATTTGTTACTGGAGAAGCAAAGGGTCCTTGTCCTCGCGCAAGAAAGAATTCCGTCTTGAGACAGAGAGCAGTGGAGAGCAAAATAGCCAGGTTGATTAGGGTATGGACATCCATAAGGATGGATGGGCTCCTCTCCAGACAGAACCTGAGAGAGAGTGCCTAGAGCACATTTAGGCTGAGGCTTTTGTGGGGATGGGTCTTGCCTTCCCTCCCCCTCTCCTTCTTCTCCTCCCGAACAAAGGACTTGTTGGGTGTAAATACAAAAAATTCCTGCCCAAGTTTTCCCCCTGAAGTTATCAGACAGGGGGAGGATGGTTATCAGGCCAGGTAGAAGGGGAAGGACCCCCTGGAAGGTCATCAGGATCCGGGCAGGAATTGAAGTGTAGATACTGGGGGCTGTACCTGGAAGGTTATTGGGATGACTTTGAGATGCGGATGCTGGACCGCTGCAGATGTCCGTTCCTTAGGCCCTTGTCACACACACAGAAGCTCATTTCTGACTTCCTACCTAACAAATTTACAAATCCCTTCTAATTACAGACCCCCAGGCCCATGGCTCTGAATTTGCCTCCAGCACCTCCAGAGACCCGCTGGGGACCAGCAAGGACACCTGGCTGCCTCAGGCCGGGACAACAGACAGGCCACAGTGGCCGTGGGACAAGAGCAGGAAGGGCCCTGGGAAGGTTTGGCTGGGACCAGAAGCCGCTCCCTTGCCACAAACGTGGGAGGATGAGGAGGCTCTCACCCTGGACATGATGGAGCCAGCAGGGCAGCAGGAGCAGGAGCAGCTGCAGGCCAGGGAGGAGGTGGGAGGGGCTGAGGCCTCTGAGCAGAATCCTCTGCACCAGGAATCCGGAAGGAAGTTCCTGTTCCAACTGGGCCGTCCTCACCAGCTGGGGAGCCGGGTGCGGTCCCATCCGACACTGAGGCTGAGCTTGGGGGATGAAGTAACTCCCCTGAGGCCTCACCCCCAACCTACCCCAGCACAGTGTCCTCGTAGCCCTCACCGAGATGGGGAAGTAGTTCTAGAAGTGTCTCCAGACAGCCCAGTCCTGGACCCAGGCAGAGCGGGGGCCTCCAGCCCTGGGTGTGTCTCTGTCCCAGTACAGCCAGACCAGGTAGAGGACCCCAAGGGTCCAGGCCCGGCTCAGGAGCACAAAGATCAAGGCCGCCAGGCACACCTGGGCTGGAGGAGGGGGCGCACTCAGAACCCAGGAGCTGCAGCCCGGTGTCCCCTCTCTCTGAGTGAGAGACAGCTTCCATCCCCTAGCTCACTCCCCAAATGGCTGCAACAGCCAGAGCTGGGCCAATCCGAAGTCAAGAATGGGGAACTTCTATTGGGGATGCCCACGTGGGTACAGGGGCCCAAGGACTTGGGCCATCTTCTACTGCTTTCCCAGGCCATAGCGGAGAGCTGCATTGGAAATGGAGCAGCCGGGACTCGAAACAGTGCCCACTGGGATGCTGGCACTGCTCTTCCCTCTCTGCCACGTCACCAGCCTCCACTGCTTTGAGCACCTCCCCCTTGTGGCCCAACCTACTGGCCCTGACCCCTGGACCTGCTCCAGTAACCCACACACCCGGTGTCCAGCACCTCGTGGTACCCGTTCACAAGTAGGGGGGCTGTAGGAGCCGGGCTAAGCCCCCCTCCAATGTCTGGGCAGGAGGAGGATGGGGCTCCAGCCAGGAAAGGGGAGGGCTCTGGAGACAAGAACCACCCTGGGGCAGGTGCACAAGCCCGAGTGATTTTGTAAAGGCCTCCAACGGGGAACAGATGGGTGCAGGAGGGGCTGTGCTGTGGGGTCTCCCCTCTGCCCTTTTCCCTGCTGGGGCACATGGCAGAGGGGGTTACAGTGAAGGGGTTGGGGGTAAAGTGCAGGTGGTGGGAGGGGGATTCCTGAGGAAGCCATTTGTTGGCAGGTGCCTCTGGACATGGAGGTGGGGGCAGGTGCAGGTGGAGCCAAACAGCGCCAGAATGATGAGGAGGGCAGCCAGCAACCCGGGAGGGACCCCAGTGCCATCCTCACTTGGCTACGGGTCTCTGGCCACAAAGGGGTCATGGCAGGATGTGCAGCCCATTTCCAACTAGGGGGTTGGTCCCAGCTCAGTCCCACACCCTGGAATACTGCCCTCAACCTTGATGAGCTGGGTTGAGCCAGGGCCGGAAGAGGACATCGGGGACAGAAATGGTGCCTGCAGGGTGGACTTTGGGAACACTGAGGGCACAGGGAGGCGGAGCCAGGGGCGTGGTTGAGTGATCATGCTGTGGATCCCTGCGCAGACCTCTGACGCCAGCGTCAGTGTTGGCCCCACTCCATGGAAACCAAGCTTGGGGGTGAACGAGTCAGGCAGCAGGGGACGTGTGGGCATGGGAGCGGAGAATTCAGGGAGGCACAGAGAACCCCACACAGCAGGAGAGACCAGGGTGGAAATGCGGGGAGCTGGAGATGGGAGGGACCCAGGGAAAGTAAGGACAGGGGGACTGAGTAGGACTCGGAGAGGCTGAGTGCCCCCCTCCAAGGGGCGAGGCCACCAGGGCAGGGTGAGGCCCAAGCTGCACACTCACAGAGCTGGGGCAGCCCCGGTGTCTGGGGAAAGTGCCCAGCAGGCAGTGCAGTGGACAGCGTGAGGCTGGCCTCGCACCCGCCCCAGCAAAGGAGGAAGCACAGAGGCTTTGTCAAGGCCCGGACTGCAAGCGCACCCAGGCCAAGGTGCTCACCCACCGGCTGTTTTCTTTATTGTTTTCCCCATTGCCTTAGCTTAGAGGATAAGGAGGCTCCCACAGGGACCGCGTGGCAGGTGCATGGGCAGAGAGCCAGGGCCTAGGGCTGCGTTTGCTTAGCACTAAGTGCCCTGGCACAGCCTGAGAGCCTGGGTGGACACCAGTACTGGCTCCTGACCCAGCTCCTTGCCAATGACAGCAGGACCGGCTGCCTGACTGGTTCCTGTCACAGGGAGTCCTGGGTGGAGACACCAGGTCCTCACCTCAGCCTTGACCCTGAACCACTGTGGGCATTTGTGGACGACCCAGAGGACGGGGGCTCCCATGGCCGTGGGTCCCTGAGCTTCTCAGATGGACACTGCATCCATTTTTACAACAGCAAAGCTGAGCTACTGCAGAGGCCATGATTAGAACTTTTATTTATTTATTTATTTATTTATTTATTTATTTATTTATTTTGACAGGCAGAGTGGACAGTGAGAGAGAGACAGAGAGAGAGCTCTTCCTTTGCCGTTGGTTCACCCTCCAATGGCCACCGCCGGCCGGCACAACGAGCTGATCCGAAGGCAGGAGCCAGGTGCTTATCCTGGTCTCCCATGAGGTGCAGGGCCCAAGCACTTGGGCCATCCTCCACTGCACTCCTGGGCCACAGCAGAGAGCTGGCCTGGAAGAGGGGCAACCAGAACAGAATCTGGTGCCCCTACCAGGACTAGAACCCGGAGTGCCGGCACCACAGGTGGAGGATGAGCCTAGTGAGCCACGGCGCCAGTCATGATTAGAACGTCTAACAGAATCTCTTAGAAATTGGCTTTGAGACCGAAACTGATGAAGACTGACTCTGGAACCACGGATCTCAGCGCTCACTCAGTACTGCCACGCCCGCAATGATGACAACAAGAGTGGTTGTAGGAGGTCCCTGGCTCTTATCTCTGCCCATCTCAGCCTTTATTGGAGGGACAAAGCATGGCAGGGGGGAGGGTCCCTGTGCTCAGGCTTGGGGTCTTAGAAGAAGGTGAGGCAGGTGGAGGCAGGGACCCCGCAGCTCTCCTTGTGCTCCTCAAACAGCCGCTCCAGGGCATCCATGTAGAGCCTGTGGTAGTGGTCAACTTGCTCCTGGCTGGGGCTGCTGCACTGGGGCACAGGGATGGGGCCGCCCACTGCAGGGGAGGGAGACACGGGTGAGCCAGAGCTGCTACTGGCCATTCCACCCACGGCAGCCTCCTCCCTGCAGGAGGGCACTCACCCACAGTGGTGATGGGCACGGGCAGGGGCAGCAGACCACAGGAGTTGGGTGAGAAGAGACCACGGCCCCAGAAGATACAGGGAGATATGCTGGTGACCCTCTTGCAGGTGACCTGGCACAGGTACTGCCAGGAGCCTTTGGAGAAAGCCTTGCATCTGAAGGTGTCGTTCTCCCCAAAGGAGTACACAGGCACCAGGGAGGCCCTGGGAGGGGCGAGGAAGAGAGAGGACGCTGCTCAGGGGCCTGGTCTGCCCTCACAAAGCCCTTGGGTCTGTGAGTCCCTCCCCTGTCCCTGAGGCCACTTCAAAGGTCTTTGGAGCCACATGACCATGTCTGCACAGAAAGTTCTGGAAGGAAGCCTCAGCTGTCCTGACCAATGGCTGTGTGTTGGGCTTGGCATATTCGTGTTCTCACTCAGTGTTTATAGCTGCAGCCTGGTGGCAAGGCAGGCGTCAGTCCTGTGTACAGGTCAAGGTCAAGTCCAAGGGTTCCCCTCTAGATGGACTTGGGAAGAGAACCCAGGGCTTCTGAAAACAATGAACACCTTTGTTTATGTCCACAGGGATGGAATATGGGCAGGGGGCACTGCAAAGGGAGAGACCCAGGTCTCAGGACTGACGGGAGACTCCATTTGTAAGCGACAGGCTGAGCCTTGGGGACCCACGACCCCACCAACAGGGACCTGGAATTTGCATATGGAGAAGGCAGCCAAGCGTTGAGGCCTGCTGCCCACTCACCCGTGCCTCAGCGCCAGGCGCACAAAGCCTTTGCGATTCAGGAGTTCCAGGCTGTGCCGCCCTGGGGTTGTATACAGGGCCTCCTGGGCTCCCCCGATCACGATGACCACGGCCTGGCTCCGCCGGGGCTGAGACAGCACAAAGTCCAGGCTGTTAAGGCTCACGGGACGCAGTCCTGGGTCATGAGCAGTGGAGAGCAGTCAGCACTCCCTTGTGGCTACTGAATCCCTCCCCCTACCCGTTAGCAGGTAAAGGAGGAGCCCTAACTCTCCATCCCACATCTCATGCCCATGTAGAGCCTGTCCAAGAGTCAGGGCAGTCCAGGGGTCCACATGGGCGTCTCGGTGGGGGTGGGGCACACTCTGCCCGGAGCTGCTTCTTCCCCGTCAGGGTGAGGCTCACCATGCATCATGATGTATTCTCGGAAAAAAGGGACATAGAAGAAACCAGACAGCATGGCTAGCCAGGGCTGCAGCCCCGGGAAGCGCCGGGAGAAGTCATTGCTCTCAGTGAGGAAATTACTGAAGGTTCCGGTACACATGATGCCATGGGGGTGGGCCCCCAGCACGTAGTTCTGGCTGGGGGGCAGCTCTGCTGTCTTCACCAGCTGCAGGAGAGGAGGGAGGCAGAGAGGGGAGACAGCAGCTGCAGGTGCTGCCTCTGCCCCTGCTGACTTAGAGGTCAAGGCCCTGGGAGGGGATCAGGTGCACCTGTCCACCCTGCCCCTCTGTGAGCCTAGGCAGCGGGTCTCAGGCTGCTGGACTGGTAAGGGGAGGCAGGTGCAGGGGAGTGGGGTAAGGAAGGGAGAGGAGGCGTCTGGGGAGGTGACCCCTCACCTTGATAGGAAAGTAATCCCTTTGGTGTTTCCAAATGGCCCAGGTCCTTGGCCACACAAATCGCCTTCCCCCTGTGGGCAGAGATGCGGGTGGCAGAGTCCCCGAGGCACCCTCCCCATCTCCCTCACCTGGAGCCCTGCCCAGAGCTCACCTTGGCTGGGAGTGTTCCGGTCCAGGTAGAGCCACATCATGTAGAGAACAGACAGAGGCCAGAGCCGTGTGAAGAGGAGGAGGAAAAGAAGAAGGAAGGAAAATGGGACTGTGTTAAAACAAGAAAAAAGAAAGATTTCTCATCAAAACTGCAGGCTTCAGCCCAGCTTGCCCTCCCTGCACCTGCTGCAACACTGGAGGGGGCACCTCCTGTGGTCCTGTTCCTGCCCCTTGCCACCGTTGTCCTGAGCAGGGGCACCGCCCTCCTCCCTGCAGCCCCTTCTCCCCTGGGGGCACCCAGGCAGCACTGCCTCCCCAGCTCCCACCTGAGCACAGTGTCAGCACATAGTGCAGGGCGCCCAGTTCTTCCAGCCACTGCTTCTGCAGGGTCTTCACTTGGCGGCGGGGCACTGGGTCTTGGCAGACGTCCATCCTGGTAGCCACCCTCTGCCTGCAGGGCTCCAGGTGCGGTCACAGGTGTCCCCTCTCCCAGGGTCCAGGCTGTGGCCAGGAGATGTCTGTGTCTGGAGCCCCTGACGTGCCCAGGCTCCCTCTGGGACTGACCTTGTCTGTCCTGGTCCGTCAGTCTGGGCTGGCCCCTGGGAGGAGCTTGGAGGAGAAGTGGGTGTATGGGGGAGGGGTTGGCGGCTGGGAGCTGAGAGCTGGGAGCCAGTGTGCAGGGAGTGGACAAGTGGAAGCCCATTGTCGCACTGGGTTTGGGCCCAGGCCGAGAGTGGCCTTTCAGGACCAGCTTCTGCTAGCATCGCTGCACCGGGATCTTGTTCCCACTGCGGGTGGGTGAGCGGTTGCTGGCAGTAGGGTGGCGACAGAGTTTAGGGCTGGGCCAGTTGCCCACGGCTGGGCTGGGAGGACAAGGTGCAGCTCCAGGTGGGCCGCCCCTCAGCAGGAGCTCAGGCCCCCAGGGCCCTGCAGTCAGACTCAGGGTGTGAGTGAGCTGAGGCTCTCGGATGGGCTGGGTGGGCGTGCGGAAGGGCGCTCAGGTGCTGGCAGAGCTGAGGCAGGGTCAGGCTCGGCAGCTGCTGTGGCTCATCCTAGCCGGCACACCTGGGAGCCCAGGGGGTGTGTGGGAACTCTGGAAGAGTTCAAGAGCAGACAGGTCCAGGGAGCCCCTAAGGTAGCATGGGCGTGGCTGAGCCCCTTCCCCCTGCACTCCCAAGCATAGCCACTCCCTGGTCCTGCCACTCCTCACCTGTTCCATCGCCAAATTTACAATCCCTTCTAATTACAGGCCCCCAGGTCCACGGCTCTGATTTTGCCTGCATCACCTCCAGGGACCCGCTCCGGACCAGCATGGACACCTGACCACCTCAGGCCAGGACAGCAGACAGGCCGCTGTCTTGAGCACCTTCCCCGTGGCCCCACAGACTGCCCTGACTCCCTGACCCGCCCCCTCCATTTCCATCCCTCTGCTGCCCTCTGAGCCCCAGCAAGGGTCATTGCCACCTGAGCTCATGGAGCTGTGACCTTAGGACCTGGCAGAATGACCAGGGAGGGGCCAGGACCTGGGGGACAGGGAGTGAGCGGTTTGAACTTGTGGGGGGCGGGTGCTCGGGCTCAGTGGGGAGCCGGGCTAGGGTGAGGCTATGCATAGGAGTAGCCTGAAACCCTGAGCTGCCAGTTGTGGCCCCCAGGGCCCTGGACCTGGGGAGGAGGATTCCCTGGGAGCAGTCTCAGGGCCTCCCCGCCCTGTGGGAGTCCTCAGCCCGTCACAGAGTGTCACTTCTTCTTTAAAGATTACCTTTTGAATGGCAGGGTTAGAAAGAGAGAGAGAGATCGTCCATCCACTGGTCATCCCCCAGATGGCTGCAACAGCTGGGGCTGGGCGAGACCAAAGCCCGGAGCCTAGAACTCCATCCGGGTCTCCCACATGGAAGCAGGGCCCAAGCACTTGGGCCATCCTCCACTGCTTTCCTAGGCTCATTAGCAGGGAGCAGGATGGGAAGTGGAGGCAGTGGCCACACCCCCAGCAGGTGCCTCTGTCACACACCCTCCTAGCCTCAGGGCGATTCTCTGACTACATTCACCTCCTCAGAGAGGACTTGGGGAAGGCAGCTGTGCCCTGGCCCCACACCCCCTTCTCCTGTGGAGAGGAGCCAGGGGAGGCATCGAAGGGGCTGGAGAGAACACCTGGAACACAGAGGGAGCCCGTGAGGCCGCCCCGTGGAAGGATCCCCTGAGGTTGGGGTGGGGGCGGAGACAGGGAAGATGGCCTGGCCTGGAGGCGTGGGGCAGTCCCAGAGGGGCCGCTGGAGCAGAGGGGCTGTGCTGCAGGCCTCCCCTCCGCGGAGACTTTAGCCGGGGACGTAGGAGGGAGACTGCACTGGGAGCCAGCTGCTTGGCAGTGGGCCCTGGGGACAGGTGGGAGCAAGAGGGCGAAGGAGGGGCCAGAAGCCAGGGTAGCCACGCGGCGCCTGAAAACAAAGCATCTACCTAGGCGCTGGGTCCCTGGGTGCGGGCAGCGGGGCTTGGGGGAGCGCCACTGCTCTTCTTAGGGGGCGGTACCCAGGCCGGAGAAATGCGACCCCGAACAGTGCCCGCGGCTGTGGTTATCTGGGAGCCCCGCGGGTCCAGAGAGGATGACGCGTGTTTTGCCGTGGGTCCCGACTGGGACTTTGGATGACAACGCTGAGCGCACGACCCAGCTCCGTGGGGACTAAGCTTGAGCTTTGGCGGCTCAGCGTGTAGTGCACGCAACACCTGGGTGTGGGGCCCGTGGCTGCAGGCAGGGCCGGAGACCCCGGGGGGGGGGGGGTGGAGGGAACCCCGCAGTGGGGGGCGCATCTGGGGGACCTGGAGTGGGCGGGACTTGTGAGGGTAGGGGCCTCCCTGGTACTGGGGGTCGTGGCTCCATCCCTGCTCACCGCCTCCCGTGCGGGGACATCCGCCTCAATCTGAGGTCCGCTGGCTGAAGTGGGAAAAGGGGGGCCTGGGGCCCCAGTGGGTGCAGCGCTACAGCTGCTCTAATGATGGGGTGTCCCAGGCTCTCAACACCTGCGGGGCTGCCTGCCCCACCCACAGCTGAGAACCTGCACCTGCAGTCCCCTGGTCAGAGCAGCTCAGGGACAGACAAAGCCCCTTGCTGGCTGTCAAGCGCTGTGGACGTGACCGAGTGGGGAAGACCACTAAGGTCAGCCCAGGACCTCCCGCGGGGCTCCCAGCTCTCACGCCCCTCCCCCCAGGTGTGGCTCTCCCACCAGATTCCCTGTTGTAAGCTCCCAGGCGCCAGCCCCATAACCTGGTGAGCTGATCCTACTGGGCGTGGTCCTGTGATGGGGGCGGGGGGTTCCTGTCCTGGAGGCCTCACCCATGGCCACAGCGTGGGTCACAGGATGGAAGCAGGAGGAGGGACTCTAGGCCCAGGCTGACCAAGAAGGAACTGATGGGTCACTCAGCCTTGTCATGGAGGATTTCTACCGTCTCTGATTTCCCGCAGTGTCTGTGTACTGCACAATTCATGTCACTGTGGCCTGACGGGGTGTGCTGCTGGGCTGTGGGACGGCCCGTCACAGAGCTCAAGACTCCCAGGACAGAGACACTTTGGGCAAAGGGAGAGGCAGTCAGATTGTAACCCCGCCCCTTTCACCAGAACCCGCCCCTTCTGCAATCTGACTCTTGGATTGCTCCAACATTCCCCCACTTAAGGGTCCTGAGGTGAGCGGGTTTTTGCAGAGCAGTCCGGACCATGCTGGGGACACCCCATCCCAGACCAGAGTTCCTGTGCTCCACCCCCACTTCCAGCTGGTGCCCTCCCTGGGAGGTTACATGGCTGATCCAGATGGAGTTCTGGGCTCCTGTATTCAGCCTGGCCCAGCCCTAGCAGCTGGAACATGTGAGGGGGGGGGGGGGGTGGAGCAGCCAAAGGGAGGACTCCAAAAAGTGTGTGTGTGTGTCTGTGTGTGTGTCCGTGTGTCTATATGTGTGTGTGTCTATGTGTGTGTCTCTGTGTGTATGTGTGTGAGTGTGTGTGTGTTGTGTGTGTGTGTGTTTCCCTCTGCCTTAGAAAAAAAATGGGGACTGTGTGAGATCAGTGCAGGACACCCCACTGCTCATGATCCTGCCTGGGGCCTGGCTTCTGACCTAGATGTGTGTGTGTGCCTGATGATGTTCTTGGACTGTGACAATGGACAGGAAACAAGTGAGTTGGCAGACACAGGTCCCAAGGGGAGGTGTGGCCCGGGAGCTGGGTTACACACTGAGGGCCAGGACAGCAGCCCAGGAGCTGTCACAGGGGAGGACACCTATCCATGAGCCCCAGCCCCTCCACCTACTGACCTTGACCTTGACACTCCCAGCCTCAGTTTCCCCCTGGTGACAGGGGCCCGCCCACTTCAGAGTCCGGTTTCGTCAGCTCTTTGTGAAACCACAACCCAGATGAGTGCACAGAGTCCAAGCGCACAGCCCACGTTCCCACGGACGGACACCCGAGGGTCGCTCTGAAGAACGCCGGAAATGCAGGAGGCTCACAGCGCAGGGCCCGGGAACAGGCGTCTCTGAGCTCGGGCAGAGAGCTGTCACCACTGCCACCCCACTCTCCACCCGGCCTTTCCCCCCTTCCCCCTCCCCCCAGCCCTGAGCAGGCTTCTAGAAGACTTGCTGGACAAAGAGGAGAGAGGGAGGGGAGGAGAGAGTCTGCAGAGCCAGTGTGGGGACGGGGCCAGTGGGCTGCGGCCACAGGGGCAAGAGGGGGCACAGGTGTGGACGTCTGTGCAGCTGTCTGGGGTGCTCCGGGCTTGGACAACGAGAATCTCACAGGGCGTGGGTCTGAGCCCTGGGCCTGGTGCTGTCCCCTTCCACCCACCACCTGTGCCGACCCCTACAAGCCTTGGGGTCCCCTCCCTGCTTTGTGGAGGGTGCCCCAGGGCGTTTGTTGGAGTCTGAGCTAAAGGTGATGGAGGCTCCGAAGCTCCACCCAGAAATGCAAATCACCTACCTAGGAAAACCTGTTGGACCGGAGGAAACTCGCCCCAACTGAGGAAATTCTGCAGTTTCGTATGTATTTCTCGCATTGTGGTCCCTACGGCAATGGCTGGCACCTGGCTGTCCGGCCTGCTGCTCCCTTGGGAGCACATGGCAGCAGTCACTCTCACTAATGAGGGACTGCCGCTACAGGATTAGGCGCTTGTCCTTCCTGTGAAGTGTCCAGCAGGTTGGGCTCCTTCTCTGGTGAATTCTCTCGCCGCTCAGGATTACACCCCCTGTTGTGTCTCTCATGCAGCTCAGCGCAGAATAGAGAGGCCCCACCCAGTGGTCTGTTATAATAGGTTGGGAATAAAGCCTCCTGGCTCTTGTGGACATCCTCAGGTTTCAGGTGAGGGGCCGTTCTAGCCAGCTGCCTCCCTATCCCACGTTATCCCCACCCCAGAGATCTGTAGCCCTTTATCTTAAGGGAGTCCAGGGGCACAAGATTCCCTCTTCTCTGTCTACTTCCTGCCGATCAGGGTCTTGGTCCCTGTCTATCCCAGGTCCCAGTCTATCCATCTCATTGAATGGATCTGTCTCGTGAACCAGAGGGTTTGTCCCCAGTTACTGCCAGTGGCCGTGGCCACCGCACGTTCCTCTGAGAAGCTGTCAAATTCTAAAACACACCCGTCTGCCAATTTGCAGCTGGGATCCCTCATAGGAAAGGAAGAATATATTCCATTGCTCCCCAAGTGTGGGAGCTGATAACCTGTTGCTGCTCGCATTACGTAACCACCTAACGTGGAAGATTTGGAACGCCTCTTTCAGCGAACCTACTGATGTTAGGGTAAAAGGGAGAGATTCCGGCAAGCGCCGTGGCTTAACAGGCTAGTCCGCCACCTTGCGGCGCCGGCACACCGGGTTCTAGTCCCGGTTGGGGTGCCGGATTCTATCCCGGTTGCCCCTCTTCCAGGCCAGCTCTCTGCTGTGGCCCGGGAAGGCAGTGGAGGATGGCCCAAGTCTTTGGGCCCTGCACCCGCATGGGAGACCAGGAGAAGCACCTGGCTCCTGGCTTCGGATCAGCGAGATGCGCTGGCCGCAGCGGCCATTGGAGGGTGAACCAACGGCAAAAAGGAAGACCTTTCTCTCTGTCTCTCTCTCTCTCACTATCCACTCTGCCTGTCAAAAAAAAAAAAAAAAAAAAGGAGAGATTCCGTTAATCACTGTGCCTGTCCTCCCTATTCTATCAGGGTGTATTCTAAGGCTAGCTGGTTGCCCATGGCTGCCTTAGATGGAGCATCCACAGACAAGTACTGGCCTCAAGTGTGGCCTCGGTGGCCCCAGGCAATAGACAGATTGTTTAAAATGGCTTTGTGAGGCCTTGCAGGAGCTCCCACTATTGTGACAGAAGAACTCGCTAGGGCATTTTCCTGCCAATAGCAGCTTCGGTGGCACGGGTCGGCCATGAAGCGCAACAGCCTGACCATGATCAAAGCAAAGGCTTCACTCATCTGTTTGCTTGTTGAGAGGCATCTGAGGCCTTTGGTTGGCTCACACGAGTAGGCGGCCTTATCCTCTGAGTGCGTCTGTGGGACTCAAAGGGTCAAAGTTTAATCCTTGACAAATGCACCCAGCTTGGAACAGCCTGTCACTCGACTGCCAGAGGACTCACCTGGTGAGATCCCTGCCACTCGGGCTGTAGCTGGCCGGGGAGAGAGCCTTTTCCGCTCGCCTCTCATGAGACTGCGTCTCCCAGTGCCGGCACTGGGGCTGTTGGTGACTTTTGGGATCTGGCCCTGGCAGGATTTTGCCCCCACACCCCATCGGAACCTTTCACCGCTGACCTAGATTGATAACCCGCTTTATCTGATCTCCAGTTCTGAGTCAAAGGTGTCACAGGTGAGAACGGGCTTCCCATAGTGCATTTCCAACAGACCGAGTGGTAAGGGTCTCAAGTGCCATTCTCATCCCAGGGAGGGGTCGTCTACACCGTGTGACTGAGGTCTCCCAGGCCATAGCAGAGAGCTAGATCAAAAGTGGAGCAGCCAGGGGCCGGCGCCGTGGCTCACTAGGCTAATCCTCCGCCTTGCGGCGCCGGCACACCGGGTTCTAGTCCCGGTCGGGGCACCAATCCTGTCCCGGTTGCCCCTCTTCCAGGCCAGCTCTCTGCTGTGGCCAGGGTGTGCAGTGGAGGATGACCCAAGTGCTTGGGCCCTGCACCCCATGGGAGACCAGGAGAAGCACCTGGCTCCTGCCATCGGATCGGCGCGGTGCGCCGGCCGCAGCGCGCCTACCGCGGCTGCCATTGGAGGGTGAACCAACGGCAAAAAGAAGACCTTTCTCTCTGTCTCTCTCTCACTGTCCACTCTGCCTGTCAAAAAGAAAAAAAAAAAAAAGTGGAGCAGCCAGGTCTTGAACCCAGCGGCCATATGGGATGTCAGGGCTTCAGGCCAGGGCATTAACCTGCTGAGCCACAGTGCTGGCCCTTCTCCCTCTCCCCTCCCTCTCCTTCCCTCTCCCCCTGCCTTCCCCCCTCCCTCTCTCCTTCCCCCTCCCCATCTCACTCCCTCTCTCCCTCTCCCTCCCCCTCCCCTTCTCCCTCTCCCTCTCTACCTTTCAAATAAAAATAAAACAAATCTTTAAAGCTTGAAACAGCAAGAGGAGGACGTGGCAGCCAGTGGTGCCCTCTGTGCACTTGCTGGTGGGGAGGAGGAGGTGACAATATTCAGGTGTGTCCCAGCCCAGCAGTCACACCCCACCTTTGGAAATGTGTGAGGCTGGGCTGTGTGTTGGTTTGGGGTTAGACAACAAGGAGCTGGTTGTCCTCAGTCCCCTTGGGTGACCCTGGAAAAGTGACCAATATGGTGTCGCTGTCCCTGTGATGGGCTGAGCCTCCCCAAAACTCAGGCAGGCGTGGAAACCATCACGACTGAAAAGTTGCTGGATTAAGGGTGAGAGGTGATCTGATTGTGGTGGGCAGGAGGAGGAGCTGGTGGGAGGTCTGCGGGTCACAGACCGGGGCTTGCCCTGGCCCAGTGGTCCTCATGAGAGGGGTCCTTAATATTGGAGCTCAAGTTCTGCCTAGCTGCAGGTCCTTCCCACCAGCCATGGCCTCCACAAACAGCTGACGCTGAACCATAACACTGAGCTGCAAGCTCCTCCCAGGTGTTTTAGTTAAAACCCTAAAGTGAAGACTAATAGGAGCCCCAAATGCAGAAACAGATTGGAGTCTCTCCTTCCTTCATCATTGACCCATTGAGCTCCTTCTATGTGTCAAGAACCAAACTAAGTGCCAGAGGTGCAGACAGCGTGTCGGACTCGGCGAGGTCCCCCCTGGATTTCGGTGTTTTGTGTGCTGTTCGGTTCTGTGAAGGTGAGCACAGAACCCCCTCCTACGCCCATTTCCTTGTCCTTGTCCTCGGTCTAAGTGACCCCAGGTTAGGCACACAGCGCCCAGAAGCATACGTTGCTTCTTGGCTCCTCCTTTTACTTTTGGTTCGCCCAGCAAATTCACATAAGGGACTGATCATCCCAGAATTCAGAACCAAGTTATCTTCCCTCACTGAGAGAGGTGACGCTCCGGAGACACCGTGTGGACATATGGCCTTGACCTAACGAATCAAGGAAGTCCCCCACTAAGCACAGGACATAAGTACGATCTGATACACCACTGTCTGTCTAACGTAGGGAACCCCTGCAGAATGCCATCAGCCGCTGAGGTGCTAGGAATTTGCATTGTTATGGCAGCAGTGCTGTGGGTGTCTTTCCATTGGCTAGAGTTGGCGTGGCATTAACTGCTCTTAAATACTCAAACATGGGAAAGATACCCCCCTCTCAGAATCCCACACAGATTACCAAACACAGTGAATCTGTGAGTGATAGGAGCCTGTCACTCCAGGCGTCTCCCTCACATGCAACAGTTTATGACTTAGGGAGAGAGAGTGCTGAGAGTGAAATGACAATGTAACCCACAAGGTAGTGAACAAGGTAGCAGACAATGCAGCAAATAGTGTAGCAAATAAGGCAGCGAACAAGGTAGCAATGCCTTGTTAGTCACCCCCCAAATACTCCTGGGATAAACACAGAAGACCTTGAGGCAATAACCCACACGAGGTTAGCCCATCTGCACCCAGTGAGGATCCCCAGATTTGTGGCAGTCCTTGGGCACCGCAGGCTGTCAGGGCAGCCGCTAGACCCCAGCCCACCCACATGTTTGCCGTTAATGTAGGAGTGGGCACAGAATTCAGGCCCTGGATTCCAACGCCCATAAAAAGGCTTCTGCTAACCAAGGGTTGAGGATATGCTTGTGTCTTTCCAGAGAATGTGGGACAGCCCATTTGGGTACCAGCCAGAAACATCAAGCCTGCAACTGACAGCCAACCAGAACCAGCTGAACAAGACAGAGAGTCCGCCTTGGTAGCAGATGCACCTGCCCTATCATCCTATCCTAAGAAACTGCCCATAGCCACATCCATTACTGTTTTATACCCCACTGGCTCTGGTCAGCCACTCGAACAGCCCAGAGTCTGCATGCGGTCACACCATTCCTGATTACCATTGTTCTTCATTCCTACCCCTATCTGAGCAAGCACTCCTGTGGTCTCCCATTTTGTGTGCTGGTTAGTCAATGACGGGTAAGATCCCCTGGGGGACAACAAAAAACAGGCACAGTCGCATACGGAGACTACATGGAAACGTGGTCAACAATGGTATGGCCAAGAATCATGCCTCCCGTTGGTCAAAAATAAATGAAAAGGGGGAAATGTGGTGGAATGAGAAGGCCATGCCAAGATGGCCACTGGCAAGCGAGCATCAGTTACTCAGGAATGGCTTTGAATCCCACCTGGCAACGGAGCCTGCCTGGCAACAGGCTGTGATTGCTTAGGCCATAAACTGTCCCTTGACCGGATTGGCTGCCTTGGTTATTTAAGCTGCTGTACCAACTGAAACAAACGAGTCTGCGGGCTGCTCACCTCTGGCCCGCTTTCACCCGACTCCCAGGGTCTGTGCGGTGACTCTGTGCCTCTTGCCCCCACCACGCTCCTCTTCTCAGAACAAATCAACCACAACAGTCTGGGTCGGCGGCAGAGCCAGAGGGAGGGGAGGAAGGGAAAGGGAGAAGCTCAGATCAAAGCGTGCAGGAGCAAGACCAGGTGCCCTGAGTGCCCGGATGCAGAGACCCTCAGAGGGCAGGGGTGAAGGTTCAGGGCTCGTAGGGGGAAGGGCACTGCAGAGAAACCCCAGGGACCAACGGTACCACCTGCCACAGTGCTGCACCCCTGCCCATGGAGCAAGCACACAGTGGCTCTCCCAGGTAAAAGATTCAGATAAACAAATCAGCACCTGAGGCAAAGAGGCAATGGGTGGGACCCCAGGCAGCAATTACCATGGTCCTCTCCAGCAGCCACAACATGGAGCCTTCCTGGGGCATTATGGTTTGCACAGCACATTCCCAAAGTGTGTCCCAACTGACTGCTGAGGGCTGAGCTGGAGCTGGGTCCAGGAGGAGCCTTGGCTTCTGCCTGCTCACCTGAGCAGGTTCCAAGGAGCCAGGTGGAGGGTGTTGTGCTGGGAGGGAGGGAGAGCCCCTGCCTTGCCTTGGCCTGCAGCCCCTGACCTCCTTGGGCCCCATCTCACCTGCCCAGGCATTAAGGAACCTGGAGCCCTTGTCTGTGTGCTGCAGAGGGGATGGGCAGAAACGAGTTCCAGGGAAGCAAAGATGGGGGTGGGTGGGAGTCCTCCTCCCTGTGGCCATGGGAGTCCCCTGTCCCCATCTCACCCGCAACCCCCACCATCAGCCATCTGACCCCAGATGCCAGGCTCCTGTAGGAAAGAGCCTCCTTGGCCAGCACTGTGGCTTAGCAGGTGAAGTCGCCGCCTGCAGTGCTAGCATCCCATATAGGTGCTGGTTTGGGTCCATGCTGCCCCAGTTATGATCCAGCTCTCTGCTATCCTGGGAAAGCAGAAGATGGTCCAAGTCCTTGGGCCCCTGCACCTGTGTGAGGGACCTGGAGGAAGCTCCTGGCTCCTGACTCCTGGCTTTGGATTGGTGAGACTCCGGAACTTGCAGCCATCAGGAGAGTAAATCAGGAGATGGAAGACCTCTGTCTCTCTCTCTGACTCCCTGTAACTCTGCCTTTCAAATAAATAAATAAAATCTTAAAAATTAAAAAAAAAAAAAAAACAAAAAGAGCCCCCACCCCTGCCCCTTCCTGAGAGCAAGGAGGGGGGAGCTGTGGGCTGAGGTCCTGAGGTGGTCAGGTGACTTCCGGTGAGCAGGTGGCTCTCCCCTTCCCCCATTGAGGGGTGGGGGGGCATTGCTGGGGTCACACAGCTTGAGTTTCTTAGAACGTGGGGGCAGTGGCTCAGGTTGGCTGGGTATGCAGAAGGTACATGGCATCCCAGACCTGGCCCAAGGGTCAGGTGCTTGGGCTGTCCCAGGCCTGGGGGCTTCGTGTGGGCACAGGGCTGGCTGGTGGGGAGAGCAGGCAGGGCCGGGGCTCTGGGCAATCCCCCCTCCGGTCTGCCTCCGCTTCGTCCACCTGGGACCTTTCTCCTGACATGCACCCAGAGGTGGCTGTCCCACTCCTCAGGCTGGGTGTGCAGACCAGCGGTCACCAAAAAGAGGTGCCCACTGGCCCAGGAGCCAGGGAGACTGCACTCAGCCTGGCTCTGCCTAAGCTGAGTCCCCTGGCACGATGCTCACCCCCTGGAGCGAGGAACCGGGCAGGTGGAGGAGAAGGCGGGCAGGGCCCTGGAGAAGGAGGAGAGGCCTCCCAGGAGCAGGGCTCCATCCAGCCCTGGGCCCCTCCCAGCCTTGCCCAGGAACCTTTCAGGCTCCCAGGGACTACAGGTCATCCTCCTTCTGCTCTCCAAGCCTTGCATGGAGCCCCCTGGGCTGAGCACCCACCTGCTCCCTGTTGGTGCTGGACAGTAAACCCATAACCCGGACCTGGCAGACATGCACTCAGAGTGGACTGGGGCAGTTGATGCTGGAGCACCCGGCGAAGCCCCGTCCCTGGCACCAGTCTGGCCATGGGGAAGGATCGGGCTGCAGGGCCAGGGCTGAGCGGCCCGCCTGCTCCCCCAAGGATTCCCTGCTGTCCGCCTTTGGAACGCACAGGCGGGAGAGGGCCAGGTGAAGGAGTTTTGAGCCTCTGCTGAGTGTGGTCTTGCTGCTGTCCCTGATGCCCTGGGCTCCCTGCGGCCTGTCCCCATCCCTGCTGGGGACTGACCTCCTGCTCTGGGTTGACCCAGCAGAGCTGGACCGAGGCTCATGGTGGATTGGCCAACACCTCAGCCATCTTGCTACTGGTGTGGGGTGGGGCCAGGGATCCCTGTGACCGCTGGTGCACCTGCCGTCCGAATGCAGATGGACACAGTGGACCTGCTGTCTGCTCTCCACACAGAGCAGCTCAGGCAGCAGCTCCAGGAGCAGACGCCCACGGTGGTGTCCCTTCCTGTTCTAATTAGGTGGTCGGTGGCCACCTTTTGACCCAGGGAGGCCCACCTTAGGCTGCAGGGGAAGGGAGACCGGGAAAAGTAAAGGAGAGAAGAATTTCCGGGGTTGGTGTGTTGGTGTGCATGGTGGGAAGGGTCCTGGGCATCTCGGGGCCTGCGATGGCACCTGGGGGAGACCAGACATTCCCAGAGATCTGAAGAGAGGGAACCACTCAACCTAGTGCTCAACCTGTTTCAGTTGGCTGCTGCCACCACCTGCACCTGGGGCCCAGTGGGCGGGCTGGCCTGTTGCATGGCCACACCCTGCATCCCTATCTCAGACGATGCCCCTCCCTTGCACACCCCCACCCGCACCCCCTCCTCCCAGGGTCAGCCCAGACTGACAGAGCCAGGACTTTCAAAGATCAGTCTCAGAGGGAGCCTGGACACTTCTGGGGCTCCAGATCCACGCATCTCCCCAGCCACTGCCTGGACCCTGGGAGAGGGGACACCAGTGACCCCACCTGGAGCCCTGCAGGCAGAGATGGCTACCAAGATGGACGTCTCCCCAGCCGCTGTGCCCCCTGGCCCTGGGAAGACCCTGCAGAAGCATTGGCTGGAAGTAGTGGGCGTCTTCCACTATGTGCTTGCCTTTCTGTTCCTAGGTGAGAATAAGGGGGAAGGGGTGGGGGGCTCTGCCTGGGGAGAGGGCATTGGAGGGAGGATCGCATTGTGGGAGGCTCGGACACCTGGGGACTGGACAGGGCGGATGCCCCTGCCAGGGGATCGCTGCAGGTGGAGGACGGGAGGTGTGGCTGCAGAACTGGGGTTCCCGAGATTCATTTTTCTCCTTCACCATTCCCCAGTCCCTTTCGCCATGGTTCTTCTCCTCTTCATCTTCTTCACACGGCTCTGGCCTCTGTCTGTTCTCTACCTGATGTGGATCTACCTGGACCGGGACACACCCAGCCAAGGTGAGCTCTGGGCAGGGCTCCAGGTGGGGAGAGATGGGGAGGGTGCCTTGGGGATTCTGCCACCCACATCTCTGCCTGCAGGGGGAAGGCAGATTGTGTGGATAAAACGATGGAGGATTTGGAAACACCAACGGGATTACTTTCCTATCAAGGTGAGGGGTCACCACCTCCCCAGAGACGCCTCCTCCCCCTCCCCCACCCCATTCCCCTGCCCCTGCTCCCCCTTCCCTGTCCAGCAGCCTGAGACCCGCTGCCTAGGCTCACAGAGGGGCAGGGTGGACAGGTGCACCTGATCCCCTCCTACGGCCCTGAC
Source organism: Lepus europaeus (assembly GCF_033115175.1). Classification (NCBI taxonomy): domain Eukaryota; kingdom Metazoa; phylum Chordata; class Mammalia; order Lagomorpha; family Leporidae; genus Lepus; species Lepus europaeus. Next base: position 53,052,155 of record NC_084847.1, on the reverse strand, counting down.
CTCTGAAGTCAGCAGGGGCAGAGGCAGCACCTGCAGCTGCTACCTCCCCTCTCTGCCTCCCTCCTCTCCTGCAGCTGGTGAAGACAGCAGAGCTGCCCCCCAGCCAGAACTACGTGCTGGGATCCCACCCCCACGGCATCATGAGTACTGGAGCCTTCTGTAACTTCACCACCGAGTGCAATGACTTCTCCCAGCTCTTCCCGGGGCTGCAGCCCTGGCTAGCCACACTGGCCGGCCTCTTCTACCTTCCAGTCTTCCGAGACTACATCATGGCTGTTGGTGAGCCCCAGGCTAAAGGGCAGGAGACAGCCCCTGGCCAGGGCGTTCTGCACCAGGACTCCACACCTGTCCTGAGCACTGGCCATGCTCTCCTTTAGCACAGGGCGGGATGGGGGTTGGAAAATGAGGAGTGGGGCACCCCTTCCCCTGCTAATGGGTGAAGAACTCGGGAGAGCCACTTAGGGAGTGGTGACTGCTCCTCACTGTATGACACAGGACTACGTCCCGTGAGCCGGCACAGCCTGGACTTTGTGCTGTCTCAACCCCAGCGGGGCAAAGCGGTGGTCATTGTCATCGGGGGTGCCCAGGAGTCCCTGTACTCGGCCCCCGGGCGGAACTGCCTTGCACTCAAAAGACACAAGGGCTTCGTGCGCCTGGCGCTGAGACATGGGTGAGTGGGCGTGCAGGAGCCAAGGCTGGGCTGGGTCCCGGGTCAGACCTCAGAATACCCGCAGCTGACAGAGCGCTCTCCGGAGCCCACAGCACACCCTGCACCGGGACGCACCTGTCGGCCCTGATGCCACATTCTCACACCTGGGCTGTGCCCACTTCTCCTCCTCAGTGAGCAGCCTCAGACTGAAACCAGCAAGGACGTTGGGCCCAGAGCCCTGGGTTCTCCCTGTGACCCTGTCTCAGAGACAAAGCCTTGACCTTGACCTTGACCTGTACCCAGGGCTGTCACCTCCCTTGCCACCAGGCTGCAGCTGTAAACACTGAGTGAGAACATGAGTACGCCAAGCCCAACACACAGCTGTTTGTCAAGACAGCTCAGGCTTCCTTCCAGAACTTTCCATGCAGACATAAGAGCTTCCAGACCTTGGGAAGTGGCCTCAGACAGGGGAGGGACTTTTTGCCCCCAGGGTGCTGGTGTTGCTGTCTAGGACCCTGAGCAGCGTCCTCTCTCTTCCTCGCCCTCCAGGGCCTCCCTGGTGCCTGTGTACTCCTTTGGGGAGAACGATTCCTTCAAAGGTATGAATTTCTCCAAAGGCTCCTGGCAGTACGTGTGCCAGGTCATCTTCAAGAAGATTGTTGGTTTTCCTCCCTGCGTCTTCTGGGGCCGTGGTCTCTTCTCGCCCAACTCCTGGGGTCTGCTGCCCCTGCCCGTGCCCATTACCACCGTGGGTAAGTGCCCATCTACAGGGAGGAGGCTGCCGTGGGCGGCACGGCCTGCAGCAGCTCTGGCTCACCCGTGTCTCCCTCCCCTGCAGTGGGCGGCCCCATCCCCGTGCCCCAGTGCGGCAGCCCCAGCCAGGAGCAAGTTGACCACTACCACAGGCTCTACATGGACGCCCTGGAGCGGCTGTTTGAGGAGCACAAGGAGAGCTGCGGGGTCCCTGCCTCCACCCACCTCACCTTCCTCTAGGCCTGGCTCGGCCTCCCCACTCAGCCCCTGAGCCCTGTGCACTGGGCCCCCAGCTCCCGCCTTGACCTCCCCTCCAATAAAGGCTGGTTCTGGAGGGAGCGCGGCCAGGCACAGCCACCCATCCTGTCTGCTGCAGAGGGGCGCCTGGGGTGGGGTCTCAGCACCCTGCGTTCCCCTGCCAGGAGAGCTGACTGTGCCCCAGGACCTGGGAGACGTCTCCCCCTCCCGGCCCTGCTCCCTGTGTGAAGCAAGGCTGCCACTTAGCTCAGAGCTGGCAGGGTCAGGACAGAGTTGGGAGGAGACCCCGGGGGGAGGGGCGGAGAGGGGGCAGCTGGGGCAGAGCTGAGCTGGGTCAGAGGCCAGCAGGTGCAGGGATGGGAGGACCCAGGGCAGGAGCAGAGAGAGCTGAGCACAGAGCTGCTCCTGGCCTCCCCAGCCTTTAGTGTCCTTGGAGCTGGGAGAGCAGCCGAGGCCAGGCTGTGTGTCACCAGCGCTCAGAGCCAGTGCCCGCCAGCAGGAGGCTCAGCCCCACAGGCCGAGGTGAAGATGCAATGGATGAAGACCTGAAGGCTTAGGACAGAGAAGGGCTCAGGGTGAGGGCCCGGGGGAGGCTCCACCCGTCTTCTCGTTGTCGTTGTCCCCGTCATCACAGCCGGGGCTCGGGGAGACGAGGGCTGAGACCAAGGGCCCAGGCTGCATCAGCTTTGGTCTCTGTAAGCAAACACCGGGGCAGGCCGTTTGTGAAGAAATCGTGTTGGAGTTCAAGTTCATGGCTCCTGTGAGCTCAGGTGTGGTCACCATTGCATGGAGAGTGGTGGATTGAAGTTACATCAGATCCTGTCACACCAGCTCCCTGCTAATGGCCTGGGGAAGCAGCGGGAGATGGCCTTAGGGTTAGAGCCCCTGCACCCACGTGGGAGACCCAGGTAAAATTCCTGGCTGTTGGCTTTGGCTGGCCCAGCCCTGGCTAATGTGGTCATTTCGGGGGTGAATCAGCAGGATGGAGGTTTCCTCTCCTTCTCTCTCTGTAACCCTGACTTTCAACATAAATAAATAAATCTGAAAGAATAAAAGCAATGAAAGAACCAGAATCAAAGAGGGACAGAGAGCCTGGGGTCCCACAGCCCCTCCCAAATGAGCCCAGTACCTCCCACCTACAGATCACACAGCCCCCAGCCTGCCGCCCTGGGGACCGAGGGCCCACAACATGGACGTCTAAGGGGACACCCGGCACAGGCTGCGGTCAGTGTCCTCTCTGCTCCCCTGGCTCTGTGTCTGTGCCCAAGGGTGAACAGGAAGCGTGTGGGACATCTCCCAGGAAGCAACCTCATCCGTCCCTTCCACTCCCCCGGGGCCTCTCTGGGGGCTCCTTGGGACCCGGATGGGGCCCGTGATGGGCGGGAATGGGAAAAGCAGCCCTGGTCCTGACGGAGCTCTGTGCTCTCTGCCCTCCCCATCCCACCCTCTCTGTGGATTTCTGTCCCACTGGTCCCTCCGGGGATTCTTCAGGGCCCTGTGACAGCTCCGTCTGCTGCTGCCCGCTCTCCGTCCTCGGTTTGCTGCTGTAGAATTGTATGCAGACTTCATCTGTGATCCCCAGGGACACAGACAGTGGCAGGGGCAGCGCCCACAGCAGCCTCAGGGGCCAGGGCTGAGACCAGGACCCGCTGTCTCCACCCAGGACCCCCTGTGAGTGACAGGAACAGTCAGGGCAGCCGGTCCCGCCCTCATGGGCAAGGAGCTGGGCAGGAGCCAGAGCTGGTGTCCACCCAGGCACTCGGGCCGGGAGAGGCCATCTTCAGCACTGGGCCACACGCCGGCCGCTGCCCCGGGGTTCTGCCCTGCACCCGGCAGGCTCGCTCTGGGGGAGCCTCCTTATCCTGCTCTGCTGGGGGGTCAGAAAGTCAACAGCTGGGATCTGAGTGCCCTTGGCCTGGTGCGCTTGCTGTCCGGGCCTTGACAAAGCCTCTGTGCTTCCTCCTTTGCTGGGGCAGGAGCAAGGCCAGCATCACGCTGGCCACTGCACTGCCCGCCAGGCACTTTCCCCAGACACCAGAGCTGCCCCAGCTCGCTGAGCCTGACCCCGCCCAGGTGGCCTCGCCCTTCGGAGGGGGCTCTCAGCCCCTCAGAGTCCTCCCAAGGAGCCCTGGGTGAGGGATAGGGTGGGGAGGGCTCAGCGGGAGGCAGGAGAGGACCACAGAAGCCAAGAAGCCCAGCTGGGACAGAGACGCCAAGATGACCCCGCTGAGGACGCGGAGCTGACCTTGAGCCCAGGCCAGGCCCACGTGGGAGCTGCCTGGGGCTTGGGAAGGCAGCAGGGCAAGTTGATCTGGAAAGGAGCCAGGGAGAACGGACAGAGGTGTTCATCCCGGAACAGCGTCAGCCTCCTCGTAGGAACACAGGGTGGGCAGAGGCCGCAGCACGAAGCAGAAAGGCCCTGGGGGGTCGGGGTCAGGCCCTGTGAAGGGTCGGGGGTCAGGGTCAGGCCCTGTGACAGGCTGGGAGGTCGAGGGGTGGAGGGGGGTCAGGGTTGGCCTGCAGGAAGCAGAAGGAGCTGGGTTCCTGCTGAGGGTGCTGGCAGCCCTGTGCAGGCAGAGGGCGCTGGAACAGCACCCAGACCATCACAGACGCGGCCTCCCGAAGAGAGGAGCCCCCTGTTCCTGTTCCCCCTGGCCACTGTGGCCTCTCCCTGACCCCTCGCGCACTGTCACAGACCCTAGCCCCATGGGACCGAGAGGCCCCGCGGAGTCTCACAAAGGCTGCATGCCCCCCCCCCCCCCGTTTTCCTGCAGCTGCTGCTGTCCAGGCCCCACTCGCAGGGGAACCCCCCACCCCAGTCAGCATCCGCGTGGCTGATGCTCAGGCTGGGCTGAGCGATGGGGGTGGGGCCTCGGAGCCCAGCAGCGCCAGAGGGGCCCCAGGAGGAACAGAGATGGCTCCCTGGGGTGGGCGTGACACACAGTGGTCAGGATTCCGTGGGAGACTCCTCCCCCCAGGACAGAGTTCAGGGGTTCCAGGCCCAGCTCTCTTCCTGCTGACGCCCACACGGGGAGGCGGCCGGTGGTGGCTCAGGTCCTTGGTGCCCACGCAGGGGAGACCCGGGTTGGGTGCTGGCTCCTGGACGGAGGCTGGCCAGCTCCTCACGGTGCAGCGTCTGAGGACGGAGCAGCAGACTCTCCAGCCTCCATCTGTCGGTCTGTCCATCAAAAACCAACACAGTGGGCAGGTGGGGCGGGGTGTGAGCCGGCGGCGACCTGGGAGCCATGGTCCCCTGACCTGTGAGGGTGCTGGGGGGCGGCAGCAGGAGGGGAAAATTAAAAAAAAAAAAACAAAGGACCCTGCCACAAAGGCTTGTGCCCAGGTGTCAGAGCAGGGCGACCCCTCCCCTGGTGCCTGCCCCCCAGGCCTGACTTCTCACCCAGCTGTGTGCCTCACCTGGCGCTGGGACAGCTCACAAGAAGCAAACAGTGACTGAAGGGCACAGGCCCTGGGGCTCGGGGGGTTCCTTCTCCCTCTGCCCTCAACCCTCTGCCCATCACAGTCACAGGATTTTTTAACGGGGTTTCAGACAGAAGCAGCGCTCAGGACGTCTTCCCTCCCTGGACAAGCGCACAGTGGGCAGCTGCTTCACTGGTTCCTGTGAGCAGCCACATTTCAAGGTCCGTGTTGGGAGGAAGGGTCCCTTCTCTTTGCCTTGCTTGTGGCTGTATTTCCTCCCCATTCTCCTCTTTGGTGCCCTCTTAACCATTCTAAGGAGCACCACCTTCTCTTAAATCTTTTAAATTCACTGGCTGGTAGCTGTGGGGGAGCACTGGAACTTTATGTCCTTCAGACAAACAGAGCGCAATCAGGCCAGCATGTTAATGACGCAGGGAACACACAGGAGCCCCAGAAAGATGACGAGGAGGGGTCCCGACAGGGGGAGGAGCTAGATATTACCCCAGAAGCTCCAAGAGTTTCCTCATGGACAAATTGAATCTGCAGGTCCCATCAGGGAGCCCTAAAGCAGGTGCTGAACAGAGACATATCCCTGTCTGTTCAGGTTCAACAGGTGGTAGGGGTGAAGCAGGTGGTGGGCTCTGGTGGGGGGGGGGGGGCCTCTGGCCTCGGAGGAAGGAGATGGGGAGGTGGCAGCAGTGGTGGCTCTCCTGGCTCTCCCTGGAGAATCGGTGGAGAGACTGTGGGAGTCCTGCTGGGCCCTCGATCTCTAGCCCTGGCCACAAGAATTTTACTGGCCGGTGCTGTGGCTCACTAGGCTAATCCTCCGCCTGTGGCGCCGGCATCCTGGGTTCTAGTCCCGGTTGGGGAGCTGAATTCTGTCCTGGTTGCTCTTCTTCCATTCCAGCTCTCTGCTGTGGCCCAGGAAGGCAGTGGAGGATGGCCCAAGTGCTTGGGCCCTGCACCTGCATGGGAGACCAGGAGGAAGCACCTGGCTCCTGGCTTCAGATGGGCGCAGCACGCATGCCACAATGTGCCAGCCATAGCAGCCACTTGGCGAGTGAACCAACGGAAAAAGGAAGAACCTTCTCTCTCTCTCTCTCTCTCTCTCTCTCTCACTGTCTAACTCTGCCCGTCAAAAAAACATTTTTTTTTAAATAAAAAAGAATTAAGAAAAGAATTTTACTTTGTCCCTCCCAGCCAGCACAGAACCATATCCCAGGGGTTGAGTTAATGCAGTTTGTAACCAGGAAGTTATGTATAGGAACTCATGTCGGTGCTCTGCCTATCTGGTTATCCCCAGGTACACCTACAGCATGACTTCCGGAGCTCCTGAGCTGGGCTCCCGCAGCGTGGCAGCCCAGCAGACAGAACTACATCAGGGACCTGTGCATTTCCCCACCGCTGGGCCAGAAGGTGGCTCGGGCTCCCTGTGAGCGCGCATCACAGGTGCCGACCCTCCCTCCACAGTGCCTGGCACGGAGCAGGCCCCCAGGCCATCCATCCAATTGGCCTGGCCCCGTAGCCCAGCCGCTCTCTCCTCTGCACCTTGCACAGGTTCCCTGAAGAGCCTCAGCTCCACCCTTATCTTCGACGGGAGGTGGCCTCTGACAGCTATTTTATGTCAAAAGTTGGCCCTTCACTTTATAAACCTTTTTTTTTTTTAATTAAACCAAAAGTTTTTAACTTGGTGAGATCTACCTTAGAGGCCATAATAAAGCTCTGATTACCCACTGTGGCCTCTCCAGCTCTGCTAAACCCAGTAACGAAAGAAGCCTGGCAGATTACACAGAAACAACTTTTCTTTTAAAACAGTGGTCTTTGTGGCTCTTAAAAGAGAAATTTCTTTTTCTTTTTTTTTTTTTTTTTTTTTTTGACAGACAGAGTGGACAGTGAGAGAGAGAGAGAGAGACAAAGGTCTTCCTTTGCCGTTGGTTCACCCTCCAATGGCAGCCGCGGTTGGTGCGCTGCGGCCGGCGCACCGCACTGATCCGATGGCAGGAGCCAGGTGCTTCTCCTGGTCTCCCATGGGGTGCAGGGCCCAAGGACTTGGGCCATCCTCCACTGCCTTCCCCGGCCATAGCAGAGAGCTGGCCTGGAAGAGGGGCAACCGGGACAGAATCCGGCGCCCCGACGGGGACTAGAACCCGGTGTGCCGGCGCCGCAAGGCGGAGGATTAGCCTAGTGAGCCGCGGCGCCGGCCCATAAGAGAAATTTCTTTAAACTCAATGTCCAGTTACATTTTACCCAATTATCACAAAAGCCATAACTCTGGCAATTTTATGCATAAGACTGTTACTTGGCCGGCGCCGCGGCTCAATAGGCTAATCCTCCGCCTGCAGCGCCAGCACCCCGGGTTCTAGTCCTGGTCGGGGCGCCGGATTCTGTCTCGGTTGCCCCTCTTCCAGGCCAGCTCTCTGCTATGGCCCAGGAGTGCAGTGCAGGATGGCCCAAGTCCTTGGGCCCTGCACCCGCATGGGAGACAAGCACCTGGCTCCTGGCTTTGGATCAGCGTGATGCGCCGGCCGCAGTGCGCCGGCCGTGGCGGCCATTGGAGGGTGAACCAACGGCAAAGGAAGACCTTCTCTCTGTCTCTCTCTCTCTCACTGTCCACTCTGCCTGTCAAAAAAAAAAAAAAAAAAAGACTGTTACTCATCAAGTAGGTCTCCCAGGACTGTAAGTTGGATCTGAGCCTGGTCTTTGACCAAACAAGTGTCCCAAGCTGCATGCAGTCAACAGCCATAACCTGGTGCTGTCTCGGAATCAAAGTTGTTCAGGCAGCAGGGAGACAGGTCCCAAGAGTGACCGTGGGCCAGGGGCTGGGGTGGCACGGGGGACAAGCTCACTGGAGATTAACTTCATCTAGGAGACATTCAAGTATCACTGCCCCATGCCACGCCCAGCAAAGAGGTGGAGTTAACATCCCACAAACCAAAGCGAGGAAGAAAGTCTAAAATGTCCCTCTGCTTTTTTCACTCAGAACACAACTATATGCTTGAAACCCTTTTAAAAGTTTTTATCATACAGTTTAGAACAGGTGGTGTTGAATGGAATTTTCCCATAAAGTGCCCCCCTTGGTCGGTATCACAAAACAAGAGACAAAGGCCTCCGGAGCAGGCACTGATCCGCCTGGCCGCTCTCCATGCGGAGAACACGGAGCCGCAGGTTAGGGCTCAATCAGACTCCGTAGCCACAGGGCCGTGGAGCCACAGACACATTCACACCACACACACTCTCTCTTCCAATAGAGACACCAGACAGGGAACTCACTGGGGGGCCCAACAGAAGCAATCATAATGACTGTCATTGCCAGACGGGTGCCTCCCTAGGAGGACCCCACAGATGCAGTCCGAATGATTGGCGGGAGGTGATCAGTCTCCCCTCCTGCACAAAGGCGGGCTGCAATACTGAGCGCCCTGGGGCGACTTACCAGGTCCCGAAGTCCAGGAGATCCGTCCACTGGTCCCCTTCGCTCGGCCATGGGGAGTTGATGGGGAGAGTGAGTACAGCTCAGGGAGTTAGGATCCCGGGGAATGAGTTGGGAGGCGTGCCTTCCAATCCTCAAGACCGCTGGCACTCCCGGGGCCCAGCTGAGTCCTGCAGGTCCAGGCTCAAAGGGCCAGCCTTGTTTGAACACGTGGGGGTTGCCCAGCACTTGCCAATGGGCGCAACAGGGGTTTCCCAGCCTAAGCACCAACATGTTACAGAAATCTGAGTGGGAAAATGCCCTCCCTCCAAACAGGCACCAGAGACGGTGGCAGCTCAAGCTATTTATTATACCAGCAGGCTCGGCTGGAATCATTTCCTGAGATCTGAACAACAATCCCAAGTCTCTTACAATATTTATAGGTTCATCAGTGTCATACCTTAGCCGTTACAGCATTGGTGGGTTTAAATTGCAGCCTACATGACTTGGGACAACACGTCAAATGGTCGATGGATCTCGTATGTTTGTAAAAGAGCTACAAGGGGTTGATTTATTAGGACAGATGTGTGACGGGAGTTTACAGAGGCAGCTTCCAGGATGTCTTCTCTCCCTGGACAAGATCACAGTGGACAGCTGCTTCCCTGGTTACTACGAGCAGCCACACTTCAAGGTTTGTGTTGGGAGGAGGGATTCACTTTTCTTTCTTTGCCTCTGGTTGTGGCTGTATTTCCATGCAGGTGTATTTCTGCACAAGATGGAAGTGATCCAGGGCACCCAGGAAGCCTTGACTTTTCCTGGCACCCCCAAGAGGTCAGCATAGGGTCCTGTAAAGACCACTCTCAGCCTGGGCCCAGACCCAGTGGGATACCAGGGATTCTGCTTGTCCACTCCCTGCACACTGGCTCCCAGCTCTCAGCTTCCAGCCGCCAACCCCTCCCCTGTACAAACACTTTCCCTGGAAGCTCCTCCCAGGGGCCAGCCCAGACTGACGGACCAGGACAGACAAGGTCAGTCCCAGAGGGAGCCTGGGCACGTCAGGGGCTCCAGCACGGGCATCTCCCGTCCACAGCCCGGACCCTGGGAGAGGGGACACCTGTGACCACACCTGGAGCCCTGCAGGCAGAGGGTGGCTACCAGGATGGACGTCTGCCAAGACCCAGTGCCCCGCCGCCAAGTGAAGACCCTGCAGAAGCAGTGGCTGGAAGAACTGGGCGCCCTGCACTATGTGCTGACACTGTGCTCAGGTGGGAGCTGGGGAGGCAGCGCTGCCTGGGTGCCCCCAGGGGAGAAGGGGCTGCAGGGAGGAGGGCGGTGCCCCTGCTCAGGACAACGGTGGCAAGGGGCAGGAACAGGACCACAGGAGGTGCCCCCTCCAGTGTTGCAGCAGGTGCAGGGAGGGCAAGCTGGGCTGAAGCCTGAAGTTTTGATGAGAAATCATTTTTCCTTGTCACTTAAACCCAGCCCCATTCTTTGTCCTTCTCCTTTTCCACCTCCTCTTCACACGGCTCTGGTCTCTGTCTGTTCTCTACATGCTGTGGATCTACCTGGACCGGAACACTCCCAGCCAAGGTGAGCTCTGGGCAGGGCTCCAGGTGGAGAGAGATGAGGAGATGCCAGCCGCATCTCTGCCCGCAGGGGGAAGGCGGTGGGAGTGGCCAAGGACCTGGGACATCTGGAAACACCAAAGGGATTACTTTCCTATCAAGGTGAGGGGTCACCTCCCCAGAGATGCCTCCTCCCCATTTCCCACCCCACTCCCCTGCACCTGCTCCCCAGCCCTGTCCTGCAGCCTGAGACCCGCTGCCTAGGCTCACAGAGGGGCAGGGTGGACAGGTGCACCTGATCCCCTCCCAGGGCCTTGACCTCTGAAGTCAGCAGGGGCAGAGGCAGCACCTGCAGCTGCTGTCTCCCCTCTCTGCCTCCCTCCTCTCCTGCAGCTGGTGAAGACAGCAGAGCTGCCCCCCAGCCAGAACTACGTGCTGGGAGCCCACCCGCACGGGGTCATGTGCACCAGAGCCTTCAGTAATTTCCTTACTGAGAGCAACAACTTCTCCCGGCGCTTCCTGGGGCTGCAGCCCTGGATAGCGATGATGGCCAGGTTCTTCTATGTCCCCTTTTTCCGAGAATACATCATGATGCATGGTGAGCCCCACTCTAAATGGGAGAAAGTGGCTCCAGGCCAGAGTGTGCCCCACCCCCACCTAGGCACCCATGTGGACCCCTGGACCTGCCTTGACTCTTGGACAGGCTCTACAGGGGCATGAGATGTGGGATGGAGAGTTAGGGCTCCTCCTTCCCCTGTTAACTGGTGGGGTGAGGGAATCGGGAGCCACAGAGGGAGTGGTGACTGCTTTCCACTGCTCATGACCCAGGACTGCGTCCCGTGAGCCTTAACAGCCTGGACTTTGTGCTGTCTCAGCCCCAGCGGGGCCAGGCAGTGGTCATCATGATCGGGGGTGCCCAGGAGATCCTATACACGGCCACAGGGTGGCACTGCCTGGAACTTCGGAATCGCAGAGGCTCTGTGTGCCTGGCGCTGAGGCACAGGTGAGTGGGCAGCAGGTCTCGACCCTGGGCTGGTTTCTCCATATGCAAATTCCAGGTCCCTGTTGGTGGGGCTGTGGGGCTGTGGGTCCCCAGTGCTGAGCAGTGTCACTTGCACATGGAGGCTCCCGTCAGTCCTGAGACCTGGGTCTCTCCCTTTGCAGTGCCCCCGCCCCATATCCCTTCCCTATGTACTCAAATATTGTGTCCCTTGGTTTCAGAAGCTCTGGGTTTTCTTCCCAAATCCATCTAGAGGCAAGTACTTGGACTTAACCTTGACCTGTACACAAGGCTGACGCCTGCCTTACCACCAGGCTGCAGCTGTAAACACTGAGTGAGAACACGAATATGCCAAGCCCAACACACAGCCATTGGTCAGGACAGCTGAGGCTTCCTTCCAGAACTTTCTGTGCAGACATGGTCATGTGGCTCCAAAGACCTTTGAAGTGGCCTCAGGAGACAGGGGAGGGACTCACAGACCCAAGGGCTTTGTGAGGGCAGACCAGGCCCCTGAGCAGCGTCCTCTCTCTTCCTCGCCCCTCCCAGGGCCTCCCTGGTGCCTGTGTACTCCTTTGGGGAGAACGACACCTTCAGATGCAAGGCTTTCTCCAAAGGCTCCTGGCAGTACCTGTGCCAGGTCACCTGCAAGAGGGTCACCAGCATAGCTCCCTGCATCTTCTGGGGCTGTGGTCTCTTCTCGCCCAACTCCTGGGGTCTGCTGCCCCTGCCCGTGCCCATCACCACCGTGGGTAAGTGCCCATCTGCAGGGAGGAGGCTGCCGTGGGCGGCACGGCCAGCAGCAGCTCTGGCTCACCCGTGTCTCCCTCCCCTGCAGTGGGCGGCCCCATCCCCGTGCCCCAGTGCAGCAGCCCCAGCCAGGAGCAAGTTGACCACTACCACAGGCTCTACATGGATGCCCTGGAGCGGCTGTTTGAGGAGCACAAGGAGAGCTGCGGGGTCCCTGCCTCCACCCACCTCACCTTCTACTAAGACCCCAAGTCCTGTGCCCTGATACTCTCCTCTCTGCCTTGCTTTGTCCCTCCAATAAAGGCTGAGATAGACAGAGATGAGAGCCAGGGGGGCCCCTACAACCACTCTTGTTGTCATCATTGCCGGCTGGCAGTACTGAGACCAGTGGTCCCAGAGTCGGTCTTCATCAGTTTGGTGTCACAGCTAGTTGCTAAGAAATGCTGTTAGAAGCCTCAGTGGCACATGAGGTCATGGTCATGCCTCTGTGGAGAGTGGCAGGTTTGAAGTTCCACTGGAACCAGGTCACACAGAGACAGAGAGCCTGGGGTGGCAGAGGCCTCTTGCAAATGACCCCAGGTGACCCCAGCTCCTCCCACTAAGGGATCCACACCTCCCCTTCCTGCCTTTCAGGGCCGGGGCTGAGGTGAGGACCCGGTGTCTCCACCCAGGACTCCCTGTGAGTGACAGGAACAGTCAGGGCAGCCGGTCCCGCCCTCATGGGCAAGGAGCTGGGCAGGAGCCAGAGCTGGTGTCCACCCAGGCACTCGGGCCGGGAGAGGCCATCTTCAGTACTGGGCCACACGCTGGCCGCTGCCCCGGGGTTCTGCCCTGCACCCGGCAGGCTCGCTCTGGGGGAGCCTCCTTATCCTGCTCTGCTGAGGGGTCAGAGTTGTGCCATCTTCACTGCTTTCCCAGGACAAAGCAGAGATCCCGATCAGAAGTGGATCGGCCAGGACTCGAACAGGTGCCCATATGGGAAGCCGAAACTGCCGGCTGTGACCATACCTGCTATGCCACGGTGCTGGCTCCAAAAAATCTTAAAAAAAAAAAAAAAAAAAAGAATAAATAGAGCTCAACCTTGGCGGCCTCCTGCAGCCCCCTCCACAGGGGTCTCCAAGTGCTCGCTGTCTCCCAGTGGGTCTTCTCCTTCTTAGGGCTCGGTGAGTCCCCAAAGCCTGGGGGTGCAGGTGCCCCTGCCCGGGCCCTGCGCCTCTGCCTCCCCTTTCCCTCAGGGAGGCAGCCCAGGGCCCTTGAAGCAGCCTGGGGAGCCCGTGATGGGGGGGATAGGAGTGGGGAGGGGACTTTGGCCCTGGAACCAGGGCAGGGGCAGAGGGACACCGGGCTGCAGCTCATGGGTTCTGAGTGCGCCCCCTCCTCCAGCCCAGGTGTGCCTGGCGGCCTTGATCTTTGTGCTCCTGAGCCGGGCCTGGACCCTTGGGGTCCTCTACCTGGTCTGGCTGTACTGGGACAGAGACACACCCAGGGCTGGAGGCCGCCGCTCTGCCTGGGTCCGGGACTGGGCCGTCTGGAGACACTTCCGGGAAACTTCCCCATCTCCAAGAGTATGACAGGGATGCTCTGCTGGGGGTGGGGTGAGGCTAAGAATACTGGGGACCCTTCTCCCCCAAGCTCAGCCTCAGGGATGGGTGGGGCTGCCCCCTCTGCTCCCCAGCTGGTGAGGATGACCCAGTCGGATCCTCCCGGAATCACCTCTTCCGCTTCCACCCCACAGAGTCCTGGAGGGCAGGGCCGGCAGCAACTTCACACGGAGACCTGAGCTTCTCCCACACGGCTGCACCTGCTCATCTGCCCTGTGGGCTCACCTGCCGGTGATCTGGAGCTGCATCATGTCCGGGGTGAGAGCTGCCCTCTCCCATGTGATTTATGCAAGGGAACAGCTTCCGATCCCAGCATAACCTCCCCAGTGCCCTCTCTGCTCTCATCCCCAAAACCTGGTGTGAGGCCCCCAGCCTGACCTTCCCTCTGGGTTTGGGGTCCTCTGCCGACACATGGCTGCGTGACCGCTGTCCGGGCCTGGGCCAGTCAGGGGCTGTCCTGGTTGCGGGAGGTGCTGGAGGTGATGGACAGTAAACCCATAGCCCCGACCTGGCACACGTGCACTCAGAGTGGACTGGGGCAGTTGATGCTGGAGCACCCGGCGAAGCCCCGTCCCTGGCACCGGACTGGCCGTGGGAAAGGATCAGGCTGTGTCGGGGACCGAGCAACCTGTGGCCTCTTAGCGGTAAACTACTGATGTAGAGCTAAGTAGCCCAGGCGGAAAGTGCTGATAACGCCACCCTGTGTCTTAAGACTTTATGACCATTCCCCCACCTGCACAAGCATTGCAGCTGCAAGATAACCTTGTGACCTCCCTCTGCTTGCACAAGCGTTGCAGCTGCAAGGTAAACTGCCCTCCTCCCCCCGCCCGACATCCTGCCTTCACGATATATAAGTGAGTGGTTAAAAAAATAAAGACACAGCTTGAACAGCCATGTTGTCTTGCTGTCATCTTTGTGTCTCCTGTCCCTTTCATTCCCCATTCTAGGTACTTGGCCCTAGTTGACGTCCCACGGGACGGGACAGGGCTGCAGGGCCAAGGCTGAGCTGCCTGCCTGCTCCCCCAGGGCCTCCAACTGTCCGCCTTTGGAACCCACAGGCTGCGGAAGGCCAGCTGTAGGAAGTTCTGATCCCTGCTGAGTGAGGTCTTGCCCTGGGCTCCCTGCGGCCTGTCCCCATCCCTGCTGGGGGCTGACCTCCTGCTCTGGGCTGACCCAGCAGAGCTGGAATGAGGCTCATGGTGAGCTTGTCTGATGCCCCAGCCCTGTATCTGTCCCCATCTTGCTACTGGTGTGGGGTGGGGCCGGGGATCCCTGTGACCGCTGGTGCACCTGCCGTCCGGATGCAGATGGACACAGTGGACCTGCTGTCTGCTCTCCACACAGAGCAGCGCAGGCAGCAGCTCCAGGAGCAGATGCCCGCGATGATGTCCCTTCCTGTTCTCACTAGGTGGTCGGTGGCCGCTCTGTGGTCCCAGGGAGGCCCACCTTAGGCTGCAGGGGAAGGGAGACAAAGGGAAGTAAAGGAGAGAAGAATTCCCGGGGTTGGTGTGTTGGTGTGTTGGTGGGAGGGGTCCCGGGCATCTCGGGGCCTGCGGTGGCACCTGGGGGAGACCGGACATCCCCAGAGATCTGAAGAGAGGAAATCACTCAACCTAGTGCTCAACCTGTTTCAGTTGGCTGCTGCCACCACCTGCACCTGGGGCCCAGTGGGCAGGCTGGCCTGCTTCATAGCCACGCCCTGCATCCCTATCTCAGACGATGCCCCTCCCTTGCACACCCCCACCCGCACTCCCTCCTCCCAGGGTCAGCCCAGACTGATAGAGCCAGGACTTTCAAAGATCAGTCTCAGCGGGAGTCTGGACACTTCTGGGGCTCCAGATCCACGCATCTCCCCAGCCACTGCCAGGACCCTGGGAGAGGGGACACCGGTGACCCCACCTGGAGCCCTGCAGGCAGAGATGGCTACCAAGATGGACGTCTCCCCAGCCACTGTGCCCCCTGGCCCCGGGAAGACCCTGAAGAAGCAGTGGCTGGAAGTAGTGGGCGTCTTCCACTATGTGTTTTCTTTTCTGTTCCTAGGTGAGAATAAGGGGGAAGGGGTAGGGGGCTCTGCACGGGGAGAGGGCATTGGAGGGAGGATCACATTGTGGGAGGCTTGGACACCTGGGGACTGGACAGGGCGGATGCCGCTGCCAGGGGATCACTGCAGGTGGAGGACGGGAGGTGTGGCTGCAGAACTGGGGTTCCTAAGAAATTCATTTTTCTTCTTCAAAATTCCCCAGTCCCTTTCGCCATGGTTCTTCTCTTCTTCCTCCTCTTCACACGGCTCTGGACTCTGTCTGTTCTCTACATGATGTGGCTGTACGTGGACCGGGACACACCTAGCCAAGGTGAGCTCTGGGCAGGGCTCCAGGTGGGGAGAGATGGGGAGGGTTCCTCGGGGATTCTGCCAGCCCTATCGCTGCCCCAGGGGGAAGACTGTTTGTGTGGACAAGGACCTGGGCTATCTGGAAACACCAAAGGGATTACTTTCCTATCAAGGTGAGGGGTCACCACCTCCCCAGAGACGCCTCCTCCCCCTTCCCCACCCCACACCCCTGCACCTGCCCGCATTTCCCTGTCCTGCATCCTGAGACCCGCTGCCTAGGCTCACAGAGGGGCAGGGTGGACAGGTGCACCTGATCCCCTCCTACGGCCCTGACCTCTGAAGTCAGCAGGGGCAGAGGCAGCACCTGCAGCTGCTGTCTCCCCTCTCTGCCTCCCTCTTCCCTTGCAGCTGGTGAAGACAACAGAGCTGCCCCCCAGCCAGAACTATGTGCTGGGATCCCACCCCCATGGCATCATGAGTATTGGAGCCTTCTGTAACTTCACCACCGAGTGCAATGACTTCTCCCAGCTCTTCCCGGGGCTGCAGCCCTGGCTAGCCACACTGGCCGGCCTCTTCTACCTTCCAGTCTTCCGAGACTACATCATGGCTGGTGGTAAGACCCAGGCTAAAGGGCAGGAGACAGCCCCTGGCCAGGGCGTTCTGCACCAGGACTCCACACCTGTCCTGAGCACTGGCCATGCTCTCCTTTAGCACAGGGCGGGATGGGGGTTGGAAAATGAGGAGTGGGGCACCCCTTCCCCTGCTAATGGGTGAAGAACTCAGGAGAGCCACTGAGGGAGTGGTGACTGCTCCACCCTGCACATGAAACAGGATTACGGCCCGTGAGCCGGCGCAGCCTGGACTTTGTGCTGTCTCAACCCCAGCGGGGCAAAGCGGTGGTCATTGTCATCGGGGGTGCCCAGGAGTCCCTGTACTCGGCCCCTGGGCGGCACTACCTCGCACTCAAAAGACACAAGGGCTTCGTGCGCCTGGCGCTGAGACATGGGTGAGTGGGCGTGCAGGAGCCCAGGCTGGGCTGGGTCCCGGGTCAGACCTCAGAATACCCGCAGCTGACAGAGCGCTCTCCGGAGCCCACAGCACACCCTGCACCGGGACGCACCTGTCGGCCCTGATGCCACATTCTCACACCTGGGCTGTGCCCACTTCTCCTCCTCAGTGAGCAGCCTCAGACTGAAACCAGCAAGGACGTTGGGCCCAGAGCCCTGGGTTCTCCCTGTGACCCTGTCTCAGAGACAAAGCCTTGACCTTGACCTTGACTTGTACCCAGGGCTGTCACCTCCCTTGCCACCAGGCTGCAGCTGTAAACACTGAGTGAGGACATGAGTATGCCAAGCCCAAAACACAGCCATTGGTCAGGACAGCTGAGGCTTCCTTCCAGAACTTTCCATGCAGACATAAGAGCTTCCAGACCTTGGGAAGTGGCCTCAGACAGGGGAGGGACTTTTTGCCCCCAGGGTGCCGGTGTAGCTGTCTAGGACCCTGAGCAGCGTCCTCTCTCTTCCTCACCCCTCCAGGGCCTCCCTGGTGCCTGTGTACTCCTTTGGGGAGAACGATTCCTTCAAAGGTATGAATTTCTCCAAAGGCTCCTGGCAGTACGTGTGCCAGGTCATCTTCAAGAAGATTGTTGGTTTTCCTCCCTGTGTCTTCTGGGGCCGTGGTCTCTTCTCGCCCAACTCCTGGGGTCTGCTGCCCCTGCCCGTGCCCATTACCACCGTGGGTAAGTGCCCTCCTGCAGGGAGGAGGCTGCCGTGGGCGGCATGGCCAGCAGCAGCTCTGGCTCACCCGTGTCTCCCTCCCCTGCAGTGGGCGGCCCCATCCCCGTGCCCCAGTGCGGCAGCCCCAGCCAGGAGCAAGTTGACCACTACCACAGGCTCTACATGGACGCCCTGGAGCGGCTGTTTGAGGAGCACAAGGAGAGCTGCGGGGTCCCTGCCTCCACCCGCCTCACCTTCCTCTAGGCCTGGCTCGGCCTCCCTGCTCAGCCCCTGAGCCCCGTGCACTGGGACCCCAGCTCCCGCCTTGACCTCCCCTCCAATAAAGGCTGGTTCTGGAGGGAGCGCGGCCAGGCACAGCCACCCATCCTGTCTGCTGCAGAGGGGCGCCTGGGGTGGGGTCTCAGCACCCTGCGTTCTCCTGCCAGGAGAGCTGACTGTGCCCCAGGACCTGGGAGACGTCCCCCCCTTCCGGCCCTGCTCCCTGGGTGAAGCAAGGCTGCTGCTTAGCTCAGAGCTGGCAGGGTCAGGACAGGGTTGGGAGGAGACCCCGGGGGGGGGGGCGGTGAGGAGGGGGCAGCTGGGCAGAGCTGAGCTGGGTCAGGGTCCAGCAGGTACAGAGAGGGGAGGGGCCTGGGTCCCAGTGTCCGAATCCCCCTCCCTGGTACAGGCGGCTGCAGGGGGTTTGAGCTGGACCTGGGCGTGGAGCCAGGGCGCGGTAGTGGAGCAGAGTGAGGGTGCCTCGCTCCGCTCCTCCCGGGCCTTGCTAGGGGCTGATGGGAACCCAGTGGGGCCCGTGAGGGGTGGGAATGGGAACTGGGCCGCAGGTCCTGATGAGGCTGGGCTGACCGAGCTCTGCGCTCTCTGCTGCTCCCTACTCGCCGTGGGCTTCTGTCCCACGTGGTCCTCTGAGCCTCCCTCTAAGGCTGTGGCCGCTCAGTGCCATTGCTTCTTGATCCGCGTCTTAGGTTTGCTTTCTGTTGTTGTTGTTGAAGATGTGTTGATTCAGACAGCAGAGTTATAGACTGAGCCTCCTTGCACAGACCCTCAGGAGGCCAGGGTGAAGGTCAGGGCTATGGCACCACCTGCCACGGTGACCCACCCCTGGCCCAGGGAGGTGAGGGGAAGGGGTGAGGCCGGTGTGAGAGCTGGGGGCCCCGCGGGAGGTCCTCCACACTCGGTCAGGTCCGCAGTACTTGACAGCCAGCAAGGGTCCGTCCGTGAGCTGCTCTGACTGCAGGTGGGCCTTCTCACTGTGGGTGGGGCAGGCAGCCCCTCACCAGGGCCAGCTCAGCACAGACAGGAGTGGTGCTGCTCCCAGGCCCAGTCGGCACCATCTCCAGGCCCCTGGCACCCCTGGGCTGAGATCGGCAGTGCTGGGTGGTTGCTTGTGATGAAGCCAGCAAGTCCCCCTCCCCAAAGCCCCAGGGCAGGCCCCCGCCTTGCCCTCACACAGGTAAAGCTGAAGGCCTCCAAGTGGCAGCTGCCACCATCCTGGCCACCAGGTCTCCATGGGGTGGAAGCGGAAGAGGTGATTCCAGGAGGGAGGCAACTGGGCCGTCCTCACCAGCTGGGGGGCAGGGGGCACAGCCCCACCCGTCCCTGAGGCTGTGCTTGGGGGAGCGGGTGCCCAGTCTCCTGTGAGCCTCACCTTCCCCACCACAGTGTCCCCAGCACCCTCCTGGAGATGGGGAAGTAGTACTAGAAGTGTCTCCAGATGGCCCAGTCCCGGACCCAGGCAGAGTAGCGGCCTCCAGCCCTGGGTGTGTCCCTATCCCAATGTTAGATAGGAAGTTAGGTATGAGCTTATGTGTGTATGACAGGCCCAAAGAGAAGACATCTATATCCAGCATATACTTTTACACCTCAAAGTCGTCCCGATAATGTTTCAGGGGCAGCGTGGCCCTCGCATCCTGCCCTGCCCCCTTCTACCGGATAACCTGCCAGGTGGGGGTCCCCGCCCCTTCTGCCTGACAAATCCTCCACAATCTCCCAGATGCAGCCCAGTATCTGCATCTCAAACACCCTGCTCCGGATCCCCATTCTCTAGGGGGTCCTGCTCACCCTTCCTCTGAACCCAGGATGGCACCAGCTAGGCTTTCTCCTGTCTGATACCTTCAGGGGAAAACTCAGATAGGAGCTTCTTAATATTTACAGACATAGAATCCTTTGTTTCAGGAGGAGATGTGTGAAGACAGAGACCCATCCCCTTAAACACCCCCGGCCTCAACCGGACTGCTTGCTCAGCCCTCTGCCTCTCTGCTGAGCCGCCCGCCTGGCCCGCCCAGGTGTAAACTCTCCACTCAACCATGTAACCTCACTTCCCCCGCCAGTCCGAGCGACTGGGCACTCTCAGGTCCTCTCTGGACAGGTGCCCATCCGTCCTTACAGATGTCCCTGCCCTAATAAACCTTGCTATTTTACTTCCCACTACTCTCTGTCTCACGCCTGAATTCTTTCTGGCATGAAGACAAGAACCCTGCCATTTCTCTAGTAACACCAGGACATCCAGACCAGGTAGAGGACCCCAAGGGTCTAGGCCCGGCTCAGGAGCACAAAGATCAAGGCCGCCAGGCACACCTGGGCTGGAGGAGGGGGCGCACTCAGAACCCAGGAGCTGCAGCCTGGTGTCCCCTCTGCCCCTGCCCTGGTTCCAGGGCCTAAGTCCCCTCCCCACTCCCATCCCCTCCACTAACAGGCTCCCCAGGCTGCTTCATGGGCCCGGGTCCCTGGGCTGCCTCCCTGAGGGAAAGGGGAGGCAGAGGGGCAGGTGCTGGGTCCACTTGCATCCCTGGGATCTGAGGTCCCCAAACCCCACGAACGAGAAGAGCCATTGAGAGACAGAGAGGGGGCTGCGGCAGGGCTGCAGGTGGCAGCAGCCTGGGGAGGGGCCTCGCACAAGGGCAGCCACAGCCCCTGAGCACTGTCCCCAATGGCCCAAACCTCAGTGTCCTGACCCTGGCACTGGCCTCGACACTTTTCTGCTCCTGTTGGTGCCCTGCACGCTGGAGCCAGGTAGGCCAGGCAAGGAAGGGTGATGGACATCTGAGCTCACAGAGCTCTGACCAATAGGACCCCATGGTAATGGCCAGGGGCGGGGCCACCAGTGGGGGGGGCGGTGTTTGAATTTTAAGAGGGTGGTGGGCGTGGGAGCAGGGCCTCGGAGGAAATGGAGAGCTGGGCTAGCAAGGGTCCAGGAGGGGGTGGTGGAGACATCCACGGCATCCTGGAGCCCTGGGCCCCCCACACACATTCCCACTGCACCCCCACACCTGCCAATGTTGGGGCCTTTAAGGCATGTGGAGGGCGGGAAGACAGGGTGTGGAGAGGAGGAGCTTAGAGACAGCAGGTTCTCTACAGAAAGTGCTCAGGGCCCAGAGCTAAGGACCTGAGCCCCAGGAGGAGGCAGGAAGGAGACAGTGGGTCAGGGGGTAAGGGAGGGAGCCAGAGGAGCGCCCTTGGGGACCCCCAGATAGGACACCCTGGATCCCAGGCCCAGCAGACCCCAAAAAGTCTGTGGTGCTCGGCCCCTCCCCCAGGCATCCACACAGGGAAAGCAAGGACACACCCCCTATGCAGGGTGGAGAGGGCAGAGGTGGGGGGAGCGGGATGATGACCCCGGGGCAGGGGAGGGCTGTCCCCAGTGGGCCCAGTGGTGCAGGAGGGGCTGCCCTGGAGGGTCTCCCTTCGGGCCCGTTTCCGATGTGGGGACCTTTGTGGGAGCAGAGGCAGGGAGATATTCCAAAGGAAGCCATCTGATTGGCAGGCGTCAGCTGGGCATCGCCCCTGGGGACAGGTGGGAGTGAATGGGGAAGGAGGGGTGGGAGGGGAGGAAGCCGCTACACCCCACATGGTCTCTGTCTGGACCCCCAGGGCTGGAGTGGGGAGCACTGGGAGAGGGAATGAGGACCCCTGCCCCAAATCCCTGAGCCTGGTGCCCACCCCATGTGGAGGGAGCTGGGTCTGAGACAGGCCCAGGAAACTAACAAGCTTGGACGCAGCTTGGAGGCTGCTTGGGAGCCCCAAGGGTCCAGGGACAAGGACAGGCCTTGACCAGGCCTCCCAGCCCCACCCCCTCCTCGCTCTTCTCTTTAAGCCCAGGCATAAAGGCCCCACCCTCTGCCAGCACCCCCCACCCCCGCCTCATTGGGTCTCAGCCAAGGCCAGTGCTGCCTGCCTGCTGTTTTGCCTGGGGGTGTCCTGGTCACGCGCAGGCTCCCAGAGGCACTGGAGGCAACAGCTGACGGCCTGAGCTTGGGGTTCATGGAGCAGAAGCGCTTGGTTAAGTTGGCGCTGGGCTGCCATGACCCCTGCCCCCGGGCTGCGCGGTGGGGAGGGAGGGCAGCTGCAGGGCGGCAGGGCTCCACCTGTCCCTGCTCCCCTGTGCCGCCTGTGCCTGTCTTCTCCTTTGGGGAGAAGGATTTCTTCCACAGTTCCCGAATCCCAGGACTTGTGGCCGCGCTGGGGGCAGGGTGTCCTGCAGCCACTGTTCCAGGAAGCCTGGGCCTCCTGCTGCCCTTCCCCCCCACGCCTCGCCCTCTGCTCCCGCCCCAAGCCTATCCAGAAGATCCCTCACGGGGCCTGGCCTGCTAGCTCTGGGCAGCATATCCCAGCACAGCCTCTTCCCTGGATCCAGACCCAGGCAGAGCTCTGTCCTGTCAGCTCCCACAGGTGGGAGCCAGCTGCGCTGCACACAGCAGCCGTGTGGGGCGCTGTGGAGCGGCACACACACCTGTCCCAAGACCACAAGCCACACTCAGAGGACCACGTGGATGGAGGGATATGCAGCCTCACTTAGCTGCACACGTATCCCCCTGCGCGCCAGAAGGAGTCTTCTTGGTGCCTGCGTGTGGGGGAGTGGACTCAAAGGTGGGAAGGATCAGAAGCGCGTGCCAGGTGTTCTGTGCAGGTTGGGAGCTGGGCTGCAGATCTGGGGTTCTCAGGTGAATTAATCTTTCTTTCCCACCTTTCATTCAGTCCCTTGCTCCTTCGTCCTCCTCTTCACACGGCTCTGGTCTCTGTTCTCTGCTTGATTGGCTCTACCTGGACAGGGACACACCCAGCCAAGGAGAGCTCTGGGCAGGGCTCCAGGTGGGGAGAGATGGGGAGGGTGCCTCCGGGACTCTGCCACCCATATCTCTGCCCGCAGGGGAAGACTGTTTGTGTGGACATGGAGCTGGAGGATTTGGAAACACCAAAGGGATTATTTTCCACCCATCCCAGAGACGCCTCCTCCCTCTTTCTCCGCCACACACCCCTGCACCTGCCCCCCCTTCCCTGTCCTGCAGCCTGAGACCCGCTGCCTAGGCTCACAGAGGGGCAGGGTGGACAGGTGCACCTGATCCCCTCCCAGGGCCTTGACCTCTGAAGTCAGCAGGGGCAGAGGCAGCACCTGCAGCTGCTACCTCCCCTCTCTGCCTCCCTCCTCTCCTGCAGCTGGTGAAGACAGCAGAGCTGCCCCCCAGCCAGAACTATGTGCTGGGGGCCCACCCCCACGGGGTCATGTGCACCGGAGCATTCTGTAATTTCACCATGGAGTGCAATGCCTTCTCCCAGCTCTTCCCGGGGCTGCAGCCCTGGCTAGCCACACTGGCCGGCCTCTTCTACTGTCCCATGTTCCAAGATCACATTGCACTCAGAGGTGAGCCTCATAGTGAATGAGGAAGCAGCCCCTAGCCTGACCATTCCCCACCACTACAAGGGCCACCACCCAGATGAAAGGGACCCAACCTGAGCACTGACCAAGCTCTGCAGGGGCACAGATCGGGGAATGCAGGGTTTGGAAGAAACAAGATGTGGGAGTGAGGGAATCGGGAGCCACAAGGGAGCGGTGACTGCTCCCCACTGCTCACGACCCAGGTTGCGTCCCGTTAGGCTTTGTCCTGTCTCAGCCCCAGTGGGGCCAGGCGGTGGTCATCGTGATCGGGCTGCCCAGGAGGCCCGTGCATGTCCCCAGGGTGGCACAGCCTGTGTCTTTTGAATGGCAGACTTTTCATGCGCCGGGCACTGAGGCTCAGGTGGCTGGGCAGCAGGTCCCAGGGTAGGCTGGTCTCTCCCTGAACAGTCACAGGTGTGGTGGACAGTGGGTCCCCAGAGCAGATCACTGCTCCCCACGCCTGGAAGGTCCTGCCAGCCCTGGCATGCCTTGCTCCTAGCCCCCGTGGACACGCTTTCACAAATGCCCCCCACGCTCATACACAGGGGAAAGCAAAGCCTGCAATGAGCAGGGCCTCTGGCTCAGAATCCAGTTTCCTTTTCCAACTCTGTCTCAAAGCCTTGGACTTGACCTTGACCTGTGCCCAGGGCAGAGGCCTGCCTTGCCACCAGGCTGCAGCTGTAAACACTGAGTGAGAACACGAATATGCCAAGCCCAACACACAGCCATTGGTCAAGACAGCTGAGGCTTCCTTCCAGAACTTTCTGTGCTGCCGTGGTCATGTGTCTCCAAAGACCTTGGGAAGTGGCCTCAGGAGACAGGGGAGGGACTCACAGACCCAAGGGCATTGTCAGGGCAGATCAGGACCCTGAGCAGCGTCCTCTATCTTCCTCGCCCCTCCCAGGGCCTCCCTGGTGCCTGTGTACTCCTTTGGGGAGAATGACACCTTCAGATGCAAGGCTTTCCCCAAACGCTCCTGGCAGTACCTGTGCCAGGTCACCTGCAAGAGGGTCACCAGCATAGCTCCCTGCATCTTCTGGGGCCGTGGTCTCTTCAGCCCAACTCCCGGGGTCTGCTGCTGCCAATTCAGCTCGGTGTTGGGGGTTCAAGGCCATGGCGCCTATGGGAGCTCAAGTTCTGGTCAGGGCATCTGGGGCGTGTTGGTTTGTGGATACATCAGAACCAGGATCACAGAGAGGGAGATACCGGGGCCCCACAATCCCTTTCTAAGGCACCCCCAAGTGACTCCAGCACCTCCCACCAGGCCCCACCTCTTTAAGGCCCACATACCTCCCAGTACTGCCTCTCTGGGACTGAGCTCCCAACACACGAACAGAAGGGGACATTTCCGTGACAAGCTCTCCATCTCCTCGAGGGTACTGGGAACACCGTGCTGGGTGGGGGTGGGGGAAGAAGCTTCAGAGGAGACTTAGAACCACCCCCACCTCCCACCCCTACCCCTCGCCAGTAACAGCCACAGGGACAGGTGGGAGCCGTGCAGTCTCTGCTTCCCACCTCGTGAAAGCGGCTGAGCCCGGTCTTCCTGCAACTAAACCCAGCGCCCTGTGCCTGTGGATCAGCAATCAGAATGGATTCTTCGGCCAGTTCTGGAGCAGAGGCCATGAACAGTGGGGGGGGGGGCAGAGGAGCAGGCACCAGGGCTCAGCCGAACCTCTGCTCCCCCAGGGCTCCCTGGTGCCTTCTGGGGGGGTGTGCCAGGCCCAGGTGGCCCTGCAGCCCGCACTGAGCATGAACGACCCTGCCGCTGTCCCAAGGCCCCCTGGGCCTCCTGCCACCTTTCTGTGCCAATACACTAAATGTGAGCCCAGAGAATCCTGGAAAGTCCTGGGTTCCCGTATCAGCCCCGCGACAGCCCCTGGGGTCCCTTTTGTGACCCGGCCTCCCAATCTGGGCCGCGCCTCTGGAGAGAGCATTGTCCCTGCCCTGCGAGAACCCCTAGGATGTTTCTTGGGAAATGGCTCCAGTCCTGAACTCCATGGCTGTGGCTCCTGTGAAACAGGAAGACCAGGGGATCCCAGTGACCACTGTCCACCCGCAGAGGGGGCCCCAGACCCGGTGCAGCAATGCCCATGGCCCAGCCGGCCTCAGGAGGATGCGCTGCACACACTCTACCTGGAGCGGTTCACACAGCTGCACAAGGGGAGCAGGTGTGCCACGGCGTCCACACAGACGGGCATCTGGTCCTCCCCTGGGCAAGGCGCTGACATTGGCCCCAAACTGGTGCCTTTGGTGGGGGAGTGGAATTCAAGATGGGAAGGCACCTGCAGCGTCTGTGTGTCTGCCTGCACGGTGGATGGTCCAAGATGCAGTGGAAAGAAATGGAGAGGCTCCCCAGGGAGCCCCGAAATTCCTAGAGACTCCCTAAGAGGCCAGCGTGGGGTCCCGCTCTGTGCAGTCTCAGTTGGGCTCCTGGTACCTGGCACGGTCAGGGAGTAAATGGGGCTGAGCCAGGCTCTGTCTACTCCCTGCATCCAGGTGCTGCCCCTCCCCCTACACACCCTCCTCCCCCTTCCAGCCCCTCCCAGGCTCAGCCCAGACATTTAAGGAGCAATCTCAGAGGGAGCCTGGACACTTCTGGGGCTCCAGACACAGGCATCTACTTGGCCACAGCCTGGACCCTGGGAGAGGGGACGCCTGTGACCCCACCTGCAGCCCTGCAGGCAGAGGGAGGCACCGGGATGGCCTACGCCACATCCTCCATGCCCCCTCGCCCTGTGAAGACGCTGAAGAAGCAGTGGCTGGAAGCACTGGCTGTCATGCACTATGTGCTTGCTATCGTGGCCCTAGGTGAGAACAAGCGGGAGGCCGAGGTGCCTGGGCAGCTTGGCTGGAAACAGCTGGGCTGCTGGTGGGGACACTTGGGTCAGGGGCGGAGACAGGACCAGGGCAGATGGCCCTGCCCAGTATTCATGGAGATGGAGGAGGGCTGGAGCTGGCTTAGAACTGGACTTCCCAGGGGAATTCATTTTTCTTTCTCACCTTTTGCAGTCCCTTTCTCCATTGTTCTTCTCCTCTTCCTCCTCTTCACACGGCTCTGGCCTCTGTCTGTCCTCTACATGCTGTGGATCTACCTGGACCGGGACACACCCAGCCAAGGTGAGCTCTGGGCAGGGCTCCAGGTGGAGGAGAGATGGGGAGGGTGCCTCGGGGACTCTGCCACCCGCATCTCTGCCCGCAGGGGGAAGGCGATTTGTGTGGCCAAGGACCTGGGCCATCTGGAAACACCAAAGGGATTACTTTCCTATCAAGGTGAGGGGTCACCTCCCCAGAGAAGCCTCCTCTCCCTTCCTTACCCCACTACCCTGCCCCTGCCCCCCTTTCCCTGTCCAGCAGCCTGAGACCCGCTGCCTAGGCTCACAGAGGGGCAGGGTGGACAGGTGCACCTGATCCCCTCCCAGGGCCTTGACTCTGAAGTCAGCAGGGGCAGAGGCAGCACCTGCAGCTGCTGTCTCCCCTCTCTGCCTCCCTCCTCTCCTGCAGCTGGTGAAGACAGCAGAGCTGCCCCCCAGCCAGAACTACGTGCTGGGATCCCACCCCCACGGGGTCATGTGCACCGGAGCGTTCTGTAACTTCACCACCGAGTGCAATGACTTCTCCCGGCTCTTCCCGGGGCTGCAGCCCTGGCTAGCCACACTGACCAGTGTCTACTACATCCCAATCTTCCGGGACTACATCATGGCTGCTGGTGAGCCTCACCTGAAGGGAGGAAGCAGCCCCTGGCCCTCATCTCCCCCAGGAGCTCCTGCCCTCATCAGGACCAGACTTGCCCTCAGCACCGCCATGCTGAGCAGGGGCTTAGTTGGGGATCCAGGGCTCAGAAAGCACAAGATGTGGGGCTCCCTCTTCCCAGTTAAAGGGTGGGGTGAGGGAATTGGGAGCCACAGAGGGACTAGTGACTGCTCCCTACTGCTCATGACCCAGGACTGCGTCCCGTGAGCCGCCAGAGCCTGGACTTTGTCCTCTCTCAGCCCCAGCGGGGCCAGGCAGTGGTCATCATGATTGGAGGAGGCAAGGAACTCTTAACCACGGCCCCAGGACGGCACTTAGCCAAGCTCCATGATCGCAAAGGCTTCGTGCGCCTGGCACTGAGATATGGGTAAGTGGCGTACAGGTGCCAAGGCCGGTTTGACCTCGCCCTGCTCAGGCGATCCAGCCCCTGCAGGTGAGGCTGTGGGTCCCCAGGGTTTTGCATCTTGCACCTAGAGGTTCCTTTCAGCCTGCGTGCCTTCTCTGCTGTGCCCATGTCCCAGGCTCCTAACCGTCTGAACAGGGCAGGATCAGACTGTAAACAGCAGGGCTCTAGGTTCCAGACACCCTGGGTTCCCCTGTAACTTTATCTCTGAGACAAAGCCTTGGACTTGACCTTGACCTGTACACACGGCTCTCGCCTGCCTTGCCACCAGGCTGCAGCTGTAAACACTGAGTGAGAACACGAATATGCCAAGCCCAACACACAGCCATTGGTCAGGACAGCTGAGGCTTCCTTCCAGAACTTTCTGTGCAGACATAGTCATGTGTCTCCAAAGACCTTGGGAAGTGGAATCAGGAGGCTACAGAAGAGACAAGCAGTCCCCAAGGTACCCTTTGGGGGTGTCAGACTGGAAACTGACCAGTGTCTTCTCTCTTCCTCACCGTTCCCAGGGCCTCCCTGGTACCTGTGTACTCCTTTGGGGAGAATGACATCTTCAAAACTAAGGCTTTTATCGAAGGCTCCTGGCAGCACCTGTGCCAGTCCCTCTACCATGAGATCACTGGTTTGCCTTTCTACGTCTTCTGGGGCCGTGGTCTCTTCTCGCCCAACTCCTGGGGTCTGCTGCCCCTGCCCGTGCCCATCACCACCGTGGGTGAGTGCCCTCCTGCAGGGAGGAGGCTGCCATGGGCGGCATGGCCAGCGGCAGCTCTGGCTCACCCGTGTCTCCCTCCCCTGCAGTGGGCAGCCCCATCCCCGTGCCCCAGTGCAGCAATGCCAGCGAGGAGCAAGTTGACCACTACCACAGGCTCTACATGGACGCCCTGGAGCGGCTGTTTGAGGAGCACAAGGAGAGCTGCGGGGTCCCTGCCTCTACCCGCCTCACCTTCTTCTAGGCCTGGCTCAGCCTCCCTGCTCAGCCCCTGAGCCCCGTGCACTGGGCCCCCAGCTCCCGCCTTGACCTCCCCTCCAATAAAGGCTGGTTCTGGAGGGAGCGTGGCCAGGCACAGCCACCCCGTCCTGTCTGCTGCAGAGGGGCGCCTGGGGTGGGGTCTCAGCACCCTGCGTTCCCCTGCCAGGAGAGCTGACTGTGCCCCAGGACCTGGGAGACGTCTCCCCCTCCCGGCCCTGCTCCCTGGGTGAAGCAAGGCTGCCGCTTAGCTCAGAGCTGGCAGTTATGAGAGTCAGGTTCCAGAGATGTGGATTGAACCCGGGCTCTGTGTGGCAATTGTGCTTCTTTATAATATTACTTTATTTAAAGGGGGGAGAGACCGAGACAGAGAGAGAGATGTGAGGCAGAGAGAGAGAGAGAGAGAGAGAGAGAGAGAGAGAGAGAGTTGCTGCTGCTGCTGCTGCTGCTGTGGATCTGCTATCGCTTGGTTCACTTCCTAAATGGCCTCAGTGGCTGGGGCTTGCTCAGGCGTAAGCTTGGTCTCCCATATAGGGGGCCCAGGCTCTCAACACCTGCGGGGCTGCCTGCCCCACCCACAGCTGAGAACTCGCACCTGCAGAACCACCTGGTCACAGCCAGCTCAGGGAAGGACATGCCAGCTCAGGGACGGATACAGCCAGCTCAGGGATGGACACAGCCTCTTTCTGGGTGTCAAGTGCTGTGGACGTGACCGAGTGGTAAAGGCTGCTGAGGTCAGCCCAGGACCCTCGTGTGGGGCCCCTAGATATCACGCCCCTCCCTCCAAGGTGTGCGGCTCTCCCCCCGGATTCCCTTTTGTAAGCTCCCAGGCGCCAGCCCCATAACCTGGTGAGCTGATCCTCCTGGGCGTGGTCATGTGATGGGGGCTGGGGGTTGCTGTCCTGGAGGCCTCACCCATGGCACAGCGTGGGTCACAGGATGGAAGCCAGGAGGAAGAACTCTAGGTCCAGGCTGGCCAAGAAGGAACTGATGGGTCACTCAGCCTTGTCATGGAGGATTTCTACCATCTCTGATGGCCACTGAGCATTTCACACAACCGCAGGTGATGTGGTGTATGTGGTGCTGTGGGAAAACATGGAAAAAGTTCATCATTCCCTGAAAAAAATCACTGGAGAAAAAATGGCATAGCAGGTGACACTGCCGTCTGCAGTGCCAGCATGTCATATGGGCGCCGGTTCGAGTCCTGGCTGCTCCTCTTCCCATCTGCTCCTCTTCCGATCCAGCTCTCTGCTATGGCTTGGGAAAGCAGTGGAAGATGGCCCAAGTCCTTGGACCCCTGTACCCACGTGGGAGACCCAGAAGAAGCTCCTGGCTCCTGGCTTCAGATTGGCTCAGCTCTGACCATTCAGCCATTTGGGGAGTGAACCAGCAGATGGAAGACCTCTCTCTTTCTCTCTCTCTCTCTCTCTCTCCTTCTCTGCCTCCCTCTCTCTCTTTGCCTTTAAAATAAATAAATAAACCTTTAAAAAAAAAAAAAAAAGCAGAGGCAATCATATTGTAACCGGTTCCTTTCACCAGACTCCTCACCTTTTGCATCTGGAAATTATTTGATTGGTTCACAGTTTACCCACTTCCTGTACCATCAACCAATCAGAAATTAGTTTCCTCAAGTTCCCATCCACCTCCTATCCACTCAGCAGCAAGATGTCACCATGAGTCCCGCCTCCAGAGCCCACTGGGCCAATGGAAAGCTTTCCAGTCTCTTCTCAGACTACTAGGGTAGCCAGCATCCCGCCCACCCCGACTTCCCCTGGGCCAGGGGTGCTGGATGAGGCCAAAGGTGACTTTGATTCTCCCGCTGGGCCCGGAAGTGCTCCAGGGTGCGGCGAGGCTGCTCTTGGGCTTTGAAGTAGGGATGCGAGAGGGATCGGCTATGAGAGGGGTGAGGCCTGGCCTGGCTGGTCCAGGCCCGGGGCCCGTACCCGCAGAACTATCCAGGATGTTTGCTCAGCCCCGTGGCCTGGTCCTCGCCGCGCGGCAGGAGGCACAGTTGGTTCATCACAGGCAGGGAAGTCGATTCTGGGAGGCTCTGTGACTTGGGGGAGACCCTGCGGGTGGTAAGGGCCACAGTCGGGGTCTCTGCCCGCAAACCCTGGACTCCTGCCCTCTCAGCCCTCAGCAGTCAGTGGGGGACAGGCCCTGGGGACTGACCGCAAACTGGAACCACAGAGCGAGGGTCAGCGCTCCCGCGGCTGGGATGTCCTTGGTGGCTCTGCCTGCAGTGCAGGTGGCCTGGTGCTGGCTGGGGCTTTATTCTGGGAGAGCCCAGTGTGTGCTCAGCGCTCCCTGGGCCAGGGGTGCCGTGAGTCCCTGGCGATCCTCCGCACTGCTCTTCCCCTCCCTCTGCTCCCCCTGCGACCCCAGAACCTTCACCCCGTCCATCTGAAGGTCTCTGCAGGGGCACGCAGGGGACCTGGACTTGCCCCTGCACTTTGAACTGAGCTTTCTCCCCTCCCCTGCCTCCCCGGCTCTGGCTCTGCAGACCTCACCACCTTCCCAGCCCGCGCCCTAGCAGCTAAAGAGGAGACCAAAGACCACAGGGTTAAGTGACGGGCCCGGGCCCAGTGAGAGCCCAGAGCCTCCCCAGAGCCCCCGCGGGAAAGGGAGCTGCAGAGCCTAGCAGAAGAGCAATGCCCCGGCTGCCACCCACTGCCTGCTGAGTCCCGGAGCCACAGCTTCCTTATCTGTAGGTGGCTGCACCTGTCAGCATGAGTGTCCATCACGTCTCTACCCCTCATGCATCCACCGTGGACGTCAAGCCATTGGTGTGCAGGCTCTGCAGGTCTTTAGGGGAAATGAGTCCTGCTCACGGGGTGACAGGGACAGTGACACCAGGCTGACCACGTCCCCAAGGGCGTCCAATCGGATACAGGAAACCCAGGCTCCCAACACAACCCCAAGCCAGCCACAGAGGAGCGGTGTGACACATCTGAACTGTCACATCCCGTCCCTCAGTCAGCAGGTTCACGTCTCCAGGACACAGAGGCCACCGCGGCTGTCGTGTTCTCCCCTTGCTGGTTTACTCAGACAATATCAGTGTGGTTTGCCAGGGGTCTGATGGATTCCACAGGAAGGCAGCCATGGTGACTCAGGTAGCTGGCTTCTTTTTTTCTATTTTTTTAAAGATTTATTTATTTATTTGAAA
Source organism: Lepus europaeus (assembly GCF_033115175.1). Taxonomy (NCBI): domain Eukaryota; kingdom Metazoa; phylum Chordata; class Mammalia; order Lagomorpha; family Leporidae; genus Lepus; species Lepus europaeus. The sequence goes on along the minus strand of NC_084847.1, from coordinate 53,020,752 downwards.
GTCAGAGTTACACAGAGAGAGAAGGAGAGGCAGAGAGAGAGAGAGAGGACTTCCATCCACTGGTTCACTCCCCAGTTGGCCACAATGGCCAGAACTGAGCCCATCTGAAGCCAGGAGCCAGGAGCTTCTTCCAGGTCTCCCATGCGGGTGCAGGGGCCCAAGGACTTGGGCCATCTTCCACTGCTTTCCCAGGCCATAGCAGAGCTGGATTGGAAGTGGAGCAGCCAGGACTCGAAGCAGCGCCCACGTGTGATGGTGGCACTGCAGGCAGCAGCTTTACCGGCTACGCCACAGCACCGGCCCCAAATAGTTGGGTTCCTAGCGACCACCTGGAGTTCCTGGCCTGAATTCCCAGCATTGGGCCGGTTCTGGATGTTGCGGACATTTTAGGATGAAAATAGCAGATGGGAGACAGGTGTGTCTCGCTTTCTGTGTCTCTCAAATAAGTAAATAATCTTAAAAAAATTAGTTGGGAGTATATTTGACACACCACTGGAGAGAACATGGATTTCAAAAACACCGTGTTATGCATAGTACGTATCTTTTAATTTTTTTCATCTAAAATGAGTCATGTCTATAGAAACAGAGGCATCGGAACAGGGCAGCCCCGGCACGCCCTCCAAGGTGTCGGCGGTGATCCTCTGCGATCTATGCTGTCCTTGTTGTCTTGTAGCTACCTCCCGTCTCCCCAACCACCTTACAGTCAGTTGCAGATTTTTCTCTCGTTCCATCGGTAAATAGTTCTGTATGTCTCTCTAAAGTAAGGATTCTTTAAAAATCTGTGCCCAGTGTTGTTAAGCTGCAGCAATGCCAGTGTCCCACATGGGCTCCGTTTGTGTCCCGGCTGCTCCACTTCCCATCCAGCTCCCTGCTAATGCACCTGGGAAAGCAGTGGAGGATGGCCCAAGTGCTTGGGCCCCTGCACCTGCATGGGAGGTCTGGAGGAAGCTCCTGGCTTCAGATTGACACAGCTCTGGCCGTTGTGGCCATCGCGGGAGTGAACCAGTGGATGGAAGACCTCTCTCTCTCTCTCTCTCTCTCTCTCTCTCTCTCTCTCTCTTTCTCTGCCTCTGCCTCTCTGTCACTCTGCCTTTTAAGTGAATGGATAAATCTCTTTAAAAATACAAAATATCTATAACCACAGTATCCTTATCGCGGTGGGTGTGAGGCTGGGCCACTCCTAAGGGAACGCCGGCGCCTGTGTGTGGGCCTCCCCCTCCGTGTCCATCTCTGTCTGTCTGTCTGTCTCTCCTCTCACTGGTCCCCAGGAAGTCCTCTGCCCTGTCTTGAGCAGCCCAAATTGGGGCACACACTTAGGGACGCGTCTCTCCCAGAAGCCGGGCCCAACCTTGACCTCCAGCACCCTTGTGTTTCCTGCCTTGGCCTCTGCCCCCAATCGGATCCTTCAACCAGGAAGCTCGCTCCCTCCGGGTATCCTGCTCTGTCCACACAGACGTGATCTCGCCACTTTCTGGATCAACTTGCCCTGCAGGCTTCCCAAGCCCCAGGCAGCTCCCACATGGGCCAGGCTTGGGTTTAAGGTCAGCTCCGCGTCCTCAGTGGGGTCGTCCTGGCTTCTCTGTCCCAGCTGGGCTTCTTGGCTTCTGTGGTCCTCTCCTGCCTCCCGCTGAGCCCTCCCCACCCTACCCCTCACCAAGGGCTCCTTGGGCTTGGAATGGAGGTTGAGGCCTGATGGGGAGGGAAGCCCGTCCCCCCTCCCCCAGCCCACAGAGAGGCCCTGCCCCTCCTCTGGCTCCACCCCCACCTGTGCAGAGAGGCCCCCAGCACCCCGTGGTGGGGGGGCAGTACCTACTGGCAGGGTCTCACCTGACCTTGGTGCCTCTGCCCCTCAGGGGAGGAACCCAGGGAGAACACGTGGCGGGGAGCAGGGCTGGGGACGACTCTGAGAGGTGAGAGCCCCCCCCCCGAAGGCCGAGGCCACCTGGGCGGGCTCAGTGCCCACGCTGCACACTCAGGGAGCTCGAGGCGGGCCCGGTGTCTGGGGAAAGTGCCCGGCAGGCTGGCCTCGTGCCCGCCCCAGCAAAGGAGGAAGACGGGACGCCGTGGGGTCTGAACTCCAAGTGTTGTCCAGGTCACGCATGGTCCAGGATCCCGCTGGCTTTTCCCATCCCGCTCAGCTTGGAAAACTCCTGGGTCTCTCACAGGAAAACCCACCAGGTGCATGGGCAGAAAACCGGGCTCTAGCATTTGGTCTCACACTTTCCCAGATCTGGGATGAGGTTCCTAGGGGGCACCCGCGCTGGCTCCTCACCCAGCTCCTGGCTAATGACGATCCTGGGAGGCAGGGGGATGGCTCCCGTGGTTGGGTTCCTGCCACGCACAGGGAGTCCTGGATGGAGACACCAGGTCCTCGCCTGAAGTCGTTGTGGGCGTTTGTTGGTTAACCGGAGGGTGGGCACTCCCACTGCCGCTGTCTGAGTCAGGTTCTCTCTGTGCGTCCCAAATTAAAAACTTCCTCTTCTCTGCTCTCCCTCTCCACAGCTCCACTCCTAGGCCCTGGAGCGTCCTGCAGCCTCCCTTGCAGGTGAGGGCAAAGCCCCAGCCTCCGACCAAGCGTGGAGAGTGGACTCTGAGCAGAGGAAGCGACCCCACGCCACCGCCACCGTGGCTGTGGAGCTCATCACCTGGGAATGGCCCCGACAAGCCAGAGGGCCACCCAGACAGGGGGCCAGGGACAAGGGTGAACAGATTTTGTTGGACAGTGAACGACCAAGTGGCATTCCAATGATACGGCCACACGTTCTTTCTGTGTAAGTCCCAGGTGCAGACAAGACACCAGGGATGGAGTAGGACCAGCAGGCGCCGGGGGATGCCCTGACCACACACAGGCTCTGCTGCTGTTTCCACGTGGTCTCTGTCCTTTTCAACATCCGTGTGTCAGGAACTCGGTCCCCAGGGAGGTGTGTGTGCCTTGAAAAGCTGCAGCCTGGTGGGAGTTGCTGGAGTCACTTGGGGGCTCCTTAGAAAGGAATTGTGGGGCCCAGTTTCTTCTCCCTCTCTGCCGTAACGGCCAACTACCATGCTCCAGAGGTCCTGGCCAGAACTTGAACTGTTATAGGCACCATGACCTTGAACCTCCAACACCGTGAGCTGAATAAACCTCCTTCTCATCACAAATGGCTGATGCCTGAGGCCACTTCCCACATGACTGTGCAGAGAACATTCTGGAAGGAAGCCTCAGCTGTCTTGACCAATGGCTGTGTAGCGGGCTTGGCGTTTTCATGTTCTCACTCAGTCTTTGCAGCTTCAGCCTGGTGGCAAGACAGGTAGGTGTCAGCCCTGTGTATAGGTCAAGGTCAAGTCCAAGGCTTTGCCTCATACATGGTGAGAAAGGAAGCCCTAGGGCCCTGTTCTTTCCAGAGTAACCGGGTCTTGCTCAGAGCGGTGGCACAGAGCCTGGGAGCTTGGAACACTGTGTATCACAGAAGGCACCGGAGCTGACAGTATTGTCCAGTTGCTCAGCTCTGGTGACCTGCAGTGCCACCTACAGGAACTGGGAGGTCAGGGGGCTGAGTGGACGGCTAGCCCAGCAACAGGACCTGCAAACCCACCCACCCGCGATTGACACCTTTGTGATCCAAGCAGAGCTGCCCTGGTGCCACAAATGGGGCCCCATGGGCACCCATATCGGGATGACCACCATCTGCGATAGCTGGGGCCGTGACAGGAGAAAGTCCAGGCTGTGATGGCTCACGGGGCACAGTCCGGAGGCCAGGTAGGTGGGAGCAGTCACTGGCCCTTCTGGGTGTCCCTATTCCCCCACCTCAACCTTTAGCACAGGGAGGGGGAGCCCCAAACCCTCCAGCTCCCAGCCTGAGCCCACCGCACAGTCAGGGCTCCAGGCAGGTCCCTCAGTCTGCAGGCGGGGAGAGGGTCCTGCTGCAGTGAGAAACAGCTTCTGCAGGGGCTGATGCCTCCCATTCAGGGGCGGCTCGCCCCCAGGCATGATGCACTCCTGGAACATGGGGACACAGAAGCCCGTCAGCCAGGCCAGCCACGGCTGAAGCCCTGGGCAGTGCTGGGAGACGTTGCAAAATTACGGAAGGCTCCAGTGCCCATGACCCCGTGGGGGTGGGCTCCCAGCACATGGTTCTGGCTGGGGGGCAGCTCTGCTGTCTTCACCAGCTACAGGAGAGGAGGGAGGCAGAGAGGGGAGACAGCAGCTGCAGGTGCTGCCTCTGCCCCTGCTGACTTCAGAGGTCAAGGCCCTGGGAGGGGATCAGGTGCACCTGTCCACCCTGCCCCTCTGTGAGCCTAGGCAGCGGGTCTCAGGCTGCAGGACAGGGAAGGGGGGGCAGGTGCAGGGGAATGGGGTGGGGAAGGGGGAGGAGGTGTCTCTGGGGTGGTGACCCATCACCTTGATGGGAAAATAATCCCTTTGGTATTTCCACATCACTCAGTTCCTTGTCCACTCCCACCACCTTCCCCCTGCGGGCAGAGATGCGGCTGGCAGAGCCCCCAAGGCACCCTCCCCACCTCTCCCCACCTGGAGCTCTGTCCAGGCAGAGCCACATAAGGTAGAGAAGAGACAGAGACCAGAGCGGTGTGAAGAGGAGAGGAAGAGAAGAAAGAAGGAACAAGAGCCTGGGGAATGGTGAGAAAGACAAGTGAATTCCCCCGGGAGCCTGGTTATTAAGCCCAACCCCCACCCCCACCCCACCTGCATAGAACACCAGACAGTGGCGTCTCCTGTGGTCCTTCCTCTGTCCTTTTGCCTGCGTGTCCAGGCCACCCACACAGCCACCTGCCCCTCTGTCCCTTTTCCTCTGGCAGACCCCAGGCCCCCGTGTCTTCCCCTGCCAGCTAAGAACGACACAGCCAGCACTTAGTGGAGGACACCCAGTGCTTGCAGCCACTGCACAAGGCGGGAGGGCACAGGGGCTGAGGAGTCAGCCATCCCTGTAGCCACCCTCTGCATGCAGGGCTCCAGGTGGGGTCACAGGTGTCCCTTTGCCAGGGGACCAGTGTGTGGCTGGGGAGAAGCCTGTGTCTGGAGCCCTGGAAGCGTCCAGGCTTTTCTCAGAATAACCTTTGACCACCGGTCAGTGTGGGCAGGCTCCTGGGAAGCGCTGGGAGAGGGTGCCGGTGTGCAGGGGAGGGGCCGCACCTGGACACCCTGAACAACTGATGCACGGCACGGAGAAGCAAGTGGCCCAGGCCGGGAGCCCAGCTGATACTGGAACCTGTGTGTTGACCTCTTTGCGGCGGTCTGAGAATTTCAAGGCTCCACGGGGAGTCTGCACACACCACACACACAGACTCATGCTCTCTCTTCCCACCTTTTAATTTGCACTCTTACCTCCATCCCTCTCCACCCCCCACCGCTGTCCCCAGAATCGAAGGTTCACATTGGGGCCAGACTCCCACCAGGCTAGGTGAGGAGGAGATGGCTGTCCACAGGGAGGCGGTAGTGCGCCCTGGGCTCCTCACACAGCTGCCTACAGCCTGTGCGCCGGGGCATCGCTGCACAGAGGTCGCCGCAGGCACTGCAGGGGCCACAGCGACCCCGTTCCTGCAGCCAGGAGAGGCGGGGACAGAGTTCAGCACTGGGACAGTAGCCAAAGGACCACTCGGGAGAGCGAGGCTAGAGGATCACCTCCAGGACCTGCACTGCTGGCGCGATGGGGACCCCGCCTGGCACCTGGGACGCCACTTGAGCTGAAGGGCGAGTCTGGGGCTCACAGGTGTTGTGGATGGGCACCAAAGGGCAGCAGGGGGTGCAGGTGGCCTGGGGACTGCGGTGGCCCAGCACTTCTTGGCGCGCAGCACAGCCAGCAGCATGGTGAGTTCCGGCACTCCTTCTCCCAAACCTGGAGAGGCCTCACGGGCGCAGGGGTGCGGTTGAGTGTCAGGCAGGTACCCACGAGGCTCCTTGCAGCGCGGTGTGGGTGTACCTGCCCGGCCATAGCAGCTCCTCACTCCTGTCCCAGCGCCACAGTCCATCCTGAGCATAGATCTGCAAGGTCTGCACTTTGGGTTTTGCATCCAAAGGACAGCCAAGGACCAGGACTTATCAGACAGGCTGGGTGGAGGGGGAGAGAATAAGGCCGGGTTGCTTATACCTGCCCTGCTCACTGGCAGAATGGATTTTTATAGGAGGGGCAGGGCAAGGCAGGAGCTGGGGGTCTCAGTGCACCGGGCTCAGGGGTTCAGCAGGGAGGCTGAACCAAGCCTACAAGAAAGTGAGGTGGGTGGAGGCAGGGACCCCACAGCTCTCCTTGTGCTCCTCAAACAGCCGCTCCAGGGCGTCCATGTAGAGCCTGTGGTAGTGGTCAACTTGCTCCTCGCTGGCATTGCTGCACTGGGGCACGGGGATGGGGCCGCCCACTGCCGGGGAGGGAGATACGGGTGAGCCAGAGCTGCTGCTGGCCGTGCCGCCCACAGCAGCCTCCTCCCTGCAGGAGGGCACTTACCCACGGTGGTGATGGGCATGGGCAGGGGCAGCAGACCCCAGGAGTTGGGCGAGAGGAGACCACGGCCCCAGCAGAAGCACAAAGGCAAGCCAGTGACCTTCTTGTAGGTGACCTGGCACAGGTACTGCCAGGAGCCTTTGGCGAAAGTCTTGCTTTTGAAGGAATCGTTCTCCCCAAAGGAGTACACAGGCACCAGGGGGGCCCTGGGAGGGGCAAAAGAGAGCGAGTCGGGGAGAGGGGTCAGGTACCTGGACCGCCTACCTCAGCAAGCACCTTAGGAGCCAACGAGTCCCTCCCGTCTCCTGAGGCCAATTCCCCAGTGCCTGTGAACACTCAGGACCCTGTCTGCACAGAACATTCTGGAAGGAAGCCTCAGCTGTCTTGACAAACGGCTGTGTAATGGGCTTTGCATATTCATGTTCTCACTCAGTGTGTACAGCTGCAGCCTGGTGGCAAGGCAGGCGTCAGCCCTGTGTACAGGTCAAGATTAAGTCCAAGGGCTGGCCTTGGGCACAGGACAGACAGAGAACCAGAACTTGGTTTCTGGAACCAAGAGCCCTGCTGTTTTCAGTCTGAACCTGCTCTGCTCAGAAGGGCTGGGATCCTGGGAAACTGGCACCGTGCAGGGCAGAGACCCAGGCAGGCAGGACCCACAGCCCCACCTTTGGGCACATGGGTGACTGCACTGGGAACCCAGCCCAGCCTCGGCACCCACACACCCACTCACCCATGCCTCAGTGCCAGGCGCACAAAGCCTTTACGATTCAGGAGTTCCAGGCAGTGTCGCCCTGGGGCCGTGTACAGGGACTCCTGGACGCCCCCAATCACGATGACCACCGCCTGGCCCCGCTGGGGCTGAGACAGCACAAAGTCCAGGCTGTGACGGCTCGCGGGACGCAGTCCTGGGTCGTGAGCAGTGGGGAGCAGTCACCACTCCCTCTGTGGCTCCCGATTCCCTCCCCCCACCCTTTAACACGGGAAGGGGCAGCCCCAATTCTGGAACATTCAAACCTTTGTATCCCCCACCTGAGCCCACTGCTGACATGACCAGGCTCAGGGCAGGTCTTGTTGTCTTGGATGGGAAAGCAGGGTGTTAGTGGGGGTGTGGACCACTCCAGCCAGGGGCTGCTTCCTCCCTGTCGGGGTGAGGCTCACCACTCAGCATAATGTAGTCCCGGAACACGGGAACGTAGAAGATGCCGGCCAGTGTGGCTACCCAGGGCTGCAGCCCTGGGAAGCGCTGCGAGAAGTTGTTGCACTCAGTAAGGAAATTACAGAAGGGTGCAGTACTCATGATGCCGTGGGGGTGGGCCCCCAGCACGTAGTTCTGGCTGGGGGGCAGCTCTGCTGTCTTCACCAGCTACAGGAGAGGAGGGAGACAGAGAGGGGAGACAGCAGCTGCAGGTGCTGCCTCTGCCCCTGCTGACTTCAGAGTCAAGGCCCTGGGAGGGAATCAGGTGCACCTGTCCACCCTGCCCCTCTGTGAGCCTAGGCAGCGGGTCTCAGGCTGCAGGACAGGGAAGGGGGAGCAGGTGCAGGGGAGTGGGGTGGGAAACGGGGAGGAGGCGTCTCTGGGGAGGGTGACCCCTCACCTTGATAGGAAAGTAATCTCTTTGGTGTTTCCAAATCCTCCAGTGCCTTGTCCACTCACACCGCCGTCCCCCTGCGGGCAGAGATGCGGCTGGCAGAGTCCCGGAGGCATCCTCCCCATCTCTCCTCCACCTGGAGCCCTGCCCAGAGCTCACCTTGGCTGGGTGTGTCCCTGTCCAGGTAGATCCACAGCATGTAGAGAACAGACAGAGACCAGAGCCGTGTGAAGAGGAGGAAGAGGAGAAGAACAATGGAGAAAGGACCTGGGGAACAGAGAGAAAGAAAAACAAATTCTGCTGGGAAGCCCAGATTTTCAGCCCAGCTCCAGCCCTCCTCCATCTCCATGAATACTGGGCAGGGCCATCTGCCCTGGTCCTGTCTCTGCCCCTTGACCCAAGTATCCCGGCCAGCAGCCCAGCTGTTTCCAGCCAGTCCCTCTCTACCAAGCAACCCCAGGCACCTCTGCCTCCCCCTTGTTCTCACCTAGGACCACGAAAGCAAGCACATAGTGCATGGCGCCCAGTACTTCCAGCCACTGCTTCTTCAGCGTCTTCACAGGGCAAGGGCGCACGGAGGCTGTGGCGTCAGCCATCCTGGTGCCACCCTCTGTCTGCAGGGCTCCAGGTGGGGTCACAGGTGTCCCCTCTCCCAGGGTCCAGGCTGTGGCCAGGGAGATGCGTGGATCTGGAGCCCCAGAAGTGTCCAGGCTCCCTCTGGGGCTGATCTTCAAGGTCCTGAGTCTGTCAGTCTGGGCTGGCCCCTGGGAGGAGCTGGAAGGGGGAGGAGGGTGTGTAGGGGGAGGGGCAGCACCTGGGTGCAGAGCAACTGATGGAGGAAGTGACAGAGCCTGGCTCAGCCCCGTTTACTCCCAGGATCCCCACTGAGACTGCACAAAGCGGGGACCCCACTCTGGCCTCTTTGGGGGGTCTCTGGGAATTTTGGGTCTCCCTGGGGAGCCTCTCCAGATCTTTCCACCCCATCTTGGACCACCCACCATGCAGGCAGACACACAGACGCCACAAGTGCCTTCCCACCTTGAATTCCACTCCCCTACCGAAGGCGCTGGTTTGGGGCCAATGTCAGCGCCTTGCCCAGGGAGGACCAGATGCCCGTCTGTGTGGACGCCGTGGCACACCTGCGCCCCTTGTGCAGCTGTGTGAGCTGCTCCAGGTAGAATGTGTGCAGCACGTCCACCTGAGGCCGGCTGGGCTGCGGGCATCGCTGCACCAGGACTGGGGCCCCCTCTGCGGGTGGACAGCGGTCGCCGGGATCCCCCATCCATAACCACAGCCAGATGCCAGGAGATGGAGTGCAGGGCTGCGGAGTTTCCCAAGGCACACTTAGGGTGCAGGGCACAAGCAGCTGGAAGAGCTCCTTTTCCCCACAGATGTAGGAGATGGCACCAGGGAGGCCCTGGGGCAGCAGGGGCACCAGGGAGCTCTGGCCCCGTCGGGCTCGCTTGTACCCGAGGTGCAGCCCTGGTGCCCCCGCCCCCGGTCACCTGTGGGCCTTATCAGAAGAGCCCAAACCTGGAGGGACAGCACAGGTTGGGGGACCTTACACCTGTTCTTGGAGAGAAGAAAGCAGACCACACTCGGAAGGTAGTGGCTGGGGCAGGAGCTGCTCCCCACCCCACACATGGGAGGCAGACAAGGCCCTCCCCCTAGATGTGGTCCCAGAACACAGGGAGGTGGAGCCAGCAGGGCAGCCTGAGCAGGTGCAGCGCAGGCCTGCGGGGGGGGGGGGGGGGGCACGAGAAGCCCGAGGCCTCGAAGCAGAGGGTCCCCCACTCCACAGGGGAGGAAGCAAGGGCAGGAGGTGGCCCAGGAGGATCCAGCTCAGCCAGTTCCACCAGCTGGGGAGCAGAGGGCGCAGCCCCACCTGTCCCTGGGGCTGTTCTTGTTGGGGGGCATCCCAAGCCTCACCCCACCACAATCCAGCATGCCCAGTACCCTCGGCGAGTGGGGAAGTTATGGAAACGTCCCCCTACATGCACGTGTCAGGAACTCGGTCTCCAGAGAGGCAGTATTGGGAGCTGCGGGGACCTTAAAGAGATGGGGCCTGGTGGGAGGTGCTGGGGCCCTTGGGGGAGCTTCGGAATGGGATTGTGGGGTCCACCCAGTCTCTGTGTCTCTCTAATCCTGGTTCCTGACATAACCACCATCCACCACACTCCAGATCTGGAGCTGATACGGGCACTGTGCCCATGAACCTCCAACACCGAGCTGAATGACCCCCTCTTCACAAACGGCCTGCCCCGGTGTTTGCTTACAGAGACCAAAGCTGATGCAGCCTGGGACCTTGGCCTCAGCCCTCGTCTCCCCGAGCCCCGGCTGTGATGACGGGGACAACGACGACGAGAAGACGGGTGGGAGCCTCCCCGGGCCCTCACCCTGAGCCCTTCTCTGTCCTAAGCCTTCAGGTCTTCATCCATTGCATCTTCACCTCGGCCTGTGGGGCTGAGCCTCCTGCTGGCGGGCACTGGCTCTGAGCGCTGGTGACACACAGCCTGGCCTCGGCTGCTCTCCCAGCTCCAAGGACACTAAAGGCTGGGGAGGCCAGGAGCAGCTCTGTGCTCAGCTCTCTCTGCTCCTGCCCTGGGTCCTCCCATCCCTGCACCTGCTGGCCTCTGACCCAGCTCAGCTCTGCCCCAGCTGCCCCCTCTCCGCCCCTCCCCCCGGGGTCTCCTCCCAACTCTGTCCTGACCCTGCCAGCTCTGAGCTAAGTGGCAGCCTTGCTTCACACAGGGAGCAGGGCCGGGAGGGGGAGACGTCTCCCAGGTCCTGGGGCACAGTCAGCTCTCCTGGCAGGGGAACGCAGGGTGCTGAGACCCCACCCCAGGCGCCCCTCTGCAGCAGACAGGATGGGTGGCTGTGCCTGGCCGCGCTCCCTCCAGAACCAGCCTTTATTGGAGGGGAGGTCAAGGCGGGAGCTGGGGTCCCAGTGCACGGGGCTCAGGGGCTGAGCAGGGAGGCCGAGCCAGGCCTAGAGGAAGGTGAGGTGGGCGGAGGCAGGGACCCCGCAGCTCTCCTTGTGCTCAGGCTGCAGGACAGGGAAGGGTGAGGAGTGCGGGGGAGTGGGGTGGGGAAGGGGGAGAAGGCATCTCTGGGGAGGCTGACCCATCACCTTGATAAGAAGATAATCCCTTGGTGTTTCCAGATCACCCAGTTCCTTTCCACCCCCACCACTTGGCCCTGTTTGCAGAGAGATCTGGATGGCAGAGTCCCAGAGGCACCCTCCCCATCTCTCCCCACCTGGAGCCCTGCCCAGAGCTCACCTTGGCTGGGTGTGTCCCGGTCTGGGTAGATGGATATCAAGTAGGGAACAGAAGAGACCAGAGCGGTGTGAAGAGGAGAAGAAGGAAGGAGCAACAAACTGGGAAAGGTGAGAAAGAAAAATGGGTTCCCCTGGGAAGCCCAGTTCTTCAGCCCAGCTCCTGCCCCCCCACCTGCACGGATCACCTGGCAGGGGCCTGCTTCTGGCTTGTTCCTCTGCCTTTGCCCAGGCCTGGGAACGGCAGCACAGCCTCCTCCCAGTCCCTTCTCCCCAGGCACCCGCCTCCCCACTCTTCTCACCTTAGAGGACGAATGTCCGCACCCCGTAGGAGGCGCCCAGTGCTTCCAGCCACTGCTTCTGTAGGGTCCTCACAGGGCAGGGGTTGGGGGCACAGGGGCTGGGGAGACGTCCATCCCCCCAGCTCCCATCTGCCTGCAAGGCTCCACGTGGGGTCACAGGTGTCCCCCTGGCCCAGGGTCCGGGGTGTGGCTGGAGAGATGCCTGAATCTGGAGCCCAGAGTGTCCAGGCTCCCTCTGAGACTGACCTCTAAACGCCCTGGGTCATAGGTCTAGGCTGGCCCCTGAGAGCGCTGGGAGGGGAGAGAGGGTGGGGGGAAGGGCGGTGCCTGGGAGGCTGAGCAACTCACAGTGGGCGTGGCCAAGCAGCTGCCCACCAGCACACTGGGTGCCAGGGGCCAGGAGCCCAGCTGAGGCTGGGTGAGCAGGACCTTGAGTGCTGACCTCTTTGTGGGTGTCGGGAAAGGCAAGCCGCCCTGGAGAGCCCCGCCCCCCAGACCCTGTGGCCCCAGCAGCCCCCGACTGAACACACAAACACGGAGAAGACACGGGTCTCTCCCACCTTTAATTCCACTCCCCCACCCGCACTCGCCCAGGGGAGGGGAGGGGCCTGATGGCGGGAGGTCCCGCTAGGTGAGGACGAGGTGCCTGTCCGCGGGGACACCATAGCGCGCCTTGTGCTCCTCAAACAGCTGCGTGAGCCGCTCCACGTAGAGCGCATGCAGCGCGTCCACCTGAGCTCGGCTTGGCCGCGGGCATCGCTGCACTGGGATCGCCGCCCCCACTGCGGATGGAACGCGCTTGCTGGCATCCCCGGGTCGCAGGAGCGGCGGCCACTGGGTGGGGGCTGGGGCACTTGCCCACGCACGCGCTGGGGAACCAGGCGGCGCTCCAGCCCGCGGGCCCTGAGCCAGGGGATCGGGCGCGGCGCGCGACCGCAGGGGCGAGGCCGGGGCTCACCGACGGTGTGGACGGGCGCGCGGAAGGGCAGCAGGAGCCCCAGGCGGCCGTAGAACAGCGGCAGGGCCACGCTCAGCAGCGGCTGCAGCGCTTCCTGCGCGCGGCGCAGCCGGGAGCCCCGCGGGTTCGGGCACTGCCGGAAGAGCTCGTTCTCCCCGAACGAAAAGACAGGGACTAGGGAGGCCCTGGGGGAGCAGGGGCGCGGGTGAGCCTGGGCCGCGACGTGGGCGCCTTGCTGGGCGCACCGCACCGCCCCGCGCCGCGCCTCACCCCTGCTCCAGCGCCAGCTTAATGAATCCCTTCTGCTTGCGGATCCGCAGGCTCAGGCCTCCGGGCTTTGCTTCCAGCGCCTCCAGAGCGCCGCCCACGACCAGGACAGCCACCTGGCCGCCCTCTGGCCTGGACAGCAGATAGGCAGCACTGGCCTTGGTAGAGGAGACCAGACCTGGGCGGACGGCAGACGCTGGGGCACCTCATGCGGGGATACTGGGGAGGGGGGAGGGCGCGGAAGGGGGCGCTGGGGCCAGGAGTTCCAGCCCCGCCCCCATGCCCGTGGGATGGGGGCAGGCCCTCACCACTGGACATGATGTAGTCCCGGAACAGCGGCAGGTGGAACCAGCAGGGCAGCATGAGCAGGTGCGGCCGGAGGCCAGGGAAGAGGCGGGAGAAGCCCGTGGCCTCCGTGCAGAAGTTGCTGAAGGCCCCGACCGCCAGGACTCCGTGGGGGTGGAAGCCAAAGAGGTAGTTTTGGGAGGGGTCCAACGGGGCCGTCCTCACCAGCTGGGGAGCAGAAGGGCAGCCCCACCCGTCCCTGAGACGGTGCATGGAGCAGGGGGCTCCCCAGTCTCCTCTGAGCCCCCCCCCCCCAGCACAGCGTCCTCCTAGCCCTCACCGAGATGGGGAAGTAGTCCCGGAAGTGCCTCCAGATGGCCCAGTCCCGGACCCAGGCAGAGCGGCGGCCTCCAGCCCTGGCTTTGTCTCTGTCCCAGTACAGCCAGACCAGGTAGAGGACCCCAAGGGTCCAGGCCCGGCTCAGGAGCACAAAGATCAAAGCCACCAGGCATACCTGGGCTGGAGGAGGGGGCGCACTCAGAACCCAGGAGCTGCAGCCCGGTGTCCCTCTGCCCCTGCCCTGGTTCCAGGGCCAAAGTCCCCTCCCCACTCCCATCCCCCCCCACAGGCTCCCCAGACTGCTTCAAGGGCCCGGGGTCCCTGGGCTGCCTCCCTGAGGGAAAGGGGAGGCAGAGGCGCAGGGCCCCGGGCAGGGGAACCTGCATCCCTGGGCTCTGGGGACTCACCAAGCCCTAAGAAGGAGAAGACCCACTGGGAGACAGCGAACACTTGGAGACCCCTGCGGAGGGGGCTGCAGGAGGCCGCCATCTTGTGGAGGCCTCGCACAGGGGCACCCACTGCTCCTGAGCACCTTCCCCTTGTGGCCCCACCCACTGCCCCTGACCCCTGGACCTAGCCCCAGGTCATCTCCACCCCCTCTGTGAGCCCCAGCAAGGAAGGGTGATGGCCACCTGAGCTCATGGAGCTATGACCAATAGGACCCTGCAGAAAATACCAGGGGTGGGGCCAGGAGCTGGGAGAGGGGGAGGGGGGATTTGAACTTTGTGGGGAGGCGGGGCCTCGGGCTCAGCAGGGACCTGGGTCCCCCTAGGCAGGGCGGGGCTTGCACAGGAGCAGCCTGAACCCTGAGCTGTCAAGAAGTGGCTCCCAGAACCTGGGACCTGCAGGGGGGGAGGCCAGGGGACAGGCCCTGGAGGGTCCTCCCCTGCACCAGGGCCTCCCAAGCTCTGAGCAGTTAACTAACAGGTGGGCTGCTGTGGTGTGCGTGGCTGTGACCCCCACACTCATTGCCCAGTACCCCGTGGTACCTGTTCACGAGTGGGGGTCTGTAGGAGCCGGCTAAGCCCCCCTCCCATGCTCAGGCTGTGCTGGGCTGCACAGGGCACAGTTTCTGTCCTTGTCCAGAGGCCTTGCCACGAGCAGTGTTCTGTCCCTGCTCAGTCCATGGCCAAACACAGGGCCTGGTCCGAGGACAGTGGAGCACAGGGCGAGAGGACGGGCCGTCCACAAGGGAGGATAAGCCAAGCAGGCCATCAGCCGCCCTCCTGCCAGGGAGAATTTCCTGGGGGCTCCAGCTGGGGAGGGGGAAGGGTCCGGAACCAACAAAACACCCTGGGACAGGTGGCTTGACTGATCTGGTAAAGGCTTCTGGCAGGGAACAGCAGGAGATCCAGGGGCAGCCCCCAGGGAGCCGCAAGGACTTAGGGGTCTCCCAGAGGCTGGAAGGAGCCCTGCTCTCAGGTCTCTCCTCCTCTCACAGCCCCCTCTGCCAGGAAGCTCTCCAGTGATGACCCTGCAGGGAATCCTCTTCCCTGGTCATGCCCAGGTTCAAGTTTAGGTCCAGAGCATGCACGTGTCCAGGGGGAAGCTCCTGTGCCAGCGCCATCCTTGGCTCCTGCACCCACCTTTGGGGAGGTCAGGGGCCTGTGTGGGGCTGGGGCCTCTGCCTGAACCAGCAGGTACAGCCTTTCCCACGCTCTGCCCCCAGTGCTGGCAGGGGGTGGGGCAGGGTGGCAGGCAGGAACAAGACCAGGCAAGGGGGGATGACAGACAACCCACGGACTCGAGAGTTACAAATCCTCCTTTAGTGGGAGGGAGCAGTCTCAATAATTTATCACCCAGGGCACCCCCGGGAGACCCTTTTCCCCAGGAGCCCTTGCGGGCTGTAGGGAGGGGGCTGTGTCTGGGCAGGGTGGGGGTGGGTGGGTGCACAACATGATCAGTCCCAGGCACGCTCAGCACACATTCAGGACATGGGGAGACCGGCGGCCGCCCCTTTCCGGGGCTGGGGCTGGGGCTGGGGCTCCCCTGAGAAGGCACCATGGCAGTGAAGGTTTGGCACAGTGGTCGCGTGTCAGGGGTCGACAAAGGACACCATGATATAGCGGGTGCCCCGAGTGGTGGGCAGCCCCTCGTGGTAGTGGGTGAGGCGGCCGGGGTGCAGGAGCCCCCAGCCCTTCCGCGGGGCCGAGATCACGCAGTCGTAGCGCAGGAAGCGGCAGCCGCCACCCTGGTGGGGAGAGAAAGGAGCAGGAGAGGGGGCTGAGCACACACCTGAGCTGTGGGGGTGGTGCCACGCGGAGGGGCATCTGAGGGCAGGGGGCAGGAACACACTGGGTGGAGGTGGCAGGAGCTCTGGGTAAGCGCACTCCCACCAGGGCATGCACGTGGGGAGGAAGGCACGGGGTGGGGGGTGGCAGGAGCTGTGGGGAAGGGTCCCCCCGCCCCGGGCGTGCACGTGGGAGGAAGGCACGGGGTGGGGGAGTGGCAGGAGCTCTGGGTAAGTGTCCCCCTATCCCGGGCGTGCACGTGGGAGGAAGGCACGGGGTGGGGGATGGCAGGAGCCCTGGGTAAGCATCCCCCCATCCCGGGCGTGCACGTTGGGAGGAAGGCACGGGGTGGGGGAGTGGCAGGAGCTCTGGATAAGTGTCCCCTCACCCAGGGGTGTGCACGTGGGGAGGAAGGCACGGGGTGGGGGGGTGGCAGGAGCTGTGGGGAAGGGTCCCCCCGCCCCGGGCGTGCACGTGGGAGGAAGGCACGGGGTGGGGGAGTGGCAGGAGCTCTGGGTAAGTGTCCCCCTATCCCGGGCGTGCACGTGGGAGGAAGGCACGGGGTGGGGGGTGGCAGGAGCTGTGGGGAAGGGTCCCCCCGCCCCGGGCGTGCACGTGGGAGGAAGGCACGGGGTGGGGGAGTGGCAGGAGCTCTGGGTAAGTGTCCCCCTATCCCGGGCGTGCACGTGGGAGGAAGGCACGGGGTGGGGGGTGGCAGGAGCTGTGGGGAAGGGTCCCCCCGCCCCGGGGTGTGCACGTGGGGAGGAAGGCATGGGGTGGGGGGTGGCAGGAGCCCTGGGTAAGCATCCCCCCATCCCGGGCGTGCACGTTGGGAGGAAGGCACGGGGTGGGGGAGTGGCAGGAGCTCTGGGTAAGTGTCCCCTCACCCAGGGGTGTGCACGTGGGAGGAAGGCACGGGGTGGGGGGGTGGCAGGAGCTCCAGGTAAGGGTCCCCCCGTCCCGGGCGTGCACGTGGGTGTTCGCTGACGGGGGAGGGGCTCACCTCGTAGTCCAGGCCCTTGTGGTTGAGGGCTACGTTGAGGGTGAAGGTGGAGGAGTCGTGATGTGGCCGCAGAGAGGGTTGCTCATCTGGCCGATAGCGAACCACGAAGTTCATCACCGCCCGGGCCTGCAGGTGGAGAGAGCAGAGGACTGGGGGGAGGGGCTGCTGCAGAGGGCACAGCCCCCCCCCCCCCCAAGGTCTCACTGTTAACCAGCGCCACAGCTAAGCCACGATGCACCCCGGGTCTCGGCCCGCCTACTTCTGGCCCCGTCCCTGTGCCCGCTCCCCATCTCATTCCTGGGACCTGGATTCCACGGAACCCCAGACGTGGGAGCTGATGGGGCTCTGGGTGGCCACTTGCAGGCTGGGCCAGAGGTGACGGTGGCAGGGGCGGTGAGAGCAGCCGCAGCGGCCTACCTTGGTGTGGTAGCCCGGAAACAGGCTCTCGGTCATGGGGCCCACGTACGTCCTCAGCAGCTGCAGCCACTGGTCCTCGTAGCCCACCTGCTTCATGTGGATGTCCACGGTGGGCACATTCTCGTAGCCTCCGGCCAGCCTTGAATCCTGGGGGCAGTGGACGCTGAGCCGGGGCCCCTCTGCGCCGCCAGGGCCAGGCCCCCTCCCCCGTGCTCCCAAGTCTTCACACGCTTGCTCTCTGTGCCTGGAGCACTCCTTCCCCTACTTCCTGATTTCACAGCTCCCATGAAGCCCTCCCGGACCCCCGGCCGGGACAAGGGCTGCCCTGCCCAGCACCTTGCTGCACCTGCATGTCCTGGCCAACGGCCCAGTGATGTTTCCTCGCGTGGATGACGGGTAAATGCAGGCGTACTGCCTGGGGCTCACTTCTCCATGTGTCCCCCGTCCATTCCATCGCCCCCGGTCTCAGCGTCCCCTCCTCCCAGGAGGCCTGGACCCTCACCTCATGCCGGCCTCCTGACCACTGGCCGTAGTGCTCCATCTCTTCCACCAGCTCGTCACACATCTGCTCTGACAGCAGCGGGAACCAGTAGACATCCGGGCACGGCTGGGGGCGGGGTGGGGGGAGGAGGAGCAGCGCTGGGGTGGGCGCTCACAGGGCAAAGGCAGAGGAGGAGGAGGAGGAGAGGCTGGGGCAGAGCAGGGCACCCGGCAGGTCCGGGAGCCCCAGGTCCCCACCCCTCCACAACATGCACCTCTTTTTGACATCCTGGTTTTGCCCATAAACCCACTGCTATGCCCCGCACACAGAGGGTCGCGGGCTGGAGCCCTGTCGGCTCGGCTGCTGCCATAGGACTCACCTGCTCCACCATCCCGTCCCCTTCCAGGGCCCTGCTATAGTTCTCATGGATGTACTGCTCCTTCCAGTCCTAGGGAGCAGGAGGGGGTGATACAGAGGATGGGGGGGACCCTGAGATGCGGCCCAGGCAGCCCCCGCCGCCTCCTCGGCTGCAGGCCCCCACTCACCACGGGGTTGTCGAAGATCTGCCACAGGTCGGGGTGCAGGTGGTCCGTGTCGTAGCGGGACGTGGCCAGGAGGCGGCCAAACTCGTGCTGGTTGCTGAGGTGCAGGAAGATGCCCTGGGTGGGGGCAGGGCGGCGAGCACGCGTGAGAAGGGCAGCGGCCATGGTAGTGGCCGGCCCCCAGCATCCGCCCGCCAGCCCTCACCTGGTCACGCAGGCTCTTACAGAAGGCCATGTCCGGGTCGGTGTTGCTGCTCGAGAACACCTCTCGCTGGGGCAGCTCGGTCCGCAGGGTCTCCCCGCGGATCACGTAGGCCTGGGCTATGTAGGGCACGTTCCACACGCCCCTGGAGGCCCGGACGCTGGAGTCAGCCCAGTCGGGCACTGCGGGGGTCGTGAGGCATCCCCCCACCCCCTGTGTGGCAGGAGCGCCTGGGAGCAGGCGACACTCACACTCGCTTCCGCTGCACCAGTTCTACGTAGTCCTCGGAGCGGGCGTAGTACTCGTCGGGGCTCAGGGCCCCCCAAAAGTTGGACCAGAGCTTGCCGTGGCGGGACAGCATGGGCGCGATCACCTTCCTGCAGGGCCGGGTGGGCGGTGAGGCCCCGGGGGAGCCCGCGAGCCAGGGGAGGGGAGGGACTCTGGGGGCCGCGGAGCAGGGCCGCACCTGTTCTCCTCGATGAGGAGGCGCAGGGTCTGCCGGTTGGTGAGGACCACGTCGGCGTCCAGGCTGAAGTAGAAGTCGCACTCGGGGTCCTGCCGACAGCTGTCCCTGCGGGTGACAGGCCCAGGGCCAGGTGAGCCTGGGCAGGGCAGGCCCTTAGCGCCCTCTGCTGGGTGGTAGGTGCAGGTGGGGGTGGCCCCCGGGCAGGGAAGCTGAGGGCCACCCGCTCACTCACATGGCCATGTCCCTGGCCTCGCCAGGACTCAGGGCCTCCTCCGGCCCCACCAGCCTCACGGCCGCAAAGCGGTTCTGCAGCTGTGGCCAGGCGTCTGCCACGTGGGGCTCGTGGTACACCTCCTGCGGGCGGGGTCAGGGGCTGCACTGAGAGGGTGGGCAGGGAGGGGCGGAGCCCGGGAGAAGGGTGGCCCCTGGGGGCGTGGCCTCACGTTGTTGTGCAAGAAGAGGGTGACCCTGTCCAGCGGGTAGTCCAGAAGCAGCAGCCGCTGGAGGAAACGAGGCAGGAACGGGGTGGGCTGCTCCACAAACACGGCCAGGAGCACCCGGGGGGGAGGCTGCAAGAGACGCCGAAGGGCTCAGGGCCTCCCCTGTGCCCCCAGCCCCGGCCAGGCGCACCCAGCAGGGGGGAGGCTACGAGACGCCATAGGGCTCAGGGCCTCCCCTGTGCCCCCAGCCCCGGACAGGCGCACCCAGCAGCTGGCGCCCCCGCCTACCTGCCCCCCCGGGAGTGGCCTCCGGTCCTGGTCGCAGAACCCACAGCCTCCCTCGGGCGTCCAGCCCTTGGGGACGTAGTTTCCCAGGTAGTTCAGTGGGAGCTGTTGGGGAAGGCAGAGAGGGGCTGAGGCAGGGGCCCGGGGGAAAGCTCTCCCCCTGCGCCCCTGCTCAGAAGGGGGGAGGTCCCCTCCCCTTGAGGGGCTGCTCAGAAGGGGTGAGGTCCCTGCGAGCACCTTGGTGGGGCCATTGCCGTGGACCACGACGGGGAGCGTGTCGTACGCCACGTTCCGGATGCGCACGCGGTTCCGGTCGAACTTCAGCACCACCTCATCTGGGGAGGAGGAGGAGGAAGGGCCGGGTGTCAGACCTCCTTTCCCTGGGGGGCTGCCCCAGGCTCGGCTGCGGAGGGGACCCCATGCCCGCCCTGCTGGGGGCCCTGTCCAGGCTGTGCCTGCTGAACCCGTGGGCCAACCCTGCAGGGACCTGCCCTGGTTGGAGCCTTGCACAGGGTGAGCTCACAGAGGGAAAGCCCTTGGCTGCTCACTGCCGCCCCGGCCCCTGGCTGGCACGGAGCCACACTCTCAGCTGGTCCACGGCAGAGCCAGCATCTGCCCCCCTCCACCCCACCCCCAACTCCAGCCTCCCCCCTCCTCACCCAAAGCCCCATTGAGGTTCTGGAAGATGCGGGACTTGTGGTCCAAATTGAGCTTCAGTTTTTCCTGGAGAGGACAAGGTTTCATTGCAGGGGATGCATGGTGGTGGGCACCTTCCCCACGCCCCCACGCCCCCTGCACCCCTCCCCTCTCGCCCAGCCAGGGACCCCCGGCCTCCCCTACCCTCAGCCCCGGGTCCAGGTAGAGGCGCGTGTAGAACAGCTGGTCATCATCATGGTCCTTGTACTTCCACTGCCTCACGAGCTGGTGGATGGTGGGGGCGAAGCCGATGAAGCCTGGGCGAGGAGAGGGGCGGTGTTGACCCCAAGACCCCCAGCGTGCCCCCAGCCCGCGGGCCCCAGGCCCCTCTGCCACTCACCACCAGAGTTGAGGAAGCGCTTCCCCGTGCCCACCTCCGGGTACTGCTCCGCCAGCCCCCACTCGGGCCAGCAAAAGCTCTCTGCCGAGAACAGCAGGCGGCTGCCGCTCTGGACAAACTTCTTCAGCAGCTCGGAGGGGCTGCCTGCCAGGATCACGTCGTAGCTGGACGCGGAAGGGGCGCGTGAGCAGGGGGCCGCCCCGCACCCCGGCAGGCTCCTCCCGCACCCCAGCCGGCTTTACCTGTCCACGAACATGACGACCATGTCCTCCCGGTCTGCGTACTTCTCCATCTCCTTCTTCAGCCACCGCACCTTCTGTCCTCCGCCCACTGTGCGGGCCACATCGCCCCCTCGCCACTCCTGTCCCAGGCCCAGGGTCTGCAGGGAAAGGAGGCGCGGAGCTCAGCCACCGCCGCCGCGCGGGGGCTCCTGGCAGGTTTCCCCGGGGGTCCTGGGGGCTCTGCCCCTCCTCACCCGCACGGTGTAGTTGAAGACCTCCGCAGAGCGCAGGAACCGCCGGTAGCCCTCGGTCTCGGCTGTGGCCACGGTGATGACCAGCAGCTTCTCTGTCACCAGCCGGGAATTGGCACTTGGGACCCCAGCCCCAAGCCCCACCCACTCTCTGCAGGCCCCTCGCCTCCCGGACCCCGCTCCCTGGGGAGCGCTCCCCGCCCAGGCACCGGGGGGCCCCCGCGGGAACGGGGCGGGACGGACACGCGGGGATTCCGGCTGCGTTCGCGGGGTGAGGAGCGGGCGGGGAGGCCGGACCCCCGCGCGCCCCACCCCGCCCCGGGGCCGGGTTCCCACCTGGGTTGAGCGGTTTGCCGCCCCGGGGCCGCTCGGAGGCTGAAGCAGCGGGCGAGAGCGGCGGCAGCAGCAGCAGCAGCAGGGACAGCAGGAGCCGGAGGCCCGGGCCGGAGGAGGCCATGACGGGGAGCGGGGCCCACGCGGGGCTGGGCTGCGCGCCTGGCTTCCAAGTCCTGAGGAAGCCGGGCCGCAGCGACGCCGGGCTGGGGCTCCGCCCTGGAGCGAAGACGTAACCCGAGGCTGCGGAAACGTCGAGACGCCGGCGCCGCGGACAAGGCAAGGATTGTGCCCGGGCGCGGGCGCGCGGCCCGCTGGACGAGCGCGGACGCTGCTACCCGGACAGGGGACGTGACCCCTCGCCGAGGGTCCGGCGGGCCGCGGGGGCGGGTCCTGGGCGGAAGACGGGGAGGGGAGGCGCCGGGGGCTGGCCGAGGAGCCCGCGCCGCGCCACGGCTCCGGGGATTGGGGCTGGAACTCTGGGCTGAAGTCCGCCGGGCCCCCTCTGACCACCCACTTTATTCCGCAGCTCCGCCCACCCCCGGGGGCTGCCTTTGTGTTTGTTGATGGCCTCTTCAGAAGGCCCAATGGAAAACAACGGTTCTCGAAAACCCATCAGCATCACCTCTTTAAAGCGACCCATGTCGCGTCCCCTACAAAACTTGCACAAGCACCCCGAAGCCGGAAGTGGTTTTGCCCCTAAAAAACATGGCGGAAAGCTTTCTCGTCTCCAAGGGAACACCACGTAGGGTGCGAAAAGTGGCGAGGGAATTGCTCTGCGCACGCGCAGAGGCACACGCCACCGGAAGTGATGTGCCCTCGCCGAGGCGGTTGGTTTACTACGCGTGCGCAGTCGGAACTTCCGGCAGCTGTGAGGCATCAATGGTGGAGAAGAAAACTTCGGGTACGTGAGGCTCTGGAGGTCGCCCCTTTTCTACTGCACAGCAAGCCCGGCGTTTTCTCAGTCTCAGGTTCCTTTCCCGGCCCTCGGGTCCTGGCCTTGAGCCTCCCTCCTCCCCCGCTCTCTCACGTTCTGTTGATGTCTGCTCGGAGCCGGGCTATGGGGATGGGCGACGAGACCTGGCTGCCCCAAAGCTGGCTTGCGGGGAACCCTGCCGCCGCGTTTCGGAGCGTGTGGAGGTGTGGGCGCGGGGAGGCGTGGCGGGGACTGAGCGGCGGAGGTGTGCGGGGACCGTGCCCCCGGCCGAGGAGGGGGCGTTTGACGGGCGCCCCTGCTGCCGGAGCGTGGCCGCGAGGCTTCGGAGGCAGGGGAGTGGCCGGTTCAGAAAGCCAGTTCTGGCTCCCGCGCAGGGGTGGCCTGGTGGGATAGGAACCGCGCTGCCCCGTAGATGCTTCTGGGGTCGTGGCCCTGGGCCTCATGTGTGCGCCTTCCCTGGGCTAAGGGAAGCCACGGGTGCCCAGTGGCTGCCGCGTTGGCCGTGCGGGTCTAGTGGGAAGGGCCACTTCGGTGGCTGCCGATGGAAGAGGTGAGGGTCCGCAGACTGGTCAGGTCGGCCCGTGGGAGTGCCTGGATTCTGGGCCCTGGCTCCATCCCCAGTCTCCCAATGCTGGGAGAGCCTGGAGCTGGCTCCCCGTGCCTGGCTTTGGCCTGGCGCAGCCCAGCTGTTGCAGGCGTCTGGGGAGTGAACCGGTGAACGGGAGCTCTCCCTGTCTCTCTCCTTGTCTGCCCCTCTAATAATAATAATAATAAAAAACCAAATTTTTTTTTTTTAGAAAAAATTTATTTATTTGAGAGGTAGAGTTGTAGACACAGAGAGAGAGAGGTCTTCCATCCGCTGGTTCATTCCCCAAATGGCCACAATGGCCGGAGCTGTGCTGATCAGGAGCCAGGAGCTTCCTCCAGGTCTCCCACGCAGGTGCAGGGGCCCAAGCACTCGGGCCATCTTCTGCGGCTTTCCCAGGCCATAGCAGAGAGAGAGATCGGAAGTGGAGCAGCCAGGACATGAATCAGTGCCCAAATGGGATGCCGGTGCCACAGGCAGAGGCTTACCCCGCTGCGCCACAGCGCCGGCCCCCCCCAAATTCTTTTTTAACAAATTATTACTTGAATCTGACATGGTTAAGCCTCTGCCTGCATGCCAGCATCTCATCCCAGAGTGCCAGTTGGAGCGCTGGCTGCCCTGTGTCCAGTTCAGCCTCCTGCTAGTGCGCCTGGGAAGGCAGCAGAAGATGGCCCAGGTCTCTGGGCCCCTGCACCCACGTGGGAGACCTGGGTGGGGCTCCCGGCTCCTGGCTTCTGCTATTGCAGCCATTTGGGGAGTGAACCACAGATGGAAGACCTCTCTCTCTCTCCCTCTCCCTCCCTCTCCCTCTCCCTCTCTCTCCCTCTCTCTCCCTCATGCTCTGCCTTTCAAATAAATAAATAAATCTAAGGATAAATAGTACAGGTTTATTTGTTTGAAAGAGACGCCGGTTCACTCCCCAGCTGCAGCCCCTGACGCACTGAGGCGGGGCCCCCAGGGCTGAAGCACCTGCTGTCTCCCCAGCCAGGGCGCTCATTGCTTAGGCCTTCGTGCAGCTCCCTGTCCCAGCGTGGGCCCTGCTGCCTGGCTGCGCGTTGGATCATCTGTGCTCCTCCGTGGGCTGCCGGTGTCCTGCCTTCCCCGGTGGCCCAGGGCCCTGGCTGCACCTGGAAGGGAGGCCGTGCAGGGGCCAGGGGCAGGTTTGATGCCAGGCGGTTCTGGGGTTGTGTTCTGAGCAGTTCCTAACCTCTGGCCATCAGCTCAGGACGGGAAGAGCCCCGACGTGGCTGCTGGGAGGGAACGGTGTCGTCTACGCAGTTAACTCGGGGAGCACCTGGCTTGTGGGGGGCACCTCGCAGGTCTTAGCTCTGGTGCTCTCAATATTGTTAGGGACTGGCACTGTGGCTATAAGGCCGCCACAGAGCACACCAAACACCGGAGTAAGGGAAAGGGTTTATTGGGGTAAACCCGACAGGCCGGAGGGAAGGGGTGAAGAAGAAGAGAGAGATGGAGAATGTAGGAGAGAGACAGAGACAGAGGTCAGGAGAGGGAGGGAGACAGAGAGGGAGAATCAGGAGATGGAGAGAGAGAGCCACGTGTTCAGGAGCAGGTCCTTTTAAAACTTGGGGGGCAGGGAAGTAGGAACAGTGAATCCCATTAGGATGAGTGGGGGCTGACACTGGTGGTTGGGCCATGTGGCCACCTGGCTTCCAGCAATGGTGGCAGGGGGCTGGAGCCTAGGGTGGTGTCAGGACAGTGCCATTTTACTAATAATGGCGTACCTGGTAAAGCCGCCGCCTGCAGCGCCAGCATCCGCTATGGGTGCCAGTTCCAGTCCCAGCTGTTCCGCTTCTGATCCAGCTCTCTGCTGTGGCCTGGGAAGGCAGCAGAAGATGGCCCTAGTGTTTGGGCCCCTTGCACCCACGTGGGAGACCTGGAAGAAGCTCCTGGCTTTGGATCGGCTCAGCTCCAGCCATTGTGGCCATTTGGGGAGTGACCCAGGGAATGGAACACTTCTCTGTCTCTGCCTCTCTGAACTTGACCTTTTAAATAAATAAATATTCAAAAAATATGTGTTTAGCAGGCTCTTGGTAAATATTTAAGGGATAAAAAGATTGGTGTTTTTTTTTTTTTGTTTTGCTTTTGAGGTTTATTTATTTGAAAGAGTTATATAGAGACAGTCTGGTTCATTCCTCTGATGGCTGAAATAGCCAGGCCTGCACCAGGCCAAAGCCAGGAGCCAGCAGCTTCCTCTAGGTCTTCCACGTGGGTGCAGGGTCCCAAGCACGTTGCCATCTTCCGCTGCTTTCCCAGGCACATTTGCAGGGAGCTGGATTGGAAGTGGAGCAGCCGGGACTTGAACTGGCCCATATAGGATGCTGGCGTCCTAGACAGTGGCTTTGCCTCATACAGCATGTTTCTGGCCATGAGTTATTTTGAGTTACGTTATTGGAACCTGGTAAACAGCTGAGATGGTGTTAGGTGTTTTTTTGTTTGCTTGTTTAAAGGCAGGGCAACATAAAGACGGATTTTCCATCCACTGGTTCACTCCCCAAATGGCCACATTGGCCAGGGCTGGGCCAGGCTGAAGCCAGGAGCTCCATCCGGGTCTCCCGTGTGCTGCCTCCCAGAACATACTAGCAGACAGCTGGGTCAGAAGCAGAGTCACTGGGACTTGAACCAGCACGCAGTGGCGTAGCCTGCTCTGCCACCGTGCGCGCCCCGCATTAGGGTAAGGGAAGTCCTCAGGCTGGGTGCTGTGTAGGTGGTCCTGCTCCAGGACAGGGGAGAAGCGGACTTGGGCTGTGGGGGTGGGGGTTGCAGTTGAGCTGGGGCATCGGCGTGTTGGCAGGCCCAGCTCTGGGGCCTAGGAGAGACTCACGTTTGCTAGGTCCCTGTGTCGGAGTGGAAGTCTCAGGAAGAGGGAGCCGCTGGTCGAGGGAAGGGGATCGGCCAGAGGTGGCTCAGAGGCTGGGAGGCAGCCGAGAGGAGACGTGTGGCTGCAGCGAGGCCAGAGTCTTGTCACCTTCAGCCCAGGGAGGTGGTCAGCACCAGGCGTCCCGGGCAGCAGAGTGCAAGTCAGAGGCGGCCTCTAGGAGTGCCCAGTGGGCTTGGGGTCCTGGGCCCTGCCACTGAATGGTCAGGTGGGGGTCGGATTGCTGGGGGTAGAAGAGGGGCAGCAGGCAGGGGAGGGAGGAGCAGCTGTGGGGCCGGTGGACCTGGGAGAGGGGAAAGTCCCAGAGGGGGAGACGGGCTTGAGGGTGCCAGAGGGAGGGGCTGGGCTCGAACTGGAGGCACGGTCTCGGGTTTAGCAGGGGCCTGGGGGAGCGGCTGTGTCCCCCTGGGAATGGAGGGAGGACGGGTGCCCAGCAGGTAAGGTGGAGGGGGCTGAGCGTGTGCGTGGCTGCCTGTGGGCGCCTGTTCCCCTGAGGCAGGAAGTGAGTGCTGAGCAGGAAGGCCAAGTGCGTCAGAGTCCCAGGGAGCCTGGACGCCTCGGCACGATCGCGGGGTTTGGTTATGGCTGCTTTTGTTTGGATTTTTATGTATTTGAAAGAGACAGAGGTTTCATACGTCCATCCACTGACTCACTCCCCAGATGCCCACAGCAGCCAGGGCTGGGCCAGGCGGAGGCCAGGAGCCCACAACTCCATCCATGTTTCCAGTGTGGGTGGCAGGGACCCACAGACGTGAGCCATCACCTGCTGCCTCCTGGGTGCATTAGCAGGGAGCCGGGTCAGAAGCCGGGACTCGAGCCCAGGAGCTGCAGCGTGGGCTGCAGGTGTCCCAGGTGGCTTCGTGCTGCACCCAGCCCTGCCCTGTGCCAGCAGCAAGAGGCCTCCAGGAAAGGTGTGGTGGGCCAGGCCCAGGGGGTGGGAGCAGCCACGAGGCGCTGAGACAGGCTGGGAGGAAGGGGGGTGGGGGGCGGGTGGCTGGGAGGAGGTGCAGGGATCAGGAGCTTGGTGACTGACACAGAAGGGGGGCTCCCCAGTCCCGGGCATCGTCCGTGCCCTGTGCAGAGTCAGGGCCGCCCCGGCTTCTCCTTTCTCCGCACCCCCGTGACTTCTCACCCGCCCTGTCCAGTTCGCTCCCAGGACCCCGGGCAGCGGCGGGTGCTGGACCGGGCGGCCCGGCAGCGCCGCATCAACAGGCAGCTCGAGGCCTTGGAGAATGACAACTTCCAGGACGACCCCCACGCCGGGCTCCCGCAGCTGGGCAAGAGGCTGCCTCAGTTTGATGACGATGCCGACACCGGTGAGGTGGGGTGGGGGGAGCCCGCCAGCCTGGGAGCTCCTCCTGGCTCTGCCGGTGACTGGCCACAGCCACGGCCCCCTCCCGTGCCTCAGCTTCCTCTCGTGGCTGTGGAATAGAGGGTGGTAATGAAGAGCCACCATAAAGCTGTAGACTTCGGGGCAGGGAGGCGACAGTGGCCAGGCTGGAGTGGCGGGGGAGGGCAGAGGGGCAGACACAGGCTCCGTGGGAGGGAGG
The DNA here is from genome assembly GCF_033115175.1 of Lepus europaeus. NCBI lineage: Eukaryota > Metazoa > Chordata > Mammalia > Lagomorpha > Leporidae > Lepus > Lepus europaeus. The sequence goes on along the minus strand of NC_084847.1, from coordinate 52,993,427 downwards.
CAGGTATCCGGCAGCCAATTGCTCTTGACCTCCAGGAAAGAAAAAGAAGAAAACTCGCGGTGATCATTTTAAACTTCGCTTCCGGAAAAACTTCCAGGCCCTGCTGGAGGAGCAGGTGAGGGCAGAGCCCCCGGGAAAGGGGGGACCTGGGGCCCGGTGGGTGGCAGAGGAGACCCCGAGCCTGCCCGTCTTGTCTCTGCAGAACTTGAGTGTGGCCGAGGGCCCCAACTACCTGACCGCCTGCGCGGGGCCCCCGTCCCGGCCCCAGCGCCCTTTCTGTGCTGTGTGTGGCTTCCCCTCCCCCTACACCTGCGTCAGCTGCGGGGCCCGGTACTGCACCGTGCGCTGTCTGGGCACCCACCAGGAGACCAGGTGAGCCCGGGACCTTGCCCAAGCAGCCCTCCTCCCTTCTGCCCCCTGGGGCGTGGTCCCGCCCCCGGAACCCTGCGGCTCCTCCAGGATCTCCTCTCCTTGTGCAGGTGTCTGAAGTGGACCGTGTGAGCCAGGAAGGGGCTCCGAACCGCAGCACCAAAGGAGGGGCTCCCCCTGGATGGAGGGACTCTCCGCCCACCTTGAAGGGTGGGTCCCACTCAGCACTGGGGGGTGGGGAGCCTGCAGAGGCTGCTCTAATAAAAGGCCGAGCACTGTCAGTGTGGTTGTGGCCGTCTGTCATACCCGCCCTCTGCGTCCCCTTCTGCCAGCCCCCGTCTCTGCTTCCTTGCGTGGTTGTTACTGTGCTTCTGCCTCTCTCCCTCCTGTTCCCCCGAGTGTTTCTGCGGTTGGATTGGCTGACAAGGATGGCACGCAGGCCTCGGGGACGGGTACAGAATGATGGGCCTGGCAGTGTGAGGGAGCCCCAGTGCCGGGGACCGCGGTGGGTGTGGAGTAGCAGCAGCGCGGGGAACTCACAGCCCTGGGTGCTGGGACTCCTGTGACGTCACAGCTTCCCACACCCAGGCCTGGCTGAGCGGCTTGTGAGCTGTCACGTTGTAACCCTAACCCTAACCCTAACCCCATGGAACTGCTGTGTTGAGGCACTTGGCAAGCAGGCGCTTCCTAAGCCTTTGTTGAACAAGTGACCTTGATCAAGTAAGGCGCGGCACAGTTAGCACGGGCGGCCGTGGGACCGACCGTGAGAACGCGGGACAGCCGGGGCCAGGTGGGCCTGTGCTTAGTTTGTGGAATTTGTGTGCTGGAACCCGAGTCCCTGGAGTTGGGTGTTCATGGTGTTTGGAGATGGAACCTTTCGCAGGTGGCTGGGCTTAGATGGGGTCGGGAGCTGGGGTCTCCAGACTGGCGTTAGTGGCCCCTAGAAGGGGCTGCCTGCAGCTCCGGCATCCCATGTCCTGGCTGCTGCACTTGCCTGGGAAAGTGGCGGAGGATGGCCCTGCACCCACCTGGGAGCCCTAATGCAGTTCTGGCTTCAGGCTGGCCCATCTTTGGAGTGAACCAGCAGATCTGTCACTCCGCCTTTCAGATACTGAAACACACGCCTGAGCCAGCAGCTTGCTCTGTCTCGTGAGATGCCTGCACCTCCACGAGTCTTCAAGGCCTTCCCCAGCGAGAAGGCACCCCCCCCCCCCAAGATGCGTCCCCTTGATCTTGGGCTGCACAAAGCTTTGTTGGTAAATCGCCAGCCCTGTAGTGTTCAGTTACAGCAGCGGAACGTGGATTGTGGCCGTGGTGATGGCCGTGCCGCTCCACCCCGCAGTAGGGATGCTTGCTGGTGGTTGGGTCCCTGAGCCGCCACGGAGGAAATGCACTCTCCTGAAGCCACCATGCTTCCCAGAGAGGACACTGCAGGTGCCCTCTTGGCAGGCCTGGGCAAGCCAAGCCTTCCGACCCCCCCTCCCCCAGGCCCCCGGTGTGGGGGTGGGGATGCCTGCCCCGGCACTGGGTCACCCTCGGCCTCCCACGCGTCTGCCCTTGTTCCCGCCCCCAGCACCCGTGTGCAAGGCAGAATCTCGGGCTCTGGATGCTGGTAGCAGTGATGGTGGTGGACGCCCAGGGCCGCTGCCGGCTGCCGCAGGACAAGCAGCCATTGCCATTTCTGCGCGCTGGGAGTTCTCTGAGGGCAGGGCCTTGTCGTGGGTGCACTGGGGGAGTGCTGTGCCCATGGCCCTGGTAGCCCGTGGGTAACCATGTGGGACGCACAAGGAGCCGGCTAAGGCGCACACACAGCTGCCGATCGTGAGACTGGGCTCCACTTAGTTCTCCTGAGAGGGGAAGGGCTCAGAAGAGGCAGGTGGGGGTTGGTGAGGGAGTCCGGGTGGGAAGCCGCTGGGCACTGTCAGTTGTTTGCGACTTGGTGAGGTGCCTGTCCCGTCTCAGAGACGGTGTGTGAAAAGTCGGTGGTGGACTGTGCCTGGGTCTGAGCTGCCCCACGGCCCCCGGGGGAGCTCGAGCAGTGGCCCCAGGGGCCTGGACGTGAACGTGTGAGAGACCTTGTGCACCGTGGTCTGCGGGAGGCCGGGTCTGTGCAGAGAACAGGAAGACGCGGGGGCCAGAGGCAGGCAGGTGTCAAGGCCGTGTCCGGCTGGGCATTTTGCTCTCAGCACCCTCCGGGGGAGGGGTATGGACTGGGCGCTGAGAAGCCGCCAGTGGGGAAGGGAGGAGGTAGGTAGGTGTGCAAATGTCCCAAGAGGGAGAATCCAGGGGCTCAGTGACTGGGGGGGGGGGTCACAGGGCAGAGGGGGCACAGAGGTGGTGGAGGTCATCTGTGTGCACACAGGGGTCAGCAGGGCTGGGAGAGGAGTAACAGGTGAATCTGATGTGCCTGGGGCAAACGCTGGACAAGGGGGTGTGTGGTCAGACCAGGGCCCCCTAGTGGCTGCTCCCTGTCAACACTGAGGATGCTCGCTGAGACGGGGCCCTGGACCCCTCTTCTCCCGCTAGGTGCCAGGCTGCTGTCTGGGGGCCATGCTGTCCTGTCTCAAGTGGGCCCCAGCTGTGCCAAGCCTGCCCACAGCCCAGCACCATGTCTGGGCACCCTGGGCAGTGCATATGCCAGTGGGGACATTTCCAGGGCCTTTGCTGGAAGCCACTGAGCCCGGGTAATTTTTTATTTTTTTTTTGGCCAGGCAGAGTTAGACAGTGAGAGAGAGAGAAAGGTCTTCCTTCCATTGGTTCACCCCCCAAGTGGCTGCTACAGCTGGCACACTGCGCCGATCCGAAGCCAGGGGCCAGGTGCTTCCTCCTGGTCTCCCATGCGGGTGCATGGCCCAAGCACTTGGGCCATCCTCCACTGCACTCCCAGGCCACAGCAGAGAGCTGGACTGGAAGAGGAGCAACCCGGACAGAATCCAGCGCCCCAACCAGGACTAGAACCCAGGGTGCCAGCATCGCAGGCGGAGGATTAGCCTAGTGAGCCACGGCGCCGGCCAGCCCGGGTAATTTAACACCGAATCTCAAAGGGCTTGGTGGCTTCTGACAGCCAGATGGGCTGGGGTGGACACTGCTCTGGGCCAGGTGTCTCCTGGAGTCACCATGAGATCGGAGTGAGAGGAACGGGAGAGACTTGGGTCCCTCTGCGCTCCCAGCTTCCTGGAGCGGGGGCCTGCCCTCTGTACTCCTGTGTGAATGAGCAGCGATGGGATGCCACTTCCCCAGATTGGCAGAGGACAGTGTGGAGTCCACTCAGCCCCCAGCAGTCACAGTATACATTTATTTATGCAGGAATTTACACAATCCATCAGCATTTGGGGATACGTCTCTCCCCTTGGGAGCAGCGGTCCTTGGCCTGGGTGGAGCTCCAGGTCGGGAGGCGTGGCTGGGGCGGGGCTCTGGCTGGGGAGGCAGGGACTGGGGCATGGCTTCCGGGCACTGAGTTGGGTTACAGGGAGGATGGGTCCCAGCCAGGAGCCCTGGGTGCTGGGGGCCCCTCTCTGCTAGGGGAGGGGAACGGGTGTGCAGGCTGGCGCTCCTACACGTAAGCATTTTTGCCATATTTGCCAAAGCTGCTGTCGCCTTCATCCGAGGCAGCGGGGGGCATCACGGCGGTGGACGCCTTGTAGGGCAGCTGGACCCTGTCAGAGAGGGGGCCCGCGGCTCAGAGGGGGATGTGGCCCTCGCTCCCCGTGCCCACCCAGCATCCCTCCCCCTCCCCCCTCACCTGGTGGTGGGGTCCTCTCTAGGCCCGCAGCAGCAGTTGGAGCAGAGGCAGATGCCGCCCAGGATGGACAGCAGGGAGGCGCTCCAGCCCAGGTAGAGGGCAGGGCCCAGCTCGTACCTGGGGAGGGGCGTGGGGGCTGAGCACCTTCTGGGGGACAAGGCCGCGTCCTCTGCCCCCAGGGCGGGCCCCCGCACTCACTTGGTCCCGGCATACAAGGGGTTGAAGAAGTCCTGGGTGATGTTGGCCGCGTACCAGGAAATGGCCACCATGCCGCAGAGCCCTGGGGGCAGGGGTGGGCCGGAGTGAGGGGTGTGGGGGACGGGCATCCCCTGGCACTCGTCCCGTGGTGCTTGCCTGCAATCTGCCACATCCCAACCCGACCTGTCCCTGGAGGCCCAGGTGTCCCAAAAGCAAGGCTTCCCTCGCGGAGGGCACCTGGCCTTCCCCAGCCTAGGTTCAGTTCTGGATGCTGGACAATGCCCAACACCCAGCAGGCTTCCTGGGAGGGGACGTGCAGAGACGCGCACATGGCATGGCCCTGGGCGCCCTGTGCGGACCCGCACCTGCGCAGTCTCCCACGCCTGGCTCAATCCTGGCTCACGGAGGGAGCTGGAGCAACACCACTGACGGGTGGCCCAGAGATCTGGGGAGTAAGGATGAGGACGGGGTGCGCAGGGAGAGGGGACCAGGTATCAAAGGTGAGGCAAGCATCAGGAACAGCGCCGGAGATGGGGACGGAGCACCGGGGTCTGCAGCCAAGGTCCACCACCCCGGCCCGGTTACCAGCCAGCATGTGCAGGGCGCCTGCCGTGGCCGCCAGCTTGGCTTTCCTGGAGGGCTCTGTGCCCCCGACGCTGGTGCAGCGCAGCCCCAGCATGCCCAGGAAGAGGCCCAGGAAGCCCAGGAGGATGGCGGTGATCATGAGGGCGCGGCAGGCCTGGACATACCCTGCAGGGGGGGACACGGCCGTCAGCTCCTGCCCTGCGCCCCTCACAGCCCTGACGCAGGCTCAGGGGTCTTGCCTGCCTCCCCGCCACTCCCGGGCGCACCTGGCGACCCCATCACAGGCTTCTCCCACTGACACCAAGCCAGATGCTGCCTGGGTGAGAGCTGGGGTGCTGAGTCACAGAGGCAGCCCCGGCCCACCTCTGCCTCCTGAGGCCCACCTAGGGAGTGGCACCGCGCCGGCATCTTGACTTGACTTGCTTCCTACAGTGGCCTGTAGGGGGCAGCAGTGGCCGGAGGCGGAGGCTGTTTCTGATGGGGAAGGTGGGATACCTGGGCCCCGGACAGAACTGAGTCAGCCTCACCCAGTCCTCCAGTGCCTCAGTTTCCCCTTTCTCGGCGCTGAGGGGAGGTTCTGGCCCTCTCCCCTCTTGTGTCTCTGGGTTGCCAAGTGCTCCCCAGGACCTTGCACCCCCTTCCTGGGTGGGGCAGTCACGGTGCTGAAGGGGAACGGCTGGGTCCCTGCCAGGAAGGTGAAGTGGCCGAGTTGGGGGGCAGGGAGGAGGGCCAAAGTTCTCTGGGAGCGCGATCTGACTTGCAGCCACGCCCGCCCGAGCCAGACCCTGAGTCTCAGGGAGCGCTGGTGGTCACAGGAGAGACAGGAAGGGGCTCGGCCGGGGACTGAGGACTGCGTGGCACGGGAGACCTGGGCCACCGTCTGCGTTCCCACACCCTCCAGCGGCCCTGGGGCTCTGAGCAGGCTGTGAACTGGCGGAGGCTCCCCAGCTCCTGTGAAGCGAGGTCAATGCCTCCAGCCCAGCCCAGGCAACAGGCTTCCTGAGGACACGGTGCCGCGGGCAGTACCGAGCCCAGGCCTGGAGGCCACACGCCTGGCCCGCCCCCCCATCACATCTGCTCACATCCTCCCAAGGATGGGCCAAGGGCAGCAGGGCTGACGAGAGCCCTCTTCCCTCGGGTGGGCAGGCAAGGTGGGGACGGCCCAGGCCCAGCTGGCCGCCTCCCCTGGCCCTTCTAGCCACTCAGCACTGTGGGCTCCTGGCCTGCACAGCGAGGCCTGGGCAATGAAGGAAAACTTCCTGCAGGGGACTGTGGGAATGGGGGGCGTCTGAGAGACCCCCCCACACCCCGCACTGCTCAGCAGCTGGACAGTCACGGGCCCAGCTGCATGACCCCTCTGGGCCACACCTGCGGGGAGCTGCCTGGGGGAGATGGCTCCCCAGACCCAGCGAGCATAGGGACCGTCCCCGCAGAGGGCTCCTGGTCCCCCAGGCAGATGGGGAGACCCTGGCCCCTACCACGGAGTGAGCAGGAAGTGGGAGGATGCTGTGGCCGGGGGCAGGGCAGGTGGAGGGGGCAACCACTACAGGCTACAGCCGCTGAGAACCTCAGAATGCACCTGAGGACCCCAAATGCTAGGGCAGAGCGCACAGCCCGGCTCCCGGGTGAGCTCACGCCGGCACTGGGACCAGGCCTCGACACAGACCCCACGTTCCACGCACACAAGCCTCACGACCACCCCGGGGGCTGGGCCAGAAAGGCTGGGGTCGCGCCTGGCTATGTACCCACTCAGAGCGGGGAGCGGGGGCTGTGTGTGGCGAGGCTACGTCCCCAGCACTCCTGGCTGCAGCAGCCCCGGCCCTGCCGCTGAAGCCCAACCTCCTGTATCCTTGTGGTACCCAAGGCCACATCCAAGGCAGCTGCCGGGGTCCCTGCCCACCCTCACCCCCAGCCCCCCGCCCGTACCAGACAGGGCCAGCATGGACGGGAACTCCCAGCAGTTGGAGACTCCCAGGGAGTCGGTGGCGCAGCTGTACCAGAGGTTCTCGTAGATGGTGTTGGTAGTGATGACGTTGCCATGGACGGTGGACACTCGCCAGTAGCTGTTGGGCAGGGTCACCCCGAGCATCAGCAGCCCCAGGGCTGCCATGAAGAAGCCGAATGTCTCCACCGCCACCGACATGGCACACGCAGGGCCCCGGGGGGCTAGGGCCCCAGAGAACCGGGCTGTCTGTTCAGAGCTGGGGGGTGAGGCAGGCTGGAAAGGGAGGGGAGGGTCGGAGTCCAGCTGCAGCCTCTGCCGCCGCCTCCTCCTGGGCCGCAGGTCCGACCCAGGTTTCGGTGGCCCTGCCCCGCTCCGGCCTCTGCTTCCTGGCAGCTCCGAGGAGTGAGGAGTGAGGCAAGCCCGCGGCAGCTGTGGCCACAGAGATGGAGGGAATAAACGAAACAGGCCAAAAGTCCACCCCCTCCCCCCGCCGCCGGCTGCCCCGGGCTCCCCGCCCCGCGGTGGGGGGAGCGGACTTACCCAGGAGTGACGAACGAACGGATACGGGATACGACCGAGGAGGGGCCCCCACGGGAGGCTCTGGGAGCCGAGGGGAAGCGACCGCGTCTGACTCAGCTCCACGTGGGGGCCGGAGCAAGGAGAGAAAAGGTGGACGTGGAGACCCGAGGCGGCATGGAGACCAGCAGGCGCTGTGAGCTCCCAGGGAGCAGAGCCACTGCCCACGGGGAGGACACTGGAGCGGCCAGGGAAGGCGGTTGGGCAGAGAGCAGCGACTCTGCTGGCCCATGGACCCGGGCCCCAGTGGGCTCTGTCGCTGAGCAGTGACTCGGGCCTGACCGTGAGCCCCGGGCTGTTTCCACTTCTGCAGACGGCCGAACACAAACGGGGACCCTAGGGCAAAGCCGCTGGACTGGGCCCTCCGAGCCCAGGGGCCACCCCAGCGCCGTGCCACAGGGCTGGGGCGAGGCCACCGGGAGTCACTCTCCTCCCAACTTCTTGAACCTGAGTTTCCCCTCACTGCTCTGACCTTTGACACTCGGCGTTGCACTTGATCCCACTGCCAAGTGGCCCCAAGCCGGGAGATCACAGGCCCGGAGCATGACCCTGTGACTAATCTAACCAATCGTTACTAGGAACTGTCACCGGCTCTGCGGGTAATTATGATGGATCAGGAACCGCCGGTGCCCAGCTCCAGCCAGGCTGCGCACCTGTCCCAGCCGGGGCTCTCAGTGCCTGCACCAAGGCCAAAGCTGGGACAGCTCTGGCCTGATTCTGGTGAGTGGCGCTGGGGCTCTGTCCACCCAGTGGACGTGACTGGGCCACCCCCCTCCTGTGCCCCACTGGCTGGGGCTGTGGAACGAGCGGTATGCAGCCAGGCGGAGCAGGCCCACGGGGAGCCAGGCACGAGAGGGCGTGGGGTGAGGCCAGGCCCTGCATTCCCGTCCGCCCAGACCGTGCCTCCTCCAGGCCCAAAGCCAGCGCTTCCTCCCCTGCCAGTGGCCTCTGGCCCTAGGGAGACTGAGGCCAGAGGAAGGGGAGGGTGCGGGAAGACAAAGGGAGGGAAGGGTGGGGGTTGGGGAGGAAGCCGAGTGGGCCCCCCCCCCCCCCCGAGCGGAAAACTCCGCGGGCGGAGAGGCAGCAGAGTGGGTCAGAGGAGACAGACGGAGACGCGCACCCCAGCCTGTACCTGCGCAGCTGCCCTCTGCTGCCCCCCACAGGCATGAGCGCGCGCTGCGTCCCCAGGAGAGGAGGGGCTGCCTGGGGCCGAGGGAGGGGGATGGTCACAGGAAGCCCCCACCGGCCTGGGGCACCGGGCGGGAGACCACCGGCCCCCTCACCCTCTGCACCCGGTGGCTCCTGCCCATCCCTCCAACTCACGACACAAAGGCTCCCGGCCGCGGCCCAATTTTATTCACACTCGTCCCAGAGCACAAGGTCTGGGGCTAAGGACAGGTCCCCGGGCAGCGGAGGGTGAAGGCCATGGGGAGGAGTGACAGGTGCAAGGGAGAAGAGGCAGGGGAAGCGGGGCTGGGGCCCTCTCTGCGGGTCCTCGCGGCTCCGGGGACGCCTGGACAGAGCGGGCAGTGCAGTCTCGGTCAGGATTTGGACTTGGACACAGCCAGTCCGATGAGTCCGGCCAGCCCCGCCACGCCCAAGGCCATGCCTCCAACGATGGCCATGCCCACCAGGCCATCTGGGGGAGGAAAGGGCGCCGTCAGGGGCTCCGCCCGCCGCCCCCCTCGCCAGGAGCGGGCACGGGCGGGCGGGCAAGCCGGCTTTCACCTTTCTTCATGGCCTTGTCGATGAGCCGCTCCAGCTCCTTGGCCTGGCTGTTCTGGGGCTCAGTGTGCAGCAGCCCCCGCACGTACTTCAGGGCCCTGTCGTACTCCTGCACGCGGGGAGGACGGGGCAGCGAGCCTGCCTCAGCCCCGCACCCCCCCTGCAGCCCCACCCGCAGCCGCAGCCGGCAGAGTAGAGTCCACAAACAGCCCCGCCTGCTGGGGGCGATAAGCGGAGATAACCCAGCCTCCCAGGCCTGACCCCGCGTAACCCCGCCGGCCTACCTTGAGCCGGTAGTTGCCCACCGCCAGGTAGAACACGTAGTCCCGCTGCTCGTCCTGGGTGCCTTTGAGCAGCAGCTCTGCGGAGGGGAGGGGGCGCTGCTGCTCTCTGCTGGCCCACGGCCCGTGCACCCCGCCCCCCCCGCCCCCGCCGCGGCGGGAGCCCGTGACAGCCGCCCCCCCCCCCCCCGTGTCAATGCACGTGACCCGACAGGACACGGGAGGGGCCAAACGGTTATGGCCCCATTGCTGTTGCAAAACATGCTGCTCCAAACTCACTACTTCCGGGCCGGGGGGTGGGGAGGGGGGGGTGCGCTGGGTTGGTCGCTCAGCAGGTGTCCTGGGTCCGCACTGTGCCCTCAGCCAGTTCTAGGGCTGCGCCCCGCTGAAGCTAATCCCGTGCAGGGGAAGAAGCATCCGCACCAAGACGGGTGCTGGGCGAGGGGCACTGGCAGCCTTGGCCAGGACACAGACCGCTGCGGGCACCGGGCGACAGGCCGCCCAGCTTTGCGGCCGGCCCACCTACACGCGACCCCAAGAGCTGAGGAAGCAGCTTGGAGAGGGACCGGCACGTGCCTGGGCCTGGGCACCCCACATGCCGTGGGGAGAGGACCTGCCCGAGCACACGCCCTCGTTGGGAGGGGGCACCCTCCAGGACCCTCAGGGATACCAGTCTCTGTGGATGCTCAGGCCCCTTAGATTCTCGCGTGTAACCAGCACGCACGGCCCCGCGCTGGGAGTCACCCAGCTGTGCAGGCAGTACAGCGACGGGTAGGGAGCAGTGCGCCACGGGGGAGTCTGTACACGCTCGGTAGCCTGCGCACGCATAACCGCAGCGCCCCGGGCATTGCTGGGTCCACGCGGAGGGACCCCAGGGCCAGTGACGGCGGGGGCGGGGGGCGCGCTCACCCTCCAGCAGGGCGATGCCTTTGCGGATGTCATCGTTGTACTTGCTCCGCACCAGGCACCACGCGTACTCAAACTGTGTGCTCTTGGACACCGAGCCTGCCGCCTTCTCGGACTGAAACTTCTTCTCAAATTTCTGCCACGGGACACGCGAGGGGACCATTGGGGAGGTGACGGGTGTCAGTCATGTCGCATCCGGAGCTGAGGTCCCATCCCCGGCTCTGTTTCCCTTGGCCTCCACCCCTCCCCGCCGCCCTCGGGCCTTGGTACCCAGCACGCCCGGCGCCCCCCTCGCCCCCGCCTGGCCTCTCCAGCCCCGGGATGCAGGCGAGCTCCCCGGACCCACCCCGGGGCTCCCCCGCCCGGCCTCTCGGACCCGGGATGCAGGCGAGCTCCCGGGGCTCACTCCCCGCCCCCCCCCAGCGTCCCCCTCACCTCCGCCCGGGCTCTCGGACCCACCCCGGGGCTCCCCCCGCCCGGCCTCTCCTCCCCGGGATGCAGGCGAGCTCTCGGACCCACCCGGGGCTCACACCCCCTTGCGGCGCCAAGCGGAGATGCCACCTGCCGGCGGCTCCAGGCACCGCTCCCGGAGCAGCTGACCGCGGGCGGCCGTGCAGTAAACAAGCGGTCAGCAACCCCCGCGCCTTCGGCGGCGGCGGCGGCTGGCCCGCCAGCTCCGCCCTGCCGGCTCTGCACCGTATCTCGTCTACCTTCCGGGGCCACAAAGGCCAAGGCCTGCAGCGCATCGTGCAGGACCCAGTGTCGTGTGACGCGCTATGGCGGTCGCCGTGCTCCCCACCACCGACGGGACGCCCTGACCTCCCAAATCACGCGGCAGCCCGCACCTGACAGCCTTTTGGGGGTTAGACGCCAAGTCTTCGCTCGGAGGTGTGGTGGCCGAAGAGACTACAACTCCCACTAGCCTCTGCGGCAAAGAGCGCCCTTGAGGCAGGAGCCGGACGGCGCAGGGCCTGCCGGAGCTGTAGTTCGGCTTCCCTAGCAAAGTGAAGCTGGGAGGAGGGTTTGGACCCTACACGACTCTCCGCTGGACCCGTCCTCCGACTCGCCCCGCGCCCTCCCTCGGGGCCAGGCCTCACCTTCAGATCATCCACAGACACCAGCTCGTTCAGCACGGCCCTCATGGCCGCCACCCCGCTCTCCTCACAGTGGACTCTACTGTGCGACAGTCTCCATGGCCCAGCGGCAGGGGCGGAGAAGCACTTCCGGCGCTCGGCGATGCGGCCCCCGGGCCGGCCCGCGACGCCCCGCCCCTCCTTCGCCAAGCAGCCTGCCGGAAGGGGGCGCTCGCGCGGACCGCGCGCCCCGCAGAGCCCGGGCCCTGCTTTCGCCTGTGCCCTCTCCCGCGGACGTCGCCCCCGGGAAGGGTGGGAGACCAGGCAGGGGTCTGTCGGCATCAGGGAGGCCGAGGCTGCGTGGCTTCCCTGCCTGCCACAGCCGCAGCCAGGACCAGGGTCCCAGGGCCGGGTGGCTGCACCTGTGAGCTGTGCCCCCGAGGGACACTGTGGCGGGGGCCGACGGCGGGGGTCTCCTTCCGGCAAGAGGGTGCGACTTCCAAGTGGTACTTGGACCAACCGTCTCCTGGGCGTCCCCGAGCGCGGACACGGGTGCCACCTGGGGCCGGGGGAGGCTGAGCTCCCGTGCGCGCTGGAGTGGAAGTTCCAGGAGGGCGGACGCTGGCTCGTTCGTCCAGCGCCCAGCGCGGTCAATATTTGTGCACACGCACGTGCAGGTGATACCAGGGGGACGCCCTTCGGCCTGGGAGCCCGCTGCTCTGTAGCTGTAACGGTCTTGTGAGTTTACCCCTCCTGTTTGGCCTTGGGAGGCGTTCAGTAGGGAACCGTGAAAACTCAAGGAGAGAATGCGTGCCGTCCAGATGTAGCAGCTGGGCCCTGCACACAGAGCTCCCTCCCAGGGAACCCCGGTGGCGCAGGGATGGCTTCAGGATGGGGTCTGCCCGCCAGGAGGACCTGCCCCAGCTCCCTTCCCCAGAGGATGGAGATGAAGCTGAGGATCGATCGTGGCCTTGAAAGCCCCACAAAAATCAGCCAGCTCCAGGGTTTGGGAGCTCCGGGCCGAACACCTGGGAGGCCCCACGCTGTGCCCCTCCCCGACACCCGGCCCTCTGCGTCTCTCCTGTGGCCGTTTCCAAGTTCTTTGTTGAAGGGACACCAGAGATGGTCCGTGCATCAGGGTTTCCCTGAGGCTGGGGTCGTGGCAGCCCCCGACTGACAGCCCGGCAGTCAGCATACAGGGGGCACCCTGGGCCCCGGACAGGCACGCGGGCTGGGGGCAGGCTTGCGGGCCGAGCGCTGTCGTTTTGGGAGCCGACGCCAACTCCAGACAGACAGGGCCGGAGCTGCCCTTGGTGTCGGCAGAGAGCGCGTGGTGTGGCCGTGACCCACACCCCTGGCGTCAGCCGTGTTGTGCGTGTGGGGAAATCAGACGGGACGGGGCTGTCGTTGGGGCCCAGTTCTGACCCATGGCAACGAGCCATGCAGGCCAGGGGCGCCAGCACGTGCAGGATCCTCGAGGAGGGGGCACCAGGCGGACACACGACTCAGCCTGAGTGACGGAGAGTGGGGCGGCAGGATGGCGCAGGCCGATCACGCAGGGCCTCCCAGGCTAGCCAGGCGCTGATCTGACTTTCTGTGAATGGGAGAGCAGCGATTCGTTGTAAAGGACCGCACTGGCTGTTGTGTGGAGATAAGACTACAGGGCCAGCACGAAGGCTGGGCGCCAGCAAAAGGCTGCTGCTGTGCCCAGGCACGGACTGGCAGGGGGGGCTGGGTTCTCAGGACCTGGTGAGGCGCTGGGGGTGTGAGAGCCAAGACCTCAGCCCCCAGCCCTCAGCCCCAAGGCTCCCGGGGAAGGCCTGCTGGGCACTCCTGACCAGCTCAGCGCCCCTGTCCTCTGGTTTGGGTGTGGCAAGAACCCCCCCTCCGCCCGCCATTCCACTCTTGTTCCACAGAACGGAGCACGTGCACGTGACATGTGGCCAAGACCCTCACCCGGGAAGCTGCTATCCTTAGCTCCCTCTGCCCTATGAGAAATGACAGAGGCTGGACCAGGCTGAGCAGCCCGGCCCACCTCGCAGGGGCAGGCCTTCACGCCCAAGTGCCGCCCCCTACCAGCCTCCGGCCGCCTCCTAGGTAATTACAAGAGGGCAGCCAGGGCTGGCGCCGCAGCTCACTAGGCTGATCCTCCGCCTGCGGCGCCGGCACACCGGTTCTAGTCCCGGTCGGGGCGCCAGATTCTGTCCCCGTTGCCCCTCTTCCAGTCCAGCTCTCTGCTGTGGCCAGGGAAGGCAGGCCCTGCACCTGCATGGGAGACCAGGAGGAAGCACCTGGCTCCTGGCTTCGGATCAGCACAGCACGCCGGCCGTAGTGGCCATTTGGGGAGTGAAAGAACGGAAGGAAGACCTTTCTCTCTGTCCCTCTCTCTCTCACTGTCCACTCTGCCTGTCAAAAAAAAAAAAAAAAAAAAAAAGAGGGGCAGCCGGGCTACATCCCATGGAGAACCAGGAGGAAAGTCCGACCCGTTAGGTCCCAGCGAAATCCCGTGTTACCTCCTTAGCAGCAGGTGGCCTAGGGACAATTCAAGTTAACTCAAAACCCAAACAGTCAAACCCATCCTGAGAACACTTTTCTTTAAGCACTGGTTTAGTCAGGGCTACGGAGAGATTTCCCACCTGCCGATTCACTGCAAACAGCCAGGGCTGGGCTGGGCTGAAGCCAGGAACCAGGAGCTTCGTCCAGATACTGGGGCTATCCTCCACTGCTTTTCCCAGGCCACCAGCAGGGAGCCAGGGCAGCCAGACACGAACCAGTGCTCTTTTTTTTTTGACAGGCAGAGTGGACAGTGAGAGAGAGAGAGACAGAGAGAAAGGTCTTCCTTTGCCGTTGGTTCACCCTCCAATGGCTGCTGCGGCCGGCGCACTGCGGCCGGCGCACTGCGGCCGGCGCACCGCGCTGATCCGAAGGCAGGAGCCAGGTGCTTATCCTGGTTTCCCATGGGGTGCAGGGCCCAAGCACCTGGGCCATCCTCCACTGCACTCCCTGGCCACAGCAGAGAGCTGGCCTGGAAGAGGGGCAACCGGGACAGAATCCGGCGCCCCGACCGGGACTAGAACCTGGGGTGCCGGCGCCATAGACAGAGGATTAGCTTATTGAGCCGCAGCGCCGGCCACAAACCAGTGCCCTTATGGGATGCTGGTGTTGCAGGTGGCTGCTTTACCTGCTGAGCCACCCTGCCAGCCCCAGGAACCCCTGTTCCAAGAGTACAACACTGAGGCCGGTGCTGTGGTGTAGCTTGGCTAAACCCCGCCTGCGACACCTTAAGAGCACAGTTCAGTTTCCAGCTCCCTGCCAAGGCGCCCGGGAAGGCAGTGGAGGATGGCCCAGGTGCTTGGGCCCCTGCACCCGCATGGGAGACCAGGAGAAGCTCCTGGCTTCGGATCGGCACAGCTCCAGCTGTTGCAGCCATCTGGGGAGTGAACCTCCAGCTGTTGCAGCCATCTGGGGAGTGAACCAACGGATGGAAGACCTCTCTCTCTTTCAAATAAATAAATAAAATCTTTAAAAAGTAAAAAGTGTATTTTAATGCAAAAAAAAAATTGAAACCCATGCAGTTTTGTTTCGTGACACTCATTTTCCATGAGGTCTGAAGACCCCGTGGGTCTTAGGGGGGTTGACCAGGCTGACTACACACCTGGACTGGAAGCCACAGGAGGGCAGGGGCCACAACCCCTTGGTGCCTCAGACGCCCCCCAGTGGCCGGCTCGTGCTTAGCGCCAGCGGACACTCCATTTGCAACTGTGTACACGCACACTGCTGGGTGCCACTGTGGCAACACACAGCAACCGTGCAATATGGTTCGGGCAAGTCATCGCCTCCCATAACGACAACGACAGGGAGAGAGAGAAGAGGGAGACAGCGACACACTCGTTCCTGGTTTCCTGTGCGGGTGAACGCACGACTCAGACGCCAGGGCGTGGTTGTATTAAGCGATGACGCGCAGCTGTGAGGTCGCAGGCACACGGACTCCGGGTGACTCTCAGAACCACAGAAGACCAGGTATCGCTCAGATCCTGTCCTGCGTGGGCACCTGCCGCTGGAGTCCGGCCCCCTCCCCCGAGAACGCCAGCAGGTGGATCAGCCCCCGGCCCCCCAGCCCTGCTCCCCGCACTCGTGCCCTGCAGCCTAGGGCCGGGGAGTCAGCCCAGGAGAAGGGACCCCGCCACGCACCTCCTCCCCGTGCCTCGCTCACCTTCCCGCCAGACGGCAGGTGCCCAGAGGCGTCCGTCGGGTGAACGCCGGAGTGACCGCAGCCCCGACGCCCGCACTTCCGGCACGGAGGCGGGGAAGATGGCGGCGGCCTCCCGGGGGCTGCTCTAGCAGGAGGACTCGGTGGTCTGGAGGACCCGGCGCGCCGCGAGGAGCCCGCGTCTGCACAGTAGCCGCCCTCAGGGGGCGGGGCCCCGACTTGGGGCGTGGCTTCCCTGCAGCGAGCCGAAGCGTGCGGCGGCTTCGTAGGATTTGCTGACTCCGACAAGCGGGGACCCCCCCACCCCCCCAGTGCGTAGCCATCGGTTTGTTCACAAGCTTGTTGCCCGAGACAAAGACCCTGCGCCAGCGTGCCTCTCCGGCCGCCGCCGCCTCTCCCTGGGTCTCCGCCGCAGATGGTCACCCCGAGGGCCTCCAGGTCGCACGTGGGAGCCGGGCACCGGGGCCGCCCGTCGGGGAGGTGGAACGGCCCCCGGGCGCCCTGCTTCCCGCTCCTCGGAGGGCAGCCCCGCCTCTGCACCCGCCCCGGGCGCCTGGAAGCGGCTCCGGGAAGAGGCAGGTTCGGTCCAGTACCGAAGATGCGCGTGGCCAGCACACTCACTCCCGGCTTCCAAGACCCTCTGCATCGACTTGGCTATGATAAAAATCAAAGCGCTGGGGCCGGCGCTGGGGCGTGGCGGGCCGCCTGCAGTGCCAGCATCGAGTATGGGCGCCGGTTCGAGACCCGGCTGCTCCACTTCTGATCCAGTTCTCTGCTATGGCCTGGGAAAGTAGTCGATGGCCCAAGTCCTTGGGCCCCTGCACTTGCATGGGAGACCTGGAAGAAGCTCCTGGCTCCTGGCTTCAGATTGGCACAGCTCCAGCCATTGCAGCCATCTGGGGAGTGAACCAGCGGATGGAAGACCTCTCTCTCTCTCTCTCTCTCTCTCTCTCTCTCTCCCCCTCCCTCCCTCCCTCTCTGTAACTCTGATTTTTCAAATAAAATAAATAAATATTTTTTTAAAAATCAAAGCATTAGGAGCAGGCACAGAAGAGTGTAAATTTCTACTTTTTTTTTTTTTTTAAAGATTATTTATTTGAAAGAATTACGGAGACAGATCTCCCGTCCGCTGGTCCGTTCCCCAGATGGCTGCGATGGCCAGCACTGGGACAGCCGGAAGCCAGAGCTTCACCCAGGTGGCCCACGCGAGTGCAGGGGCCCAGATGCTTCTGCCGTCTTCTGCTGCTTTCCCCTGGCCAGTAGCAGGGAGCTGAATCCAGAAGCGGAGCAGCCGGGACACCAACCAGCATAGGATGCCGGCATGGCCACAACGCCTCCCCAGGGTGCAAATTCCCGACTGTCATCATAAATGCATTTCACATGGGGAAAAGGCCGCAGAGACCCACCCGGGTAACAGCCAGGGGCGGGGGGGTGGGTGGGGAGGTTATGATAACTAGGTAGACCCTGGCGTCCACTTTTACAATACCTGGGTCTTTGCTTTCCTGCTGTGTTGCTACCTGGAGCCAGGACTTAGTTTTGCGTCGTCTCTGGTCTAGAGTTTATCTGTGGGGAAAGCGTAACGTGCTGTGCAGGAGTCGTCTCAGGAGCACAGCACGGCAGGAGCACAGCACGGCAGAGCTGTGGGCGGTGGGGCTGACCTCGCCTGGACCTTCTGCCTGTGCAGGGCTCAGCAGCTCGGCTCTCCAGCGCTGTCGCTCACATGCGTTTATTTCCTTTCAGTTGGACCAGCTTTTCTTTTTCCTTTAGTTTTTTTTTTTTTTAAGATTTATTTATTTATTTGAAAGAGTTAATACAGAGAGAAGAGAAGCAGAGAGAGAGAGAGAGAGAGAGAGAGAGAGAGTCTTCCTGGTTCACTCCCCAGTTGGCCGCAACAGCTGGAGCTGCACCCATCCCAAGCCAGGTGTCAGGAGCTTCCTCCGGGTCTCCCATGCAGGTGCAGGGACCGCAGGGACCCAAGGACTTGGGCCATCTTCCACTGCCTTCCCAGGCCATAGCAGAGAGCTGGATCAGAAGTGGAGCAGCCGGGACTGGAACCTGCGCCCAGACCGGATGCTGGCACTGCAGGTGGCGGTTTAGCCCGCTGGGCCACAGCACCAGCCCTTCCCTTCAGTTTCCAGCATACAAGTCCTGTATACAAACACAGTGTTGCCTGGTTCCTGGCCGGGCGCTGGGGCACTGGTGACACCATAATCTCCCTGAGGAATCCTGTGTGACCTGCGCTTTTCCCTGAGCCCCCTGTTTCTCGCGGTGTTTCTGCTTGGTCAGCCTTTCTCCCGGAAGCTCCCTCCTTAACCAAACACCAGTGAAAGATGGGGAGGGCCCTTTAAGAGGGAGGCTGGAGAGGCCAACGCTGTGGTGCAGAAAGTTAATCCTCCACCTGCATCCCATATGGGCGCCAGTTCTAGTCCTGGCTGTCCCACTTCCGATCCAGCTCTCTGCTATGGCCTGGGAAAGCAGTAGAAGATGGTCCAAGTCCTTGGGCCCCTGCACCCATGTAGGAGACCCAGAAGAAGCTCCTGGCTCCTGCCTTAGGATCAGCGCAGCTCTGGCCATTGTGGCCACCTGGGGAGTGAACCAGCGGACGGAAGACCTTTCTCTCTGTCTCTCCCTCTCTGTCTGTAACTCTACCTCTCAAATAAATAAATAAAATATTAAAAAACAGAACAGAAGAGGGAGGGCTGAGTCGCAGGTGTCTGGGTGATCGCTGCTGGTGGCACAGGGTGGGTCAATCTTGCAGGAATGGATTCGTCCCCGGGAGAGCCCTTTGTTGTAAGGGGGTGAGCCTGGCAGCTCCCCAGTGCTTCCTCGCTCACCCCGCGGCCTCTGTCACCAGACGGCAGCCAGAGAGGGCTGCGTGATGGTGGATGTCCGGCCTCCAAAGCGGGCGCTACATGAGTCTCTTTACGAAGCTCCCAGCCCCGGGCTCGGGGCTGTGTCCTGTGGATCTGCTCCCTCCCACGGGGTTAAGGATGACTTCCAGATGGGTAACGGCTGGGCAGTTATGCCTCAAGTTCAGAGCCCCGTGGAAAGATCTTCATTTTTGGGGAGGACCAGTTAGGAGGATGCCAAGGTGATAAAAGCCGCCTGTTTGTTTTATATTAAAATCTTGGGGCTTTACGGTACGAAGGGATTGACGGGCCTTAGTTCAGCTTTATTTCCAAATGATAAAGTGTTAACGGGGTCGGTAACTCTCATAGTTTACTAGCTGCTAATGGAAACCTACCTAGGTCTCCGTATTTTTAAAAATTTGAAGGGCAGAGTGACAGAGAGAGAGCGAGAGAGAGCAAGAATGTCTTTCATCTGCTGGTTCACTCCCCAAATGCCCGCAACAGCCGAGATTGGACCAGACCACAGTCAGGAACCAGGAACTCCATCCGGGTCTCCCAAGCCCCTGGGCCATCACCCACCGCCTCCCAGGTGCATTGGCAGGAAGCTGGATTGGAAGCAGAGGCGGACTGCATCCCAGGCACTCTGATGTGGGATGGGGGTATGGCAAAAAGTGGCTAAACCCGCTGCTCCCTCCCCAGCTGTCAGCTGACTTTCTGTGCAGGCCCAGAAAGTTACTTTGTAAAAGTAACTCGGATGTAAAGTTGGCCGGCGCCACGGCTCACTAGGCTAATCCTCTGCCTTGCAGCGCCAGCACACTGGGTTCTAGTCCTGGTTGGGGCGCCAGTTCTGTCCCGGCTGCCCCTCTTCCAGGCCAGCTCTCTGCTGTGGCCCGGGAGTGCAGTGGAGGATGGCTCAAGTGCTTGGGCCCTGCACCCCATGGGAGACCAGGAGAAGCACCTGGCTCCTGCCATTGGATCAGCGCGGTGCGCCGGCCGCAGCGTGCCTACCGTGGCGGTCATTGGAGGGTGAACCAACGGCATAAAGGAAGACCTTTCTCTCTGTCTCTCTCTCACTGTCCACTCTGCCTGTCAAAAAAAAAAAAAAAATATATATATATATATATATATAAAAGTAGCTCTGATGCAAAGTTGTATCCAAGACTGGGAAGAAGCCGGGTGGGTGTGTCCTGAATGGGGAGGAGCTCCTTATGTCGGCCCCAGTACCCAAAACCTCCCCACACAAAAGATACCCCCACCACTGCTCAGAGGCCTTCCCGTGGCCTAGGGCTGAGCAGCAGCTGCTTTCTTGGAGAAATAAGATTGTGTCAAGCCAGGCACGTGTGTGAGCACCAGCACAGCCTTGAACACAATGGCGAAGGTATTTTTAAATACCTATTGACTGACGAGCTGAGAGAGGATGAAAGCCGTGGGGACGCGTGAAGAAATCTGTAACCCGGGGAAGGTTTTATATATCTGGAAGGTTTTTGTGCTACACAAAAGGCTGAACTTCCTGGGTGTTTCAGGCTGAACTGGGTCACCCCCCCACCCCAAAATTCTTAGCTTGGAGCCTTAACCCCCAGCACCTCTCAGCACGACCGTTGTTGGAGGTGGGGGTCTCTAAAGAGGAATTAGGTTAAAACGAAGTCATTGGGGCCACCTTTCAAGACTGGAGGCCTTAGGAGAGGGGGCTGGGACGCAGGCACACACGGGGAGGGCAGCGTCCCCATGCCAGGGCGGTCAGCCACAGAAGGAACTCACCTCTTGGCCCGAGGGAATGCACTTCAGCCGGTTAAGCTGCCTGGGCTGTGGGCCTCGGCACACTAAGACAACACACGGAAGCATCTAGGGCAGGACTTTATATAATTACAGTCCTTAAAAAACGGCGGGGGTATTGGGGACCAGCATTGTGGTGCACCAGGTTAAGCTGCCACCTGTGACACCAGTATCCCATCTGAGTGCCGGTTCGAGTCCCTGTAGCTCCACTTCTGATCCAGCTCCCTGCTAATGCACCTGGGAAAGAAGCAGAAGATGGTCCAAGTGCTTGGTCTCCTGCCACTCACTTGGAAGACCTGGATGGAGGTCAGGCTCCTGGCTTTGGCTCAGTACAGACTTGGCCATTGTGACCAAAGACACAGGGAGAGGGATAGTGAGCGTGTGTGTGTGTGTGTGTGAGAGAGAGAGAGAGAGAGAGAGAGAGAGAGAGAGAACAATCTTCCATCTGCTAATTTACTCCCCAAATGGCCACAACAGCCAGGGCTGGGCCAGGCTGAAGCCGGGATCCCAGAATCCAATCTGGGTCTTCCACATGAATGGCCGGGGCCCAGGTATTGACCATCGTCTGCTGCCTTCCAGGCTGCTGTTAGCAGGGAACTGGATGGGCAGTGGAGGATCCCGGATTCTAACAGGGCAACATGATGCAGGCTGTGGGCGTCCCAAGTGGCATCTGAACTGCTACTTGCTTTGAATTTTGAATAAAGTATGAGGTCAAGGTCAAGGTCAAGGTCCTTTTTGCCTGCATCTACCTAATTGCTCCAGTACTGTTAGTTGAAGATGATCTTCCCTTGATGGATCGGCTTTGCACTCTGGCAGGTATCAGCTGGGTGCACCTGCAGGGTGTGTATTTTGGGGTTCCTTGCTCCATTCCACTCTCTCTGTCTATCACGCGTCTGTCCATCTGCCTCTACCACATTGTCCGGACTTTTTGAATCCTGAACCAGCCTTGTATTTTTGGCATAAACTCCACCTCGGTATGCTATGGGAGTATTTTTATAGAATGCTGCACCCCCCCTTGGTAATATTTCCTTGAGGAATTTTGTATCTGTGATGATGAGCAATATTAGTCTCCGGTCTCCGGCTGGTTTCACTGTCGTGGGAACAGGGCCTCAGAAGTTGGGAAGTGCTCTGTGAAATTTACACGGTTCGAATTCTCCAGGGGAACACTCTGGCTCTGGAGACATTTTTTTTTAAGATGTATTTATTTGCTTGAGAGGTAGAGTTACAGACAGAGAGAGAGAGAGAGAGAGAGAGAGAGGGGTCTTCCATCTGTTGGTTCACTCCCCAAATGGCCACAACAGCAGCCGGGGCTGAGCCAGGAGCCAGGAGCTTCTTCCGGGTCTCCCATGTGGGTGCAGGGGCCCAAGGACTTGGGTCATCCTCTACTGCTTTCCCAGGCCATAGCAGAGAGCTGGATTGTTAGTGGAGCAGCTGGGACTCGAACCGGCGCCCATATGGGATGTCGGCACTGCAGGCAGAAGATTAACCTGCCACGCCACAGCGCAGAGATTTCTTGTTTGAGAGTGTGAGATAAGAGGTTTCCCTCCTGTCGCTTACCTCTGAAGCCACGGCGGTGACCCTTGACCTGACTCGGAGAACTAAGCTTCTGGAATGGTCACACAGCTGCTGGGTAAGATGTTATCCTCTGTTCCCCAAACAGTGGGCTCAAGACACAGCGGTGGTCTGCATGTTTATCGTAAACCTAGATTCCCAACGCACACCCGGTGCTAGGTTTGGGGCTGTGTTTGGTCACATGGCAGTGACCAGCTCCCATTGAGAATTTTGGCTCCAGGTCTCAGAGAGAGAGAGAGAGAGAGAGAGAGAGAGAGAGAGAGAGAACAGTCTTCCATCTGCTAGTTCACTTACCAAATGAGAGAAAATACCTTCCACCCACAGTTTACTCGCCAAATGGCTGTGATGGCGAGGAGCCAGCTGCTCCATCCCGGTCTCCCCACATGGGTAGCAGGGGCTCGGGCACTGGCAGGTGGATTAGCAAGCAGGAAGCTGGATCAGAAGCAAAACCACCAGGACTTGGACTGAGGCCCCAGTTTGAGAGGCCTCCGATGCGTCCACAGTGCCAGGGCGACAATGGCCCCTGCACAAGGGCATCACCAGGTCCCTGCTGCGCTCCTAGAAAAGCCGCGGCCACCTCCCCCGCGGAGAGGACGAGCAAGGGCACGCGCGCCCCTCCAGCCCCGGCCTATCTATAGCAGCCTCCTGCCGCTCTCCCATTGTGTGCGCCTTGCTCTAAGAAATCCCCACCTAGAATACTCCTTTCTGTGGGGTCCTGTGGGTCCTTTGAGTCAGCCCGCACACTCGCTGTGTGGGGTCAAGGAAACGGAAGGCTGATTAAAAAAAAAAAAAAAAGAACCATAGATTCCGTTTTTAAAACTGTCACTTTTCAAATTGTCTGTTCCACGCTCAGGGAGTTCGGGTTAGTTCCGTGGTTCTCAGGGTCCATTTCGTCCCAGCAGTTTCAATTCTACGGGTAGAGTTGGCCTGTAGTGTCCCCTTATTGTCCTTTCAATCTTGATATGCTGTATTTTAATGTTTTTTAAAGATTTATTTATTTGAGAGGCAGAGTTACAGAGAGAGGAAGAGACAGAGAGAGAGATCTTCCATCTGCTGGTTCACTCCCCCGATGGCTGCAACAGCCAGAGCTGAGCCGATCCAAAGCCAGGAGCCAGGAGCTTCTTCTGGGTCTCCCACGTGGGTGCAGGGGCCCAAGGACCTGGGCCATCCTCTACTGCTATCCCAGGCCATAGCAGAGAGCTGGATTGGAAGTGGAGCAGCTAGGACTCGAACCAGTGCCCATATGGGATGCCGGCATTGCAGGCGGAGGCTTTACCTGCTACGCCATAGCGCCGGCGCCTGTATTTTAATTTTTGTTCAGTTCGCTGTGATCTTAAAAGGTATTTGAGGCAAAGTCCAGACACACACACACACACACACATACGCTCGGAGTGAGCGACTGGGCTCTTATCTGCTAGGTCACTCCCAAGCACTGCCTGGGTTTGCCTGGGCTGATGCCAGGTGTCTCACATGGGTGGCAGGAACTCAATTCCTGGAACACCACTGTGGCCTCGCAGCGTCTGCCTTAGCAAGAAGCTGGCTCAGGTGCCGGAGCCGGGGCCTGACACGGGATGTGGGACTGGGCTCAGGCGCCGGGGCCGGGGCCTGACACGGGATGTGGGACTGGGCTCAGGCGCCGGGGCCGGGGCCTGACACGGGATGTGGGACTGGGCTCAGGCGCCAGGGCCGGGGCCGGACACGGGATGTGGGACTGGGCTCAGGCGCCGGGGCCGGGGCCTGACACGGGATGTGGGACTGGGCTCAGGTGCCGGAGCTGGGGCTTGACATGGGATGTGGGACTCCACCTGGGTGTCCCCTGTGGGTGGCAGGTGCTCAGCCACTGAGCCGCCTGACCCAGAGTGGAGTAGCTGGGACTGAAGCCAGGCAGTCTAATTCGGGGTGCAGGAGTCTCAGGCGGTGGCTCAGCCCACGGGTCACAGCGTCCACACTGCATCCCTTGCTGTTAGCCCGTGTCTTATCCACGCCTCACGTACGGTTGCACGTCTTCTGGTTTGTTGAGGGGGAAGTCAGACAGCGTGTGTCAGCCTGGTGGCCGTGAGCACTGGAGCGCCTCGCTCATCTGTGGGGTGCTCGCGACCCGAGCGACCGATGGTGCCATTCTCAGCCGCCTTGCGATGCCTCATGGCAGCCACCAGGCCCTTCTTGGGAGTGGCTAAGATTTCTCCCTTCCCTCGGCCCCACCGCGAAGGCTCAACTGCACGAGAAGAGTGGACGCCTGAACGCAGTGGTCGCTGGCAGTCCGCCCATCTTCCAGGTGCTGCCCTGCAAAGGATCGGCCTTTGCTGATGGGGGCGTGGGGGGGGACATTTGCTCCTTAGCCTGGGTCCTGGCCTCCACATTTTCTATCGTGTCTGAGGGTTCAGCATCGAGCATTGTGAAGATCTACATGTTGGTGGTGCGTGGAAAAGGAGGTGTCCAAGGTTTTAGACATCATTCTCTTCTAATGCCTTCATTAATTTTTAGATTATTTTTCTTTAAAAGGATTTATTGGTTTTTGAAAGGCAGAATGAGGGGCCGGCATTGTGGCGTAGCGGGTGAAACTGCTACCTGCAGTGCTGGCATTCCATATGGGCGCCAGTTTGAGTCCCAGCTGCTCCTCTACTGACCCAGCTCTCTGCTATGGCCTGGGATAGCAGTAGAGGATGGCCCAGGTCCTTGGGCCCCTGCACCCATGTGAGAGACCTGGAGGAAGCTCTTGGCTCTTGGCTTCAGATCGGCCCAGCTCCAGCTGTTGCAGCCATTTGGGGAGTGAACCAGAGGATGGAAGACCTCTCTCTCTCTCTCTCTCTCTCTCTCTGTAACTCCGACTTTTGAATAAATAGAGATAGAGAGAGATCTTCCATCTGCTGGTTCACTCCCCAAATGGCCACAATACATAGGGCTGGGCCAGGCCAAAACCAGGAGCCAGGAACTCCATCTGGGTGGCAGGAGCCCAAGCACCCAGGCCACCCTCTGCTGCTTTCCCAGGCACATTGGCAGGGAGCTGGATGGGAAGTGGAGCAGCTTAGCTCGCGGCACCATAATGCTGGCCCCTTCGGCTTACTTTTGAATAAAAGCTTCCGAATACTTTTATATTTCCAGAAACCTTCCGAGGGTAGTACAGGGAATTCCCACGCAACCCATACCAGTTTCCCCGGCTCTGAAACTCTTGTGACCCATTTGTCATAATGAACCACTATTCATGCGTTGCTAAATCACACTTTATCTGTTACCTAACCGGGTCCAGGATGCTACACACCACACAAGATGGCCTTTTAGCTGCCGTGTCTTCGCAGGCTGCTCTTGGCTGTGACCTTTCCCTCCCCTTTCCCATGCACCGTGGGGGCTTTGGAGGACCGGCAAGCTCTCAGGAGCTCCGGTCAGGAGTTTTGCAGCGTGTCCTTCCTTGGGCTCGGTCTGCTGGGTTCGGGAGAGGAGGGCCAGAGAGGCACAGCTCCATCCTGATCTCCAGCTGCCCCGCTGTGGCTCCCCCACGCCCCCTCCTCCCGCCCAGTTACACCCCACCTTCTTCTCCCCTGGAAAATTCCAACTTGATTTTTTTTCCTTATTTCCCCAAACATCTCGTGTTCGTGTGCGTGATACACAGATGGAGCCTCTGTGTGGCAAAGACACGGGGGGGTAGGGGTGGGGGGGCCCAGGGCAGCCATTTATAGAAGCGAATTTCAAATGTTGCGCAGCGCTGAGGCCCGCGGAACCGTGGGGAGCACTCTGGGTTGCAGGACTTTGCCGGAAGGACCTGGGGGAGGAGCGGCGTCCGTCTTTTCTGGAAAGCTGACTTCCAGAGGAGACGTGGGTCTCCTGGGTGATTTCCTCGGGGCTTTGTCACGGGCTATTATTAGACCAGCTGGCTGGTGCTTTATGTAGACTCCCGGCTGTGAATGAGCCCGGCGTGAGTTCTCTCTCTCCCTCCCTCCCTCCCTCCCTGTCTGTCCGTCTCTCCCTGTCTCCCTG
Organism: Lepus europaeus; assembly: GCF_033115175.1. Classification (NCBI taxonomy): domain Eukaryota; kingdom Metazoa; phylum Chordata; class Mammalia; order Lagomorpha; family Leporidae; genus Lepus; species Lepus europaeus. The sequence goes on along the minus strand of NC_084847.1, from coordinate 52,967,651 downwards.
TCTGTCTGTCCGTCTCTCTCTCTCTCCCTCCCTCCCTGTCTGTCCGTCTCTCTCCCTGTCTGTCTCTCTCCCTCTCTCCCTGTCTGTCCATCTCTCTCTCCCTGTCTCCCTGTCTGTCTGTCCATCTCTCTCTCCCTCCCTCCCTCCCTGTCTGTCTGTCCATCTCTCTCTCCCTCCCTCCCTCCCTGTCTGTCCGTCTCTCCCTGTCTCCCTGTCTGTCTGTCCGTCTCTCTCTCTCTCTCCCTCCCTCCCTGTCTGTCTGTCTCTCTCCCTGTCTGTCTCTCTCCCTCTCTCCCTGTCTGTCCATCTCTCTCTCCCTGTCTCCCTGTCTGTCTGTCCATCTCTCTCTCCCTCCCTCCCTCCCTGTCTGTCCTCTCCCTCTCCCTGTCTCCGTGTCTGTCTGTCTGTCTCTCCCTCTCTCCGTCTGTCTGTCCGTCTCTCTCCCTGTCTGTCTCTCTCTCCCTCTCTCCCTGTCTGTCGATCTCTCTCTCTCTCTCCCTCCCTCCTGTCTGTCCGTCTGTCTGTCCGTCCATCTCTCTCTCTCCCCCCTCCCCCCACGAGTAGGGCCGGAAGCGTAGCCCCAGCCTTTGTCTGACCCAAGACCAGGCAGCCTTTTTCCGGGCTTTGCTTCCATGACCGGGGTATCGCAGCTGGACCTGGCTGGATGCTGAGTCCTCTGGATCTGTGTCGTTATGGAGAGAGGACGTGACTTCTCACAGAACGTTCCGGGACGACGTCCTGGACGAGAGCAAAGGCCGCTTATACGGCAGGCGCTGTGAACACGCTGTGCGCACGCGGGAGCTCTCTGTGCAATCCTTCGTGCCTGAGTGCCCGCGTGTGTGCCTGTGTGTGTGGCTGTGTGTGTACCTGTGTGCCTGTGTGTGCCCGTGTATGCCTGTGTGTGCCTGTGTGTTCCCGTCTGTGTGCGCCTGTGTGTGTGTGCCCGTGTATGCCTGTGTGCCCGTGTGTGGCTGTGTGTGTGCCTGTGTGTGTGGCTCTGTGTGTGTGTGGAGACTGTGTATGTGTGTGCTTGTGTGTGTGCCTGTGTGTATGTGGCTGTGTGTGCCTGTGTGTGTGTGTCTTTGTGTGTGGCTCTGTGTGGCTCTGTGTGTGTACGGGGGGGAGACTGTGTATGTGTGTGCCTGTGTGTGTGCCTGTGTGTGCCCATGTGCGTGCCTGTGTGTATGCCTGTGCGTGTGGCTGTGTGTGTGTGGCTCTGTGGCTCTGTGTGTGTGTGTGGCTCTGTGTGTGTATGGGGGGAGACTGTGTATGTGTGTGCCTGTGTGTGTGCCTATGTGTGCCCATGTGCGTGCCTGTGTGTGTATGTGGCTGTGTGTGCCTGTGTGTGCCCATGTGGCTCTGTGTGTGGCTGTGTGTGTGTGTGTGTGTGTGGCTGTGTGTATGTGCCTGGTGTGGCTCTGTGTGTGCCCATGTGGCTGTGTGTGTGCCTGTGTGTGTACCTGTGTGTGTGGCACTCTGTGTGTGTGCCTGTGTGTGGCGCTCTGTGTGTGCCCATGTGGCTCTGTGTATGTGGCTGTGTGTGTGCCTGTGTGTGTACCTGTGTGTGTGGCTCTGTGTGTGTGCCTGTGTGTACCTGTGTGTGGCGCTCTGTGTGTATGTGGCTGTGTGTGTGCCTGTGTGTGTACCTGTGTGTGCCCATGTGGCTCTGTGTGTATATGGCTGTGTGTGTACCTGTGTGTGTGGCTCTGTGTGTGCCCATGTGGCTGTGTGTGTGCCTGTGTGTGTGGCGCTCTGTGTGTACCTGTGTGTGTGCCCGTGTGGCCCTGCTTCCCTCGTGTCTGTCTTCACCCCGCCCAGTTTCTTGGCCAGGTGGGTCTGAGTCTGTCAGTCTGCCTGGCCAGCGCCACCTCCGACTTGTCTTTGTTTCACCATGAGCATTTGGAAAACAAGAGTTCACGAGGGCACTAAGCACATCGGGTATTAAAGTGAATCCCAAACAGTTCCAATAATTAGGGCCAGAGCCGGTGCAGACAGATAGACGGACGTGAGACGGCAGTTCAGGAAAAGAACCAAGTTCCCAGGGGAGTTCAGCGGGGCGGGGGGCTGGGGGGGACTCCCAGTGGGTGTGTCCCAGGGTGGGCGGGGCGGGGGGCTCCTGCCTCCTGTTTTTAAAGATTTATTTATTGACTTGCGAGGCAGAGTTGCAGACAGAGAGGGAGAGACAGAGAGGTCTTCCTACTGCACCACGGCGCTGGCCCCCCCACCTCACTTTGCACACCGTGGGAAATTCCACGGGGATGGAAGACTTCAACACACACACACAAAAGAAACCACAAAAGCACTGTTTAAAAGGGCTACCATATTGACAATCCTGCACTGGGCAGAGCAGGGACACTACGCAAAATTCAGAACCTGTAGACCAGACAAGTGTGGATCTTTGATTAGTACACACACACACACATGCTCTCTAAAGGCCAAGGTCACCTTTGGAAGGATGCTTGTGATGGAAGTGGTCAAAACACCTCCAGTGAACGCACAACGTTTGCAATCAAGAAAGAGAAACGGAAAATCAACACAGGAGGCAACACACAGGGGAAGCCGATGGCTAACCTGGTAACGACAGATCCTCTCCCGACAAGGGGCAGATGGAGAGGTGCGTGGAGGCGGCCCCCAGGCCCTGCGCCTCTGTGCCACTGTCAGCCTCACCTCAGACAGCACCCCCAGGTCAGGCGGGGAGCAGGGAGCAGGCGGGGAGGAGGCCCACGGGGAAGAGGTTGCTCCTTGGAAGCCCGGTGCTGCCCCCGGTTGCAGAGCACTATGGGAGTGTGGTTGTTTCCACTTCTCTGTGCGTGACGTGCGCAGCTGGAACGTGTGTAACCACTGGGCTTCCAGTGCCCCGTGGAAACCCCCAGTGCTCTATGGCTCCCTCTGTTACTACAGCGAAATGCCTGGGGCGGGATGCTCTCTATAACAGGTGGTCGTGTTGGTGCAGGGCGTGTGCGTTGGCGTCCCCTGGTCTCTGTCTCTCTCTCTCTCTCTCTCTCTCTCTCTCTCCTAAGGCTGCTGTCATGGGGTGGGGGTGGGGGGTTCAAGTTCCTGCTTCTTAGCGCCTCACAGTGCGAATGAAGTCCCAATGCTGGAGCCCCTTGGCGACCACACCCAGGAGGTCCCCTCTGGTGGCCACCAGGACCCTGGTTTGGAGAAGTCCCTGAGTGTGATGGATACTGGGAAAATATGCAAACCCCACGTACATTCTTTTAGGGAACAAAAAAAAAGTCCGAATTAGGAGTTGGGTGGTCGGGTGTTGGGAGCGGAGTTCCTGTTGGAAGCGACGCCCTCGAACCTGCCCTGGGCGCTCTAACGCCCCCCCCCCCCGTCCCGTGGCGAGGACCTCTGGGCGTGGGGCAGGCAGCAGCCCTCAGCAGCTGACTCCCACACCACGGACACACTTGGCCATGCACGAGGGCTTTGGGGGCAGGAAAGCTCATTCGCATTGGAGAAAAGCCTTGAGCATCCCGGGTGTCAGGGTGCTGGAGACGGGGGTGGGGGGGGTGGGGGTGGGGGAGGGGGGCGGCGCAGAGCTGATTGGACAGCTGGGGTTTCCCCGAAGAGGGAGGGTGAGGCAGGACCGCCCCTCCTGGTTCAGCCGGCCCTAGGACATGAATCTGAGAGCGATCTAGGGGGAGTGGGGCATGGGGGCATGCGTTGAACACCTGCTCTTGGGTCCCTGGGGAGAAGGCTGGGGGGTGGGGCGGGGACGGCGTGGGCGAAGCCACAGGCAGACTGTGGGCAGCGCAGCCTTGGGCCCGGTCACAACAAGGAGGAAGGCGAAAGGGCTTACTGGGGTTCAGGGGCTCCTTGGTGACTTCCCAGGCACCTGTTGGGGACAGTGTAGGCTCCTTCAGCGTCCCACTCGAGCCCGCAGCCCGTCCTAGCTCAGGCTGTCAACGTTTTCGCTTTCCCCACCCGTTCTGGCTGTCTCTCGGAGCCCCTGCCCCGTCGCCGAGCACCTGTGAGCCCAGGTCCCTTCTCCTGTGCTCCCCCAGGCACTTTTGCCCAGCGAGGGGATAGGAGGCAGACACCAGGGCTGGGCCAGCTCTGGCCTGTCGGGGGCAGAACTCGTCCAGATGGAAGCTGCAGGGCGGAGCGGCCAGGAGGGGCCGGCTCGGCGGCACAGCCAGGTTCTAGAACCACCAGGACACGTCCGCGGTCTGCCCTCGGCGATCTGGCCTGCTGCCGAGGGCCACCTCTCTCCCAGGCCAAAGACGATTCTGGGACGGGAGACGGGAGATGACTTTCCTTAGGGGGCGGACATCCTTTGCCCTTGTTTTTATAAAGCAGAGCTCCAGGGCACGGGGACACGAGGCTTGCTCCGGGCTGGACCATGGGCAGCTGGCTGCCGTCCTGCCGACCTAACCCCTCGCCCTTGCTTAGCCGTCTCCCCAAACTCTAGCCTAACTCTCTAACCAAGACAAAAGGGATTCTCTGGCCCTGGCTTCTCCTGTAGACAGAAAGCGATGCCCACCCGCAGGGGGTGGCGGCACAGGGTCACAACCCAAGGCGCCTCACTCCCAAGGGGATCGCAAGCGCTGCTCAGGTCGGCCGCACCTCCCACGGGTTAGCTCCAGTCGCCTTGAGCTTCTTCCAGCCAGCACAAGCAGCTCAGAAGAATATAGGTGGGGATGCTGGCCCCCGCTCCCCCCCAGGCACTCCACCTGTCACCTGCCCCTTCCCACCCGGGACCCCGCCCCCCACTCCTGGGCTGCCCACCTGCTGCACCTGTTCCTTGCCAGTCCTTAAGTCCCCGGGCTCTGCTGGCCCGCTCTGCTGTCCCCAGCATGTTGGTTTTGTCCCTGGTCCCGTGCATTTTGTTGGCAGAACAAAGTCAAAGGCCGGTCATCCCAGGAACCGGAACTAAAAATCCCACTGTGGGAAATTGAGGACGTTTCAAAGTGTGGGTGCATCTCGGCACAGAGGTCAAAGCTGCCGCCTGCAGCACCGGCATCCCACACGGACACCTCCCAGGGGGCTTTGGGGCCGAGGAGAGGCACTGGTGAGCCGCCAGGGCAAGGCTGGAAGAAGGGAAAGGGCCTGGCTTTGCAGACTCGGCCTCGGGGAACGGGAGAGGCAGGCACCCTCATCCTCCACTCGTTGGTGCCTGCACTTAGGAAGTTGTGGGCGCCGGGTGCCGTGCTGAGGTCCTGGGGTAGGAGTCTAGGACTGGAAGGGAGCCCACTCCCCAGGGGGCGAGGGGCTTTGAAAGGGAAAGTACTGGGCCTCCCAGAGGCCAGAGGGGAAGCCCACAGCCCCAGACTTCCCGGAGGGGTCACGGCTCCTGACACTGGGAGAAGCCTTCCAGGAAGCAGCAGGTGGGCTGCAAGAAGCCCAGGGCTGTGGGAGTAAAAGAGTGGGGAGGGGGCAGGAGGGAGCCCACCTGTGGACTCAGAAGCCCACCCTCTTGGGGAGGTCAGTGGGTTCGTGTGTCAAGTTCCGGTGGGCGTGTCCCAACAGTGAACGGGAGCTGTGCCTTTCGTCCTCACCACGCACGGAGGAGCAGCAGGAGCAACGGTGCTGGAAAGGAGACTGGCGGCCAGGATGGGCTCACTCGCTCCTGGACCCAGCGCAGACCCACCTGGCCTGGCAGGGCCTCAGGCACAGGCCACACTTTGCAGCGGGCAGTACCGGGAGGTTCGTGAGCAAACACTGCCCCCTCGTGGCCCAGAGAGGTATTGCTATCCAACCGCCCAAGGTCGGGCGATCCCAGGCCGGACCTCAGGACTTCTCCAGGTCCTCCTGCAAGCCAGCTCAACTGGTCCAGGGCTGCACGGCGCCCGTGAGCCCCCGGAGATTCCCCACTCTTTTTCTTCTTTTTTAAAGGTTTACGTATTTATTTGAAAGACAGAGTTACAGAGAGGAAAAGGCAAAGAGAGAGAGGGAGAGGTCTTCCATCTGCTGGTTCACTCCCCAGATGGCCACAACGGCTGGAGCTGCGCCAATCCGAAGCCAGGAGCCAGGAGCTTCCTCTGGGTCTTCCACGCGGGTGCAGGGACCCAAGGACTTGGACCATCTTCTACTGCTTTCCCAGGCCATAGCAGAGAACTGGATCAGAAGAGGAGCAGCTGGAACTCGAACCGGCACCCATATGGGATGCCAGCACTGCAGGCAGAGGCTTAGCCCGCTATGGCACAGCGCTGGCTCCTCTTTTTTTAAATTTTTTATTTATATTTTTTACTTATTTTTTTTTTTATTTTTGACAGGCAGAGTGGACAGTGAGAGAGAGACAGAGAGAAAGGTCTTCCTTTTGCCGTTGGTTCACCCTCCAATGGCCGCCGCGGTAGGCGCGCTGCGGCTGGTGCACCGCGCTGATCCGATGGCAGGAGCCAGGTGCTTCTCCTGGTCTCCCATGCGGGTGCAGGGCCCAAGCACTTGGGCCATCCTCCACTGCACTCCCGGGCCATAGCAGAGAGCTGGCCTGGAAGAGGGGCAACCGGGACAGGATCAGTGCCCCGACGGGACTAGAACCCGGTGTGCCAGCGCCGCAAGGCGGAGGATTAGCCTAGTGAGCCGTGGCGCCGGCCTCCTCTTTTTTTTAATACATTTTATTTCTCCACCTGTTGCTGTAGCTTGAATACAGTTTGGCTCCCAAGCTCATGTAGGGCTTCATTTCTTATCCCTTTTGTTTCTGAGAGAGGAATAAGAGAGAGAGAGAGAGAGAGAGAGAGAGAGAGAGAGAGAGAGAGAGAGAAAGAGGTCTTCCACCCACTGGTTCACTCCCCAAAATGGCTGCAATGGATGGGGCTGGGCCAGGCCAAAGCCAGGAGCTTGGAACTCCATCCAGGTCTCCCACATGGGTGCAGGGGCCCAAGCGTCTAGGCCATCTTCTAGTGCTATCCCAGTCCACAGCAGGGAGCTGGATTGGAAGAGGAGCAGCCGGGACTTGAACTGGCACCCATATGGGATGCCAGCACTGCAGGCCGGGGCTTTAACCCACTGTGCCACACCACCGGCCCCTGAGGGCCTTTTCAAACTGGCTTTCTGGCCCCACCCCCAGTGTGACCTCTGTTCCTTGCAGTGTCCAGGCCTGGCGCTCCCAGGGCAGGGTGGTCCGGCATGGGCTCCTTGCTGGCACACAGCAACCTCATAGGAGCAGTGCGTGCTGACCGCCAGATTCTGCTGCACGGGTGATTCCTGGGTGCAAGCTCGTGCCCCAGCCGATGGCCCTCTTCCATCCCGTCCACGTGTGTGAGGACGTGGCCCCTGCGCTGCTGGAGAGGCCCCTGGAGGGGCTCCCTTGTGCCATGGCAGGGCCTGATCCCGGAGACACCCCCGTGAGCTCTGGACTTTTTCAGAAGATTCCCGAGACACACGTATGTTTTTAAAAGTTATTTATTTGGAAGGTAGAGAGACACAGAGTTAGCGAGACACATGCTCACACCCAGAGATGGGTCTCCATCCACTGGTTCACTCCTCAGATGCCCACGACGGCCAGCGCTGGGCCAGGCCAAAGCCAAGAGCCTGCAGCTCTACCGGGGCTTCCCTCCTGCCCTTCTCCCCCTCCCCTGCCCCGGGCCTTCTACGGCCAATCGCTGCCGTGTGTGTGTGTGTGTGTGTGTGTGTCTAAGGCTCTTTTTTATGATTTCTTTTAAATATTTATTTGAGAGGTGGGGGAGGGAGGGAGAGAGATGGATCTTCCATTGCCCTCCACGTGGGCGCAGGGGCAGTGCCTGCTGCCTTCCGGGATGTGTGTTTGCAGGAAGCTGGAGTAGAAACCAAAGCCGGACGTGCACCCAGGCGCTGATACCCAGCCACACCACCGGGCCAAATGCCCGCTCCTCTTTATCTTTTTAGGGCAAAGTTTCAGAATTCCAGGTGCCCCCGACTCACCGCGGGGGTGAAGTTGAACACACGCATTTCAGCCTACGCGGGGCAGAGCCATCTAACCCAGCGCCTGACTGGCCCCCAAGCGCTGCCCAGCTGCTGTAACACTGAACACCGCGCTGAGGGTGGGACGCACCCACGGCTCTGGGGGCCCGGCTTCCGCCGCAGGGGACCGCGGAGACACGACTCCCGGACTGTCGGTCACGACTGGGACGTTCCCCAGAGACTCCCCCGCCCCCGACCGCGGCAGGTGCACCGCCGTGCGCTGTGTGCCGCGGCCGCGCCTCCTACAGACCCACTCTCCTCTCGACTACACCCGCGATTTCCTAACTGGGACGAAAGGACGGCCGGCAAAGGCCCGGCGCCGGGCGCTGGACACGAAGGAGACCAGGGCCGCACGCAGGGCCCCGCGCCCACCCGCTCCGCGGACCCTCTGGTCGGTCCCAGCCCCGTCCCCAGGATCCCGGCGAGCCCAGGCGGACAGGCCCAGTCCCGGCGGGCGCGAAGGAGGACCGACGCCCACACCCCGCCCTGCCCCGGCGGCCGCCGTGGTGGCGGCCTCCGCCCGTAGTGACCGGGGATGGACGCTAACGGCCGTGGCTCGGGCCTTGGAGCTTGGGCCCGGTTCCCGCCAGAACTACAACTCCCAGAGGCCTCGGCGGCGGGGACGAGCCGGGCTCTCAGAGGCCTGGGCCTCCAGGTGGCCGCCCCCACACGCACGGCTGCCCAAGCGCCCCCCTACCCACGCTACTCGGCCCTTGGTTTGGGGGCGCGAGGCAGCCAAGCGCTTGGACAGGCCGCGAGCCCGGACTGCATGTCCCACAATGCTCCGGACAACGTCACTTCCGGCGGCGCCCCCCACGGAGTGCTGTTGCCATGGAGACCGGACCTGGGCCGTTGGGGCCCCCGAAGCCCGCGAACGGCAGAGTGGACGCCGGAGAAGAGAGCCAGAGGCGGGAGGAACGGGCACTCGGGCCGGAGGGCCGCCTTGAAGGAGCACGCCCCCTCCTGCTTACCTCTCTCGTGTCCCCCGACGCCCCCCGGGTAGAGCGGGCATCGCACGGCCCTCTGGGAAGCGCGCTCGGAGGATTCTGGGAAATGTAGTCACCCGCGGCGCTGACCAGGCACGCTGAGGCCACGGCCTTCGCGTCCACTCGCGCGCGCATTTTGCCCCCCGCCCCCGGAACTGTGACCCCCCTGGTGCCGTGGGCGACGGTGGAGCGGTGCCCGGCGCGCCGGCTTCCCGGGGAGCGGCGCTTGCTCTGCCTGGCGGGTGTCCGGTGTCCGGTGCTGATCAGCGGCTGGTGGGCCCGGGGCTGGTTCCCTCCCGGGCCGAGCTGTGTGTGCGGCCTCACCTGCCGGCTCCATCACCCGCTGATCGTGCACAGGTCGTTCCTCATGCATGCCTCATCCGTCAAGACCGCTGACAGCAGTTTTTAGATTTATTGATTTGAGAGGCAGAGTTACAGAGAGAGAGAGAGGTCTTCCATCCGCCGGTTCACTCCCCAAATGGCCATAATGACCGGAGCTGGGCTGATCCGGAGCCAGGAGCTTCGTCCAGGTCTCCCATGCGGGTGCAGGGGCCCAAGGACTTGGCCCATCTTCTGCTGCTTTCCAAGCCCATAGCAGAGAGGTGGATAGGAAGTGGCGCAGCCAGGACTTGAACCGGCGCCCATATGGGATGCTGGCACTGCAGCCGATGGCTTTACCCGCTACGCCACAGCGCCGGCCCCACACTTTTTTTTTTTTTTTTTAAATTCCGAGCTCGACTCACTGTTTCTTAACAGTTACACCCGCCCCGCCCCCCAAAAGGGCGACGCATTCCAAGCAGTCGGAGTCGCGCAGTAGCTGCAGCCCCGCGAGGGCCCGCGATGGTTTCCGGGAGTGGAAACCGGGTTCTGTGTGTCTACAGCACAGCTCAGGGAGGGCCGCGGCGGCCTCTCGCGAGTGCTCCCCGGAGCCTTTTAGAATCAGGGGGCGAAATCACGCGTGGCTGTGTGCACGTTCAGAACGTGTCCCAGGACTCCGCCAGGACTGTCGCTCGTGGGAGAACCGTGGAGCCTGGCCCGGCAGAGGAAGCCTCGGTGAAGCCATGCTGGCCGGCCGTCTTCCAAAGCGGGGTGTCCGCCCTGCGCGTTTCTTTGACGTCCTCGGTGGCGGCGTTTGAGACACGGGAGCCCGTGTTTCGTGCCTAGCGAAGGCGCGTGGTTCTTTGAGCACCGGCTGGGGCGGAGAAATCCGCGATTCTCGCGGTGAGGCCGGGCAGGCTGCAGGCGGGATCCGCGCCCCCTGTGCCTTACGTGCCCAAGAGCCTCAGCATTGTCGTCTGCTGGGCTCCAAGAAACGCGACGCCGGTTCTGTCGACAGCAAACCTGCAGACCCTCTCCCGGGAGCCTCTGCCCCCACCGGCGTTCAGATGGCCCTGCCGTCAGCGCCGTGGCCATCGTGGCTGTGGCCATCGTGGCCATAGCCATGGCTTCGGTGTCAGAGAGTGACCGCTCAGCCGTGGCCAACGGCGGAGTCCTCTGCTGATGGCACAAGGGCAGAGGTGTGGGCTCCGGCCCTCACCCCGGCCACAGCCTGCTGGGCCGGCTCAGGCTGCGCGGTCATTCTCCTCCTCCTCCGGGAAGACCTCAGGGGACGAGGGCTGCAGTGGCTGTCACCAGACACCTCGTCCTAATCCCAGGAAGCAGAGCTGCTAACGTGACGCTGTGCCTCGGGGACACAGAGACCCTCGGACGGCCAAGCCAGCCCGTGTGCCCACGCCGCCAGCCTCACAAAGCTCGGACTTGGGGCAAGGTGGCCGGCAGGATGGCCAGGGACAAGAGGCCAGGGAGGAGCTGGACGAGCTGCCATGGGCACAGCAGCGCCTACAGCACCGACACCCCAATGCCATCTTGGGGAGAAAGAAGAGGAAGGGGGTTGTAATCTTGGCTAAACTTTTATCCGAGACTGAACTAACCTGAAAACCTTATGCTCGTTTCTTGCCATCCCCACTATCTTTTTTTTTTTTTTTAAAGACTTATTTATTTGAAAGGCACAGTTACAGAGAGAGAGAGAGAGAGAGAGAGAGAGAGAGAGAGAGGTCTTCCATCCTCTGGTTCACTCCCCAAGACAACAGCCAGAGCTGTGCAGATCCGAAGGCAGGAGCCAGGAGCTTCTTCCAGGTCTCCCATGTGAGTGCAGGGCCCAAGGACTTGGGGCCATCTTCCACTGCTTTCCCAGGCCACAGCAGAGAGCTGGCACCAAGTGGACCAGCGGGGACTGAAACCTGTGCCCGTATGGGATGCTGGTGTCACAGGCAGCGGCTTTACCCAAAGCCTATGCCACAGCGCTGGCCACAGAAACTTGGTCTCTGGAGAGAAGGGGCTGATGCCCTGAGGTGGTGGGCTAGGTGTCCCGGGTGGGTTGGCTATGTCTGTCCCCGGGAGCTAGGCTACGTCTGTCCGGGGGGGGAGGGCTAGGCTACGTCTGTCCCGGGTGGGTAGGCTACGTCTGTCCCGGGGGGGCTAGGCTACGTCTGTCCTGGGTGGGTAGGCTACGTCTGTCCCGGGGGGGCTAGGCTACGTCTGTCCCGGGTGGGTAGGCTACGTCTGTCCGGGGGGGGGGGGGGGGGCTAGGCTACGTCTGTCCCGGGTGGGTAGGCTTCGTCTGTCCGGGGGGGGGCTAGGCTACGTCTGTCCCGGGTGGGTTGGCTATGTCTGTCCCGGGTGGGTTGGCTACGTCTGTCCCGGGGGGGCTAGGCTACGTCTGTCCCCAGGGGCTAGGCTACGTCTGTCCGGGGGGGGGGGGGGGCTAGGCTACGTCTGTCCCAGGGGGGCTAGGCTACGTCTGTCCCAGGTGGGTTGGCTACGTCTGTCCCGGGGGGGCTAGGCTACATCTGTCCCGGGCACGCTCTGCTGCGGATGCTCGCCCACCACTGGGTTTTCACTGAGTGAACCCGGATCAAGAACCGCATGCAAACCCGTATCCGTGGCCAGGCTCCCCCTCCGGAGCGCAGGCCCACGACTGTTATATTTGTCAGACATTACACGGGGTGGGGGCGGCGGGGCGGCCCGTTTCCCCTGGGCCGGGGAATCGGAATTCAGTGACTGACGGGACAATGTCAGACGGAGGCGAGGTGGCCGGGGCGGTCACGTGATGATGGACAGCTCGCCGGCCGGTCACGTGATGATGGACAGCTCCTCGCGGTCCCTGTTCTCGGACACCGAGCTGATGATGGTCTTCAGGTACTTGATGAACTCCGCCCGGGTCCCTTCCGGGTCCTCCTCGAGATTTGAGTGCACCAGCTTCAGCTTGCTCAAGGGCGGCGCTTGCCAAGGGAAACAGAGTCCTCGTGAGTCCCCAGCCGGCCAGTGTGGGGGAGACCCGGGAGCGCGGGGGGGGGGGGGGGGGGGGGGAGGGGGGGGGGTTGTGCCTAGAGCCGGGCGTCTCCACACTGCCCCCTGGCGGCAGGACGCAGACTGACCACACCGGCCTGGGCTTCTCCACACTGCCCCTGGCGGCAGGACGCAGACCGACACACTGGAAAGCTAGACTGTGCTCCGGGCGTCTCCACACTGCCCCCTGGTGGCAGGACGCAGACTGACCACACAGGCCTGGGCGTCTCCACACTGCCCCCTGGCGGCAGGGCGCAGACTGACACACCGGCCTGGGCGTCTCCACACTGCCCCCTGGCGGCAGGACGCAGACCGACACACTGGAAAGCTAGACTGTGCTCCGGGCTTCTCCGCACTGCCCCCTGGCGGCAGGGTGCAGACTGACACACCGGCCTGGGCGTCTCCACACTGCCCCCTGGCGGCAGGACGCAGACCGACACACTGGAAAGCTAGACTGTGCTCCGGGCTTCTCCACACTGCCCCCTGGCGGCAGGACGCAGACTGACACACTGGAAAGCTAGACTGTGCTCCGGGCGCCTCCACACTGCCCCCTGGCGGCAGGATGCAGACTGACACACTGGAAAAGCTAGACTGTGCTCCAGGCGTCTCCACACTGCCCCCTAGTGGCAGGACGCAGACTGACACACTGGAAAAGCTAGACTGCCCTCTGGTTTGCCAGGGCCACTGGCGCCTGTTGTGTGTGCGTCCTATGTGACCTGCAAAGCTCTTGTCAGGGAAGAGCGTCCTCTGCTGAGCCAATGGAGGCCACTGCAAAGTGTCCCCTCCTTTTAAGATTTACTTATTTAAGAGGTGGAGTTGGGGTGGGGGAGAGAAAGAGAGAGATCTTCCACCCACTGGTTCACTCCCCGGAATGGCTGCAATAGCCAGGGCGGAGCCAGGCCAAAGCCAGGAGCCAGGAGCTCCATCTGGGTCTGCTACACGGGGTGCAGGGGCCCAAGAGCTTGGGCCATTTCCCACTGCCTCCCTAAGTGCATCAGCAGGGAGCTGGATGCAAAGTGGAAGAGCTTGGACTCGAACTGGCACCCGTACGGGATGCCGGCTTCACCCTGCGCACCACTGCCTGCTTTCACGGTATCAGGCCTTGGTCATATCTCTTCCAAACGGGCAATTCCGGTTCGCATGGTGAGAAAAACCAGTGCTGGGGACACAGTAGGTGCTGCTGGTTTCCGTGACACCGGCAATGTCTAGGTGGCCCCCCCGCGCCCGCCCCGGCTGGCCTCCTCACCCAGGGGCAGGCTTCCCTTCTGGGCCGCAGAGCCCGGCTTGTGGTGTGCGATCAGCAGGCACTGCGTGTCCTGCAGGAGCTGCTGCTGCACGAAGCACGAATGCCACATCTCGATCTCCTGCAGGTGGCTCGGGACGTCGGCGTTGAAGACGATCACCACGCCCTGGGCGTCCTTCATCAGGGCCGGCCAGCAGGCCTCGAACCTGCCCGGGAAGCATCAGAGTAAAGGCCAGGACAGAGCGCGTGTGCGCACCCATCTGATGGCTCCCTCCAGGGGTGCCTGCAGTGGGGCTGGGCCGGGCTGCAGCTGGGAGCCGGGCAGTCAACCAGATCTCCCACATGGGTGGCAGGGACCCGGGTGCGTCACCGTCACCGGCTGCCTTCGCAGGAGCGTGTAAGCGGAAGCTGGGGTCAGGAGTGCAGCTGGGACGCGAACCATGGCTTTGAAAAGAACGCCCAAGGGGAATTAGCCGAGCTGTTAAGATGCCTGTTGGCAGTCAGGGCTGGGGCACAGGTGCACAGGCAGGTGGAGCTGCCGCTCGCGAGGTCGGCATCCCATCGCAGTGCCTGTTCGAGTCCCAGCTGCTCCACCTGCGATCCAGTTAATGCTCCTGGGAAAGCAGCAGACGATGGCCCACGTATGCGGGAAACCTGCATGGGGCTCTTGGCTCCGGCCTGGCCCAGCCCCAGCTCTTGCGGCCATTTGGGGAGTGAACCAGCAGGTGGAAGACCTCTCTCTCTCTCTCTCTCTCATTACTTCTCTGTGATCCAGCCTTTCAAATACATAAAATAAATCTTAAAAGACGGCCGAGCTGCCTCTTGGGGGACCTGGGTTCGATACCCGACGCCTGCTCCTGGTGCCAGTTTCCTGCTATCCCAGGCCCTGAGAGGCAGGGGCCATGGCCCAAGTAATTGGGTTCCTGCCCCCAACACGGGAGACCTGGGTTGAGTTCCAGGCTCCTGGCCTCAGCCCCTGCCCAGCCCTGGCCACTGTAAGTTTTTGGAAAGCAAACTCGCAGGGACCTCTCACTGTGTCTCTACCTCTCTCAAATAAATAACAAAAGGAGACCCCAGTAGTAATAACTGACCGATGGATTGACGCCATCTAACTGTCTCATAACCTACTCACTGAAGTTTATACAGCCAGCCCCCCTACAGGCGAGCAGGGCCTGGGGGCAGCTGGTTTTTTAAATAATTTTATTCACTTACTTTTTGGTTATTTGAAAGGCAGAGAGAGAGAGAGGCAGAGAAATGTCTTTTTTTATTTTTTATTTTTTTATTTTTTGACAGGCAGAGTGGACAGTGAGAGAGAGACAGAGAGAAAAGTCTTCCTTTTGCCGTTGGTTCACCCTCCAATGGCCGCTGCGGCCGGCACGCTGTGGCCGGCGCACCATGCTGATCCGATGGCAGGAGCCAGGTGCTTCTCCTGGTCTCCCATGGGGTGCAGGGCCCAAGTACTTGGGCCATCCTGCACTGTACTCCCGGGCCACAGCAGAGAGCTGGCCTGGAAGAGGGGCAACCGGGACAGGATCGGTGCCCCGACCGGGACTAGAACCCGGTGTGCCGGCGCCACAAGGTGGAGGATTAGCCTGTTGAGCCGCGGTGCCGGCCTAAGAGAAATGTCTTTCATCCACTGGTCACTCCCCAGATGCCTGCAACAGCCAGGGCGGAGCCAAGCTAAAGCCAGGATCCCAGAATCAGGCCAGGTCTCCCCCTTCGGTGGCGGGATGCAGCTGCTTGGGCCATCGGCCGCTGCCTCCCAGGGCGCTCGCTGCAGGAAGCCGGAGTCAGAAGCAGGGCTGGAGCTGGAGCCCAGGCGCTCTGGTGTGGGACGCAGCCACCCCGGGCAGCCTCCTGACCCCTGCACCGAAAGTCCACCCCTGACTTCCAATTCGTTCGCTCGTGCATTTTGATTTGTGTGAGGGCCGAGATACAGACACAGCCAGCCAGGCAGAGAGCGCTCCCATCTGGTTTGCTCCCTAAATGCAGCTTTATCCCCTTCACCGCAGTGCCAGCCCCTGAGAAATCCGTAAAAATAAATAAATAGGGGCCGGCACTATGGCACAGTGGGCTCAAGCCCTGGCCTGCAGCAACGGCATCCCATACGGGCGCCAGTTTGAGTCCTGGCTGCTCCACTTCCGATCCAGCTCTCTGCTATGGCCTGGGAAAGCAGTGGAAGATGGCCCAAGTCCTTGGGCCCCTGCACCCGCGTGGGAGACCCGGAAGAAGCTCCTGGATTCAGATCAGCTCAGCTCTGGCCGTTGTGGCCATTTGGGGAGTGAACCAGCGGACAGAAGACCTCTCTCTTTCTCTTTCTCTCTCTGTATCTACCTGCCTCTGTAACTTTGTCAAATAAATAAAATAAATCTTAAAAAAAAAAAAAAAAAGATACATAGAAGGCACATACTTTGTGTCACCGCCACAATCCCAGAGCTCGAATTCACAGCCCTCGCCTTGGCTGTTGCTGGTGAGCTGTGGGTCCTCAAACTCCACGATCCTGGAAATGCAAACCACAGTGCAGCAGCGCCTGCCTTAGAGCTGTGGTGGGAGAAGGAGGAGCAGGGTGGCAGTCGGGACCGCTCGGGAGGCGGGTGCTCCGGGGCTCACCTCACTCCCTGGGTTGGATTGTACTCGGCGATGTCAGAGGACTCCGTCAGGAAGTTGGCCAAGACTGTTTTCCCACTCTGCGAGAAGGGGAGGGGACACACGTGTGGAGAGCAGGAAAGCAAAGCATCATGGGGCCCCTCCCCGTTCCGGAGGGGGCACAGCCGGCCTGGAGCCAGGTGCGGTGGGAGACCGGCCTGGGTAGAGATGGCCAGGGCAGGGGGCTGTCCCTGTGGGTGGACCACACCGCATCAGCCCAGGTAGAGATGGCCAGGGCAGAGGGCTGTCCCTGTGGGTGGACCACACTGTCTTGCTTTATTATGGCGCACACAGTCTGGTGTGGGACCCAGACAACATGAGAACCCAGTGTGGGCTTGGCCACTGGGTGACTTCATTTATTTTTAAATTATTTACTTATTTTAAAGGTAGAGAGACAGACACACAGACAAACACAGAGAAATCTTCCATTTATTTACTGGTTCACTCCCCAGATGCCAGCAACAGCCGGAGATGAGCCAGGCCAGAGCCAGGAGCCCAGAACTCAATCTGGCTGTCCCCACCTGGGTGGCCGGGACGCATGCATGTGAGCCACTAGCAGCTGCCTCCCAGGGTGTACGTTAGCAGGGGGCCGGGTTGGAAGCAGACGGGCGCTTCTGATAGAAAATGCTGGCACAGCAGCGGCTTACCTCGCATTCCCAATACAGACCAGGCGAGGCCTGAGCGGAGGTGCAGTGGGGAAGGCCTGCTCTGCCCCCTGTGTCTGTACACAGTCTGCAGCCGGCACCAGGAGGCCCGCGGGGTTTCCAGGAGAGACTGCGCCTTGTACACCCGCACACCCTCCGATGGCTGAGTTAGCACGTTTCAGACACAACTCGCTGGGAACAAGACCCAGCTGCCGCAGGGCCCGAGAACCCAAGTCTGACAATGTCACCTCCAAAATACAGTTCTCCACGCGGGTCCCCCCCCCCCCAGACGGATTCCCAGAGAGGCTGGCCTGTGGAGCAGATTAAGCCACCACCTGCGACAGCGGCATCCCATAGGGGCGCTGGTTCAAGTCCTGGCCGCTCCGCTTCCGACCCAGCTCCCCACGGGTGCACCAGGAAGGCAGCGGAAGATGGCCCGAGTACTTGGACTCTTGCCACCCTCGTGGGGGATCTGGAAGAAGCTCCTGGCTCCTGGCTCCGGCTCGGAGCAGCCCTGGCCGTTGCGGCCATCTGGGGGAGTGAACCAGCGGATGGAAGACCTCTCTCTCTGTCTCTACCTCTCTCCGTAACTCTGTCTTTCAAATAAATTATTCAAGTACTCCTCTTCTATAGGTTTTTTTTTTTTTTTTTTGCATTTTCGCATTAATGAGTCTGAATTTTCCTGTGCCTGCTGCGTGGCACACACGCAGATCTAACGCCTGAGACCGACGAAGTCGGGCCCAGGCAAAGAGGCAGGAGCCCCAGGCCCCGGGCCCCACCGCGGGGTCACCAGCGGCAAGCGCAGGACTCAAGGCTAGGCCAGCGGTGCCAGCCACGGGAACCGGGTCCCCGCCTCCTGGGGGAGCCCCCGGAGCAAGGGGCGGCCCCGCGCTAGCCCAGGCCCGCGGCTCGCCGTTGCCGCTCTCACCTCGCAGGGCCCCACGAAGAGGATCTTGGCCTTCAGCATCCCGGCCGGCCGCCTCGGAGCCCACGGCGCGCCGCGGTCGGCAGGGCGAGCACAACCCGCCGCTCTGATTGGCTGGCTCGTTTCCAGGGCGACAGACCGCGCCCCCTCGCAGGGGCCGACGGGACTCGGTCACTTCCGGGCGGCCGGGGCGGAAGGTGGGCGGGCCAGGGCCGAGGAGAGGGCGGCCGGGAGCCGCCGAGTGGTGGCTGCGGGCCCAGCGCGCGGGCCGCAGAGGCAGGGCTGGGCGGTCCGCCTCCGCAGGGACGCCGAGCCGCGGCTGCTGGGCCCAGAGCGCTCCCGCAGGCCGCGGGGCCGGTGGTCTGGGCCCGGGCCTGCTCTGCAGCCCGGACATGGCGCCGGCCGCCCTGGGGGGGGCTGATCCCCGCAGAGAGGGCGGCAGGAACAGGACGAGGCTCCGGTGCTGGCGGAGCGGGCGTCTGGCGCCATCGCGGCGAAATCCGGCCCTTAGGGTCAGCCTTAAGTCGGGGAGCCCGGCCGCCCTTAGGGTCAGCCTTACGTGGGGAGCCCGGCCGCCCTTAGGGTCAGCCTTAAGTCGGGGAGCCCCGCCACCATAGGGTCAGCCTTAAGTCGGGGAGCCCGGCCGGCCTTAGGGTCAGCCTTAAGTCGGGGAGCCCGGCCGGCCTTAGGGTCAGCCTTAAGTCGGGGAGCCCGGCCGGGCCGGGTCCTGCGCTGTTTCAGCAAATGTCCGAGCACTGGCCTGCCTCGGCTCCCTTGCCCCCTCCCTCACCTCCAGCGCCCCCTCTGGGTCACTTCATTTGATAATCCACAATAAATGGCTGATAACCTAGGCTGTGTCTTCTGTATTTCTCTCCCTACCTTTTTTTTTTTTTTTTTTTTTTTTTTTTTGCATATCACACACATGATTTTGTACGCATGAAAAAATAAAAAAGCTTGAAAATCCAAGGAGCCTCAAAGAAATCGTTCCTGATAAAGCCCCACCACCACTTGTGTCTTGAAACGTGCCGTTTTTAGGTCTGGCTGGGGCTTTGGGAGAGCTGATGCGGGACCTGGGCAAGTGCTGGGGTCCGCAGGTGGATCTGCACTGCCCCCGGCCCCCAAGCTTCCAGTCCAGCTGGGGGGCCTCTCCAGCCTGGAGGGAGCACTTACCTTGTCAGATGCGTCCCTGTATCGTTTTAATTTGGGATGGAAACGGATTCTCCAGTTCTACCTGTGGGGGAATAGACACCAAGTCTATTCGGACAAGCTTTGCCTCTTCACCTGCCTGCGTGGGCTGGATGTGGTGTCCCCAAAGCTTGGTGTGCTGGAGACTTGGTAGCCAAGGTGTCTGTCTTAAGAGGTGATGGGACCTTTAAGAGGTGGGGCCTAGTGGAGGTGCCCTTGGCTGGTCTCTGGAGTGAGTTGAGTTCCTTGAGGGAGTGCGTTTTATAAAAATAGCAAGACTGAACCTCCTTGCTCTCAGGTTCCCTGTCCTGGCACGGGGTCACTGCCTGCACATCTCCCCCCCTCCCCAAATATTTACTTATTTGAAAGAATTACAGAGAGAGAGAGATCATCTATCCACTGGCTCACTCCCTAAATGGCCACACCAGCCAGGGCTGGGCCAGGCTGAAGCCAGGAGCCTGGAACTCCATCCAGGTCTCCCACGTGGGTGCAGGGGCCCAAGCACTTGGCTGCTTTCCCAGGCACATTAGCAGGGAGCTGGATCAGAAGTGGAGCAGCCGGGACTTGAACCGCAGGTGGTGGCTTAAGCCGCTGCACCCCAGTGCCAGCCCTGAGCATGGGTTTTATAACAAGAGCAAGGCTGGCCACTCCCTGCCCTGTGCGTCCTTGTCCTGCCGTGGTGGCTCTGCCTCCTGCCTGTGCTCCCACAATGATGCCATCGGCCACTCTGTGACGCGGCCAAGGGGGCCCTCGCCAGACCCAAGGAGATGCAAACACTCAGTCCTGGGCTTCAGCCTCCAAACTTGAACTGCGTTGACCTCTTTGTTGAGGAAGAACCCAGCTTTGGGTGTTTTGTTAGAGCAACAGAGAATGGACTGGTATGGGGCCCGTGCGGTGGCATAGCACGTAAAGCCGCCGCCCGCTGTGCCAGCATCCCATATGGGTGTGGGTTCTAGTCCCGGCTGCTCCACTTCTGATCCAGCTCTCTGCTAATGCACCTGGGAAAGCAGTGGAAAATGGTCCAAGTGTTTGGGCCCCTACACCTGTGCGGGAGACCCAGAAGAAGCTCCTGGCTCCTGGCTTCAGCCTGGCCCAGCTCCGGCCGTCGTGGCCATTTGGGGAGTGAACCAGCGGATGGATGAAAGACCTCTCTCTCTGCCTCTCTGTAACTCTCACTTTCAAATATAAATAAAAAGAAAGCAGACTGGTAGAGCGTTGCCGTTGCATTGGGTGGAGGCCCTGGTGCTATTCTGTCACACTGACGCCGCCGAGGGGCTTGTGTGCTCCACCCCCGAACAGCCCACGCCTACTCCGAAAGCTCTTGACGTGATTAGGGCCCGGCTCTAAGCCTGGAACTCAGTAAACACTCAATAAACGGCAGTTCCTTCTCCCCCCACCCCCGCACACAGACGCACACACGAACATCTACTCTATAAATATTTTACTTAATGAGTGTTCCCCGAGACTTGCCACGGGGTTTTAGATTCTGTTTCCAGGTGAGAGAAATAATAATACTAATACTAATAATAACAGTGAAATGACTTTACGTGTCTTGGCTAGATGCACTGTATCAATTTGGGATTATTATGATTGTAAATTATTGGCATTCTTTGCTTTATGACTTTCATTTTCATTGGAGGAGGTCGCCGGCCGACGGCTTAATGCCGGGCTTCGGCTCTGAAGGGAGCGATACGGCGCTGGCAGAACGAGGACTGGACAGACCCAGAGTCGTTTTTCTTCTGGTACTGCAAACTCCATGCAATAAAACCTCCACTTGAAAAATGTGAAGAAATAAGTTTGACATATTTCAAATCCTTTCTATAAATTGCTGAAAAGATTTAGTAGAACCGCCAGCCATAAAAATCTTTCATTTGCGTTGGCCCTCCGTGGTCCTGGTGATTGCACATGCTGTTTTTATTACCAAAGAATAAATTGTGGATTTCCTGCGACTCAAGGGAATAAAAAGGCCCTTCCATCACCTCCTGCTCACAGAACACGGATCTGAACACATGCGGCTCAGCGCTCCGGGATGGGCATTGTCGCAAGAATGGGTTGCAACCTGGAAGTCGTTTGTCCTCTGCGGATACTGGCATTCTTTGAAACAGAAAGCAAGGAAGCCAGCCAGCCGACCAGCTTCCTTCAGCCAGGGATGTGTTGTAGCAGCTTGGCTGAGGGCACAGCCAACGGGCCGGGCTGGGCCGGGCCGGGGAGCTCACCCCAAAGTGCCCGTTTCTGCATGGGGAGGGAGGCTCGCCCGACGTGGAGCAGGGCTGGGTGATGGGGCAGTGCCTGCAGGAGGAATGCTTTGGGAAATGATTGCTTTGCACCCAAAGCGTC
Source organism: Lepus europaeus (assembly GCF_033115175.1). NCBI lineage: Eukaryota > Metazoa > Chordata > Mammalia > Lagomorpha > Leporidae > Lepus > Lepus europaeus. The sequence goes on along the minus strand of NC_084847.1, from coordinate 52,946,453 downwards.
CCAGCCACCTGAGCAGCCCATTCATCATCCTTAAGCTCATCCGAAGTCCCCTGGGACTCAGTCCAAAGCAGGGTGTTTCCTGCATCCCTCATCTTCAAAGCCCTTGGCCGCCGTGATCTGGAAGGGAAGATGGTTTTCCTCTCGCCGTGGGCAGGTCGGGACAGCGCGAGGCAGCACGACACAGGGCGGGGAGCAGGTTTCCCGTGCCTCCCCCACATCTGGCTGCCCCCGGAGAGGGCCAGGCTCTGTTGTGAACTCTGTCTTCTCCCTTTGAGTATTGTGGTGGACGTTTTGGGGATGGTAGGCTAGGTTCCCTAGTGCATCAGCCAAAGGTCCTTGTCCCTGGCTATAGTTCTGTCTAAATATTAGCAGTGTGACTTCGGGTCAGTCTAAGTTGGAACCTCTGTAGGACAGGAGTTATTTGCCTATTGTAGGTTTGTTGAGATGATAAAAGGAGATAATGTACATGAAGTTGCTTGACACCATAGCTAGATATTCATTCATTCAGGCAAAATAACCAACCAGCCATCAACTACACACTAATCCAACCATCACCTACCAACCTATGCGACCATCAACCACCCACTCAACCACCCACCAACCCAACTGTCAACCTACCACTTAACCACTTAACTATCAACCAGTCACCCACTCAACCACCCACCAACCCATCAACCTACCACTCAACTGCTTAACTATCAACCAGTCACCCACTCAACCACTCACCAACCCAACCATCAACCTACCAGTCAGCTGCTTAACTATCAACCAGTCACCCACTCAACTACCTACCAACCCAACCATCAACCTACCACACAACCACTTAACTATCAACCAGTCACCCACTCAACCACCCACCAACCCATCAACCTACCACTCAACTGCTTAACTATCAACCAACCAACCAATAACCACCCACCCACCCAACCATAAACCATCAACCACCCACCCAAACATCAACCAACCACCAAACCAAACTAAACAAAATGGTAGCAGCAACAGGAACAATGACTAAGAAATGCCGTGGCCCAGTTTGGTGGTCATCAGGGGCACTCTACAATAATCTGGTGGCTCCCTCAGCTATCACGGGGGCAACAGTGAAAGGCAGTGCTGGGAGAACAAGAAGTTTGGCTCAGCAGCCACAACCCTATTCAAAGCGTGGCTCCATCCATCCATTGCCAGATGGACGTCCTTGGACCAGTAAACTTCACCACTTCGTGCCTCATTTTTTAGGTCTGTAAAATGGCCACAATTATAACACCTGGGTTGTGAAGTCGTCGGTGAGAATGAACATGCTGAGTCAACCAATTTATTCAGTTAATTCCTAGCACCTAGAAAGGGGACCCCTTAAAGTTAGATTTTTATAACTGAAAACCTGGTCCAGTTGCAGCCTCGCCTGCTGTTTCTTGGGCCAGTCTCTCTGCACAGTCATGCAAAATTGCAGAGAAAGGCATTTAAGATCATTACAAATTAGAACCACGGAGGAGGCAGGGAGCGGCCAGATTGTGTTGTGAAGTTCAGTCAGGGGTAACCCAGCTAGCTAAATACGGCTGTGCATGTCTGAGGAGTCGTATGTCAAGAAAGGATTCCTTTAAATGTCTCACACAGACTCTCTCCCCTCGGTACAGCTGTTGTGCAAGGGCTGTGGGTGCCAGCACAGCTCATAATTCAGAGGCATGCTCTGTGTCACACGGCCAGTGGCATGGGATGGACAGACAGGCCCGTGTCCCCAGGGTCACGGGGCAGCAGGGAGCAGTGGCATGTCGCGTCGTCATCAGCCAGTTCTTGGGAAAGACCAATGGAAGTCCTGATTTGAAAGAGATCTTATGGACCCAACCGAAGGCTTTCCAAGTGGTGAGAGGGATTAATCAAATTGTTTTTGACAAAGACCATGAAAACAAGAGAATTTAATTTGAAAATTAGGAGCATGTGAAAAAGAAAAAAAGCACCGTTCGGGCCAAATGACTGGAGGGGTTCTGTGCATATGGGATGCGTTAGGAATCCAGGGAAAGACTGGCAAGCGAGCGAGAACGCTGACCGTGGCGCTGGGCGGCAGGGACACGAGGCGTCCTGTAGCTGTCTGCGTGGATGGCACTTCCCAGGTCGTCCTCCTCCTGGGTCACCTCCAATTCCAAGCGCTTGGTGTCAGCTCATTCCAAAGTCTCACCAACCTACGAGGCAGGTGGCAATTATTATACAATTACCATCATCATCTCCGTCTGATAGACATCTGTCGGAGGCCCTCCTGGATATGAATGGAGGCTGTGTGATGCCAGGACCCGGACTCCCCACCACTCCCACTTGGGGTACCACCCGCCTTGGGGGTGCTATCATTCGGGGGAAAAGAATGTCACTTGGTGGTATGATACATAAAATTTTACGTATCTATTTGAAAAGGCAGAGTTAGAAGCCAGGAGCCGAAGCCAGGAACCAGAAGCTTCATCTGGGTCTCCCATGTGGGTGGCAGGGACTCAAGGACTCAGGCCGTCTTCCGCTACTTTCCCAAGTGCCTTAGCAGGGAGCTGGATCGGAAGTGGAGACCAACAAGTGCTCATATGGGATCCCAGTGTTGCGGGCAGCTTCACCTGCTATGCCTCAATGCCAGTCCCTGAATCTTAACCAAGCTGGTGACCAGACTGCTCCAGACCTGGGAGAAGTTTGTGAACCACTCTCAGGACCGCAGAGTCGGTCCATTTTTGTCACTATAGCGAAATACCCAAAGCAGGCTACCTATAAACAAAAGAGGGGAGTGAACATCTGGCCTAGTGGTTAGGGCACCCACAGCCCACATCGGAGTGCCCAGGTTCCATCCCCAGCTCTGGCTCCCGACTCCAGTTTCCTGCTAATGCAGACCCTGGGAGGCGGTGGAATGGCTCAAGTAATCAAGTCCCTGCCACCCTCGTGGGAACCCTGGATGGCTTGTGGCTCCAGCTTGGGTCCAGCCCTGGCTGTTGTGGGCATTTGGAGAGTCTCTTTGGATCTAGAATGAATAGAAGAGGGGCCGGCACTGTGGCGTAGTGAGTGAAGTGGCTGCCTGCAGTGCTGGCATCCCATATGGGCGCCGGTTCAAGACCCAGCTGTTCCACTTCTGATCCAGCACTCTGCTATGGCCTGGGAGAGCAGAAGAAGATGGCCCAAGTCCTTGGGCCCCTGCACCCGTGTGGGAGACCCCAAGGAGGCACAGCTCCGGCCATTGCGGTCACCTGAGGAGTGGACCGGCAGATGGAAGACCTCTCTCTCTCTCTCTCTCTCTTTCTCTCTCTCTGCTTCTCCTCTCTCTGTGTAGCTCTGACTTTCAAATAAATAACTAAACATTTAAAAAATAAAAAAATGAATAGGAAAGAGTTTAACGACTTAAAAGCTAAATAAATAAATAAATAATAAATAAATAAATATGAAAAAGGCTTATTTAGCTCCCAGTTTCGGAGGCTGCCAATCCCAGACCGGTGGCCTCTGGGGAGGGCCCTTTGGCTGGGTCACCTTGTTGAGTCGCATCATAGTGGAAACCAAAGAGCCATGCTGGGGCTTCTCTTGAAACTTTCTCTCTCACCCCTCACCCCTCCTGAAGCCGGCGCTAACCACCTCCCACCAGGCCCCGCCTTTAAAGGGACCACCGGCACCACGGGGACCGAGCTCCCAACGCAAGAACCTCTGGGTGGGGAGTCATCTCACCCGTGCCAGAGCAGCGGGGGGCTTGCCCCTTTTCCCCTGTGCCCGCCCCCACCTTCTTCTTAACTTGCTCACATGGATAATTTATATCCCCAACGTCTGCCTGTCTCCTTTGATCTACCAGCATTGCTATTCTTTTTCTGGCATATTTTAAGCACATCCCAGACACCGTGTCACTTCACCACTACACGCATGTGTTGTACAGATAGGGACTTTTGAAAACTTGCAAGTACTGTGCTGTTATCACACCCGATCGAGCGAGCAACGAGGCCAATATTCGGTCCGTTTTCAAACGTCCCCTGTTGGCCTCGAGCTGCTCCCGTGAGGGATGTGTTCAAACCAGGATCCAGACGCGGGCCGCCTGCTGTTCTCCCGATTCCCCCCCGCCCCCCGCCCCACTCACCGCCTCTCCACTGAGTTGCCCACTCATCCCCAGGATTTAGCTCACCCACGCTTTTACAGGCTCCCTCCAGCCCCCAGAGGCCGATCTAGCAGCTGTCTCTTCCTAGACCCCTCGGCCACGTCGCAAGGCTCCTACCACGGGCTCACTCTCCTGTCTCCCCGACTCTGCCGCGAGCTCCCTAGCCCGGGAACTGCAGCCTGGGCCTCCGGACCCCGTGTGCCGGGCCGTGCGTCCTAGCTCATGCCGTTCCCAGCCCTGTGTCTAGAGCTCGCCCTGACATTTGTGGACCTCTAGGGAGAGATGATTCCAGAAGTGCAGTGGGGGGCCCCCATCACGAGGCGCTGTGAATGGCGGACCAACGAGAGTTCAGCCTTTATTTTGGAAGCAATGGGGAGCCATTGCAGGTGTTGGGGGCCAGGGAGGAGGCCTACAGGGGCTTTGGGCCCAGCTTTGAGGCCCAAGGAGGCACTTCCAATAAAGGCCCAAAGGGGAATCATATGATCTCCTTTCTAGAACTGTCTTTTTTTTTTTTTTTTTTTTGTGGTTCTAATTTTTTTTTTTTTAATTTTTTGACAGGCAGAGTGGACAGTGAGAGAGAGAGACAGAGAGAAAGGTCTTCCTTTGCCGTTGGTTCACCCTCCAATGGCCGCCGCGGTAGCGCGCTGCGGCCAGCGCACCACGCTGTTCCAATGGCAGGAGCCAGGTGCTTATCCTGGTCTCCCAAGGGGTGCAGAGCCCAAGCACTTGGGCCATCCTCCACTGCACTCCCTGGCCACAGCAGAGAGCTGGCCTGGAAGAGGGGCAACCGGGACAGGATCAGTGCCCCGACCGGGACTAGAACCCGGTGTGCTGGCGCCGCAAGGCGGAGGATTAGCCTGTTGAGCCACGGTGCCGGCCTAATTTTTTTTTTAATTTAACTTTTATTTAATGAATATAAATTTCCAAAGTACAGCTTATGGGTTACAATGGCTTCCCCCTCCCAAAACTTCCCTCCCACCCACAACCCTCCCCTTTCCCGCTCCCTCTCCCCTTCCAATCACATCATGATTCATTTTCAATTCTCTTTATATACAGAAGATCAGTTTAGTATATATTAGGTAACGATTTCAACAGTTTGCCCCCATATAGCAACACAAAGTGAAAAAAAATACTGTTGGAGTACTAGTTATAGCATTAAATAAGAGTGTACAGCACATTAAAGACAGAGATCCTACATAATATTTTTTTAAAAAAATTAATTAATTTTCTATGCCATTTCCAATTTAACACCAGGTTTTTTTTTTTCATTTCCAATTATCTTTATATACAGAAGATCGATTCAGTATATAATTAGTAAAGATCTCATCAGTTTGTACCCACGCAGAAACACTAAGTGTAAAAATACTGTTTCAGTACTAGTTACAGCATCACTGCACATTAGACAACACATTAAGGACAGATCCCACATGGGGTGTAAGTACACAGTGACTTCTGTTGCTGACTTAACAATTTGACACTCCTGTTCATGGCATCAGTAATCTCCCTAGGCTCTAGTCATGAGTTGCCAGGGCTATGGAAGCCTTTAGAGTTCGCTGACTTTGATCTTATTCCAATAGGGTCATAGTCAAAGTGGAAGTTCTCTCCTCCCTTCAGAGAAAGGTACCTCCTTCTTTGATGGCCCCGTCTATCTAGAACTGTCTTTAAAAAAAAGTGTATTTATTGTCATCTACTTGAAAGGCAGAGAGAAAGAGAGCAGAGAGATCTATCCACTGGTTCCACTGGTTCACTCCCCAAATGCTCACAACAGCCAGGGCTGGGCCAGGCTGAAGCCAGGAGCCAGGAGCTCCATCCGGGTCTCCCACATGGACGCAGGGGCCCAAGCAGTCGCGCCATCACCTGCTGCCCCCCAGGATGCATTAGCAGGAAGCTGGATCGGAAGCGGAGCAGCCAGGACTGAAACGGACACTCAGACATGGGCTGCTGGCGTGCCACGCCGTGGCTTACCCTGCTGCGCACAGCCCAGCTCACAACCGTCTGCTCTGAAGACGTAGGGACGGGTTGGAGAAGGAAGTGAGGGAGGCAGCGACCTTGACCTTCTCCAGGCCGCGCCCTTTCCAAATGCTCTGTGGATCCAGTGTCTCAGTGATCCCAGGGCAAACTTTTTTTTTTCGCTTTGCAGAAAAGGAAGCTGTAGTTCCGAGAGGTTGGGGAAGGTGCCCGGAGCACCCTGGGGGGAGTGTCTGAGCTGGAGGCCCGGGAGACAGCAGCGGCGGGTGGGCAGGCAGCAACCTGGGCAGGACGCGGCTGGCACTGACCCCTGTGCTTGGCCCCTGGGTGACTCTGGGTGACAAGGGGGCCCCCACCCTGCTCCTCCCCCCACCCCCTAAGATTCTGATGGAGTTGACAGGGTCTCTGTTGCGACCCCAGCCCCGGGCCTCATTAATGCCTTCTGTAAAGGATCCTTGCAATCCTTTCTGACTGTCTTTAGCTTGGAAGGATCCCACGCCTTCTGGGAAGCCCAAGGAGGGGGTGTCAGGTTCTGTCTGTGGGACAATGGGAGGGTGCAGACTTTGGGTTTGAGCACAGCACCCGCCCATCCTTTCGCTGGGCTGAACCGCACGGTTCTGGACCAGTGCTGGTCCCCCCGGGAATGAGTGGTGAGCTCCGGCGGTCTCCATTCGGTCATGCACCGGACCCACCTGACAGTTCACTGACGATGCTCTTTGCTGTTTTAAGAGTTACAGAGAGAGAGGGAGAGAGAGAGAGAGAGAGAGGAAGAGAGGAAGAGAGGAAGAGAGAGAGAGAGAGAGAGAGAGAGAGAGAGAGAGAGAGAGAGGAAGAGAGGAAGAGAGGAAGAGAGGAAGAGAGGAAGAGAGGAAGAGAGGAAGAGAGGAAGAGAGGAAGAGACAGACAGAGAGAGAGAGAGTCTTCCAGCTGCTGGATCATTTTCCAAATGGCTACAACAGCCAGGACTAGGACAGGCTGTAGCCAGGGGCCTGGAACTCCATCTGGGTCTCCCACGTGGGTGGCAGGGACTTGAGTTTTTGAGCCACCCACCCGCTGTGGCCGGAGTCGAACTGGCACCTTGATATGAAAGGCAGGTATCCCAAGCGGCTTAACCCACTGTGCCACACACCTGGCCCTACAGTGAGGATTTGAAACTCCAGGTTGTCCAGAGGTCTTTTTTATTTATTTATTTATTTATTTATTTTTTAATTTTTGACAGGCAGAGGGACAGTGAGAGAGAGGTCTTCCTTTTGCCGTTGGTTCACCCTCCAATGGCTGCCGCGGCCGGCTCACTGCACTGATCCGAAGGCAGGAGCCAGGTGCTTCTCCTGGTCTCCCTTGTGGGTGCAGGGCCCAAGCACTTGGGCCATCCTCCACTGCACTCCCTGGCCACAGCAGAGAGCTGGCCTGGAAGAGGGGCAACCGGGACAGAATCCGGTGCCCTAATCAGGACTAGAACCCAGTGTGCCAGCAGGCAGAGGATTAGCCTAGTGAGCTACGGCGCCGGCCAAGTTGTCCAGAGGTCTTAACAGCCCCACAGAAGGAGGCTGTGAGAGCCCCGCCCAGGGGAGCAGGGTCCCGGGTGCCCCAGTGTGACAAGGTCCCTGCCACAAACTCCTCTCTGGCCTTTCCCTGCACAATAAAACCCTCTCACCATTTTTGCTTGTGTATAAGGGCACTTGCCTGTGGGGTCTCTCTCTCTCCGCCCTTCCCCTCTTTTCCTCCACCTGCTTGGTTGAGCCCCAGTCCCTGGAAACTGCCGCTCCAGGCTTCTCTAGGACCTGTGACCTGTAACCTGTGACCTCTGGCCTGAAATCGATCTTTCAATCTCATTGGAGTGAGCCTTCAAGACCCTGCCCCCACCGGCCAGTTACAACACAGCGGGAATTGTCTGTGGTCGCAGGGATGGGAGGAGGGCTGAGCCCTAAGGATGCTGTCCAGGATGAGCCCGAGGGAGGGTGGAAGCGCACAGGAGACAGGGAGCAGCCTGTGCCAAGTCGGCAGCAGGTCCCCAGTGGGGAGGCAGGGCAGGCACTGCACCGAGGCGCCTGGGGCAGCTGGGAGGGGCCGGGGGAGGGAGGAGACGCCTGGCGGAGGTGCTGAGCACGCCCTGTGTGAGGAAGCAGGTGTCTGTTTCAGAGGCAGGGTGAAGGGATCGCTCCTGTGTGTAGGAAGGAGCTTCCTGGCAGCCACGGGGAAGAAAGAGCAGAGAGCTGGCAGGAATGGGAGTGTGTAGGGGACGGATTTAAGAATAATCTGGAATAGACTGCACTTGGGACAGGGGGCAGCAGGCCTTGACTCGAGCCTGGGCACTGGCTGTGTGGTGACCTCCAGGTGGGAGAGAGCACAACGGGGCGGAGATGGTCCACAGAGCCGCTTGGTCCTTGCAGAAGGCCACTGGCCAGAGAGCACGCAGGGGCCTGAAACCCAGCCCGAGCCCCTCTGGCCGTGGCTGACAAGAGCTGTGTGTGCCCCCCTTCTCCTACTTCATACTAAGGCTGGCGGTCACCCTGGATGGAGCCAGGGGTCCGGCTTGCACCCTGCTGAGTCCCAGGGCCCGTGGGAGACAGGGCCGGGTGGAGCAGCAGCTCTGGCTGAGCCGGGACAGCACCGTCTCCTCCTGGACTGTGTGCTCTCTGTGGCGCCTGCTGTCACAGACGCCTTTGGATTTGCTCCCTGGCTCGGCGATGCCCATGGCCACCCAGCCCCCTGACCGTGGACCTGGCCTTGGGAAGACCTGGGCTCCATGTCGCCACTGCTCCCTGCACCTGGTCCCCAGACTGCACAACCCACTTCCTCCTTGCAGAGTTTCTCGTGGGCTCTGGATGGGCTCGGGCTTGGTCCATTCTTTGTTGCTAAGCAACACGCCCTCGGAGGTGGAGTATAGGGGGCTCCTGGTTCCGGTCCACGGTGCCATCTGGTGATGGCCTTTTGTTGCACAGGGCACCATGCATCGAGAGACAGGGCACTGAAGGGAGCCCCCTCCGAGATAGGCCCCTGACCTTTGACCCCTGCACCTGTTCATCACACAAGCTCCTCTCTCACCGTGGGGCTTGTATCTCACTGTGAGTTTGGGACAGGACAACCCAGGCTCAGGTGACAGCGGGCTCTTCAGGGTCCCCAGGCAGGGGGGTGGGGGTGGGGTGGGAAGAGTACCTCCCGTTGTAGAAGTCCTGGTGCACCTGGACAGCTGCCTCTCTGGGAAGCCTGGAGGGGTCGGGCCTGCACACAGGTGCGAGCGCCTGATGGGGCACACGCGTGTCTGGTCGGGCACGCAGCTTCTGCTCCAAGCCAGCCCTGCTATTTCTCAGCCCACAGTCACTGGGGTGTACCCTGCTCTTCCTCACAGCAAACTCCCTACCTACCAGCACTTTTTTCTTCTTAAAAATATAGTTATCTATTTGAAAGTTACAGAGAGAGGAGGGAGGGAGGAAGTACACCATCATCACTGGTTCACTCCCCAAATGGCCACAATGGTCGGAGCTGGGCTGATCCGAAGCCAGGAGCTTCTTCCGGGTCTCCCATGCAGGTGCAGGGGCCCGAGGGCTTGGGCCATCTTCTACTGCTTTCCAGGCCACAGCAGAGAGCTAGATCGGAAGTGGAGCAGCTGGGATTCGAATTGGCGTCCATATGGGATGCCGGTACTGCAGGTAGCAACTTTACCCACTATGCCACAGCGCTGGCTGGTTTGGAACTTTTTTTTAAAAAGCCTGCTGTGGTGTTAATGTGTTCACTACAAGGGCACATTCATTAAAAAAATTTAAAAATTATTTATTTATTTCAAAGGCAGAGTTACAGAGAGAGACAAAGGGAGAGACACACACACACAGAGAGAGAGAGATATCTTACATCTGCTGGTTCACTCTCTTTTTTTTTTTAGATTTATTTATTTGTAAGGCAGAGTTACAGAGAGACAGACAGAGAGAGAGAGAGAGGTTCTTCATCCGCTGGTTCACTCTCCAGCCGGCAGCAATGGCAGGAGCTGCACCGATCTGAAGCCAGGAGCTTCTTCTGGGTCTCCCGTGTGGATGCAGAGGCCCAAGGACTTGGACCATCCTCCACTGCTTTTCCAGGCCATAGCAGAGAGCTGGATGGGAAGTGGAGCAGCCAGGACTCTAACCGGTGCCCATATGGGATGCCGGCACTGCAGGGAGTGCTTCACCCATTACACCACAGCCCTAGCCCCTGGTTCACTCTCTAAATGGCCACAATGGCTGGGGCTGGGCCAGGCTAAAGCCAGGAGGCTGGCAATCCATTTAGGTCTCCCACGTCCCATGACTCGGGCCATCCTCCACTGCTTTCCCAGGTGCATTAGCAGGAACCTGGTTGAGAAGTGGAGCAGCCGGGACTCAAATGGGCTGTCCTGAGGGATGTGGGCTTTGAAAGCTGGCCCTGCCGTATTCAAGGAGATGGCCCTTTGGGAGGTCAAAGTTCAGATGAGGTCATGGGGGTGGGCCCCACGGTGGGCTTCAAGAAGAGGAAGCGAGACCAGAGCCCTCGTCGCCTGCTTTCCCTGTGGCTTTCCTCTTTTTAAAAGTGATTTTTAAGATAAATTGTTCGCTTATTTTATTTGAAAGGCAGAGAGAGAGTGAGAGAGCGAGAGAGATCTTCCATCTGCTGGTTCACGCCCCAAATGCCCCCAACAGCGGGGGCTGAGCCAGGCTGAAGCCAGGAGCCAGAAGCTCCATCCAGGCCTCCCCCATGGGCAGCAAGGGTTCCACCACTTGAGCCGGCACCTGCTGCCTGCTGGGTGCTCGGTACAGGCAGTGGGATCACGAGCAGAGCCAGGACCATGGGCCCGCGGCTCTGTCTGGTTTGACCTTCCTCTCTCATGGAAGCAGCCTCAGGCAGTGGAGGGGATGTGGAGAGCAGGGGTGGCACTTGTGGGGGGCACCACGGTATGATGTCATCATGTCCAAACCCCCCGCCAGCTTCCCGCTCCTGTAGGGTGCAGCTTACAAGGCAATGCAAGTGTTGCCACTTGTTTGCCACGTCCAGTCCCCTTTCTCCACCACACCTGGCGCACAGCTGTGTGTGGCTGCCTCAGCAAGTAGCCACTCTCGTCGCCACATCTGAGCTGGGCTGTCAGCATCGGCATCGGGTAGGCTCCGTTTTACGACTGGCACTGCGCCGATCCGAAGCCAGGAGCCAGGTGCTTCCTCCTGGTCTCCCATGCGGGTGCAGGGGCCCAAGCACTTGGGCCATCCTATGCTTTCCCAGGCCATAGCAGAGAGCTGGACTGGAAGAGGAGCAACCGGGACTAGAACCCGGTGCCCCAACCGGGACTAGAACCCGGCGCCCATATGGGATGCTGGTGCCACAGGCGGAAGATTAACCAAGTGAGCCTCGGCGCCGGTCCCCCTTCAAGCATTTTTCAAAGTGTTGCTTCCAACGCTCCTTGCCCCTTGCAAACGTCCTGTTTGAGATCTCGGGCCATGATCGTAGCCATGCAAAGTGTCTCTAGCCCATGGCCAGCATCCGGGGGAGCGTCTGTGTGTCTAGCCCACGGCCAGTGTTTGGGGGGGCCTGCCCGGCTTATTGCTGCAGGTGGGCAAGAGCCATTCGCTTTGACGGGGCCTGGATGGGATTTTGTAGAGAGGACAATTCGGAGTCGCCTTCTGCTCGCGTGGTCCCCTGGTCAAGTTCAGACGCTTTGACGCAAGACCAAGAGGCTCCCCGGTTGTGAGGCTCCTGCTACCTGGAGTGGAGCCCGGCCCGTTCCTGAGTTACCCTGGGATCCGGAGCGGCTGGGAGTGTGGCTGTCCCGGCTTCCGGAACCATTGGGGGGGGGGGGGTGCAGAATCCGGGTCCTTAAGGGCCATCGGGGGTGGCGGCGGGGGGGAGGGGATTTCTGTTTTAGATTAACCGGGAGGATTTACCATGCCCTGAGGTCAGTATTGACCTTGGCTTGGGCTTGATGAGCACGTACATCTCCGTGTGCTCGGTGGCTCCGGTTGCTGACTTCAGCAGAAGGGAGGAACTGCTCTGTGCCGGCCCCAGAGGATGCTGAGTGTGATTTTCTTATCAGAGGGGCCTGGAAATGGAGCTCCGTGAGCTCTCCTCTCCTGTGTCTGGAAATCTGATCCTTCTTTGTTCTGGACAGAGCGGCAGGAGGAGCCAGCCCTGGGCAGGCAGCCCCCTCTCTCGTCTTCCGTGGCATGGGTCCGTGGAAGCCACCACGGTCGTAGTCAGTGGAGGTCAGGAAGGCTGGGAGGCAGCGAGCCTCATCAGTTCAGCTTCTGTTTGAGCCAGGTCCTGGGGCCGCTGTGACTGCTGCCGGTCCCCAAGGAGCCGGGAGGAAGCAGCCCGCACACAACCCCGGGTCCAGGCTCTGAGGCTCGGATGCTAGGTTCCTTGGCCTCCTGGGACAGGGCAGGGGCCTCTGCCCCCCAGAAACTTCAGCATCTGTTGGGGGGAATGCCAAGGGCACTGCTGGTTTTTCTTCTTCTTCTTTTTTTTTTTTTCCAGATTTATTTGGGGCCGATGTTGTAGCACAGCAGGTTAAGATGTGGCCTGCAGTGCCGGCATCCCATGAGCACCATTTAGAGTTCCAGCTGCTCCACTTCCTATCCAGCTCCCTGCTATGGCCTGGGAGAACAGCGGAAGATGGCCCAAGTGCTTGGGCCCCTGCACCCACGTGGGAGACCCGGAAAAAGCTTCTGGCTCCTGGCTTCAGCCTGGCCCAGCTCTGGCCATTGCAACCATTTGGGGAGAGAACCAGTGGATGGAAGATCTCTCTGTCTCTCCTTCCCTTTCTGTAACTCTTTCAAATAAATAAATAAATGTTTTAAAAAAGCAAAAAAAGCAAATGACATCTCTTACTTAATAATATGCCTGTGTTTGTTTATTTTATTATTGTATTTTAAAGATTTATTTATTTATTTGAAAGGCTGAGTTACACAGAGAGAGAGAGAGAGAGATCTTTCATCTGTTGGTTCACTCCCCAAATGGCCGCAACAGCCAAGGCCAGGCCAGGTGGAAGCCAGGAGCCAGGAACTCCATCCTGATCGCCCATATGGGTGCCGGAGGCCCAAGTGCTTTGGGCCTTGCCGTGCGCATCCGCAGGAAGCTGGATCCATACGCCTCAAAGCTCCAGCGTTGTGGTGCACCGCATCGGGTTAAGCCACTGCCTGTGCTGCCCATTTCAATCCCTTCCCAAAGAAACACCTGGAAGGTGAGGGTGGTGTGATTTGCATCTGCAACAGTTTTCCCTGCACCCTGCAAGTGCTGGGCACACAGGGGTCCCCTAGTGCACGTCCAGAGGCCGGGATGACCATCCTGTCCCAGACACGAGGACAGGGACCCGGGTCGCACAACTGCCCTGTCCTGCGGCTTCTGAGAGGTCTCCCTGACAACGTTTATCCTCCAGAGACTCCTGAGCTACAGGGCGTCGCCTCCTCCTGTCCCCTGGGCCCCTCTAACTTGGGTCCAGCAGAAATTCCTGTTCGCGTGACGCCTGCCGGATGAAGCCAGTTTGCAGGCGCCCGAGTGCCTCCGGTCTTTAAGATCTCATTACTCGCGTTCAGTGGGGAAGGTGGGAGACGGAGCTGACACATTCCTGGGGGGGGATGACCTCATCACTTACTAGGTGCTGGCCAACTGCCCAAGGAGCAGGGTTCAAATTCCTTTCGGGGGAGGCACTGTAAACCACCACCCCCCAACCCGAATTCTCCAAATCTTTCAGGCCCCCAGGGAAGAATGGAAGGCGAGAGGAAGGAAGCCAGGTTCTCCTTGCTGGGAAGTGTGGAAATTTCAGGTTCAAAGCAGCGGGGAGTCGAGGGACTGGAGGGAATGGGAGCTGTGGCTCAGGGGGAGAGGGGGCAGCGCGCTGCCTGTGATCTCTTGGGAAATGTACAAGGGGAGTCCAGGAAGCTTCTAGAAAGCTGAACGAAACGCTGCTGATTTTGGTGCAAAATCGTTTGAAGTCCATGCATACAAGGAATCTTCAAAAAGTCCAGGAAAACTGTGCGTCGTGCAAACCTGGGCATGGACTGCAACATCTTTCGCACCAAATTAAACCTAGAGTCTCTCTCTCTCTCTCTTTCTTCCTTCCTTCCTTCCTTCCTTCCTTCCTTCCTTCCTTCCTTCCTTCCTTCCTTCCTTCCTTCCTTTCTTTCTTTCTTATAAATAAAAGATGTATTTTATGTATTTGAAAGGCAAAGTGGCAGAGAGAGGAGAGGCAAGGAGAAAAGTTCTTTCAGCCACAGGTTCACTGCCCCGGATAGCTGAAATGGCCAGGGCTGGGCCAGGCTGAAGCCAGGAGCCTGGAACTCCACCTGGGTCTCCCACGCGGGTGCAGGGGCCCAAGCACTCGGGCCATCTTCTGCTTTCCCGGCGCATTAGCAGGGAACTGAACTGGAGCAGAACAGCCGGAACTTGAACTGTGGCTCCCTCCAATATGGGGTGCAGTGGCTTAACCTGCTGCACCACAACGCTGCCTCCTCATCCCAACTTCCCACGAACTCTGCTTGTTTATCCACTGGTGAGCAGGACTTAAGAATCGAACCCACACTCTCCTATGGGATCTGGGCGTCCCAAACAGCGGCTTAACCCACTGCCCCACATACCCACCCCTCCTAGACTCGTCCATACGGGTACCTGCTGGGCCAGGGACACAGGTGGGCCCCAGTCAGGAGGGGGTCTGTGCCCACCACACTCCCCACCCCAGGCTGTGCTCCATGGCCACGTGCTGCCCCAGTCCTTTGGCAGACAATTTACAGACCACATTTCTCCACCCTCGGCTGGCCCAGTGCCCGCCTCAGGGCCCCCTCAGCCCTCGGGATGCCTTTGGGACCAGGAGAACAGGCTGCCAACCTGGGGGCTGCAGCCCAGGTCCCACCTGTGCCTCTTGAGCTCGGGGCCCTCTCCCCAGGAGACAGCTGATAGGGTGGGCATGGAAGGGAAAGAAGATCCTAGGGAAGCTGCAGCCGGCTCCCTATGGCACGAAGGGGAGTGGGCACCATGCGGTTTTTCTAGCGTAACGTTTTAAAACTGCGTTTATTTTTGTATTTTTGCATTTGACAGGGAGGGAAAGAGAAAGAGAACACTCCTGTCCATTGGCTCATTCCCAAACGGTCCCAGTGGGCCAGGCCAAAGCCAGGACCTGCAACCCCATCCAGGTGGCCCACATACCCACCCTGGGGACCCAGGGTGGCAGGGGCCCCAGCCCTCGGGCCATCACCTGCTGCTGCCGCCGCCAGAACGGGTATTAGCAGGGAACTGGAATCCGGGGCTGGGACTCGAACCCGGGCATTCAGGCCCATACGGCGTCCTCCTCAGGAGCACAGATCCCAGCTCCCGGCTTTCACTTTGTTGGAGCCTCAGTTTCGGCCTCTGGGAAATGGGGACGGTACGGTCTGCTACAGGGGGCGGCGTGGTGGGGATTCAGCCCCAGGGACCCCCGGGCGGGAAGGCTTGGCTCGGGCCACCGCTGCCCCGCCGGCCCCGGGCCGCCGAGGGTTAAGGAGGAAGCCCCACGCCCCCTTTGACGGCGCAGAGCCCACCTCACCGCCGAGGCTGAAAAGGCGTCGGAGAGGCGTGGGCGCCCCGCAGACCCTCCCCGCTGCTCCGGGCCGCGGCCGCGGGTTCGGTCCGGCCGCCGGCGCGCTCGTCGTCCCCGGGCCAGGATGAAGCTGGCTCTGCTCCTGCCCTGGGCGTGCTGCTGCCTCTGCGGGTCGGCGCTGGCCACCGGCTTCCTCTACCCCTTCCCGGCCGCAGCCCTGCAGCAGCCGCACGGCTACCCCGAGCCGGGCGCCGGCTCCCCCGGCAGCGGCTACGCGAGCCGCCGGTGAGTGGGGGGCTCGGGGCGGCGGGGCCCGGGGGCCTGGGATGGGCATCCGGCGCGGCTGGAGCCGGGGCCGGCGGGGGGCTGGGGGCGCAGAAACCGCGGGGCGCGGAGTTGGGGACCCGGGGCGGCTGGAACCGGGGCGGGTGGGAGCTGGGGGCGCGCGGTAGGGGACCCGGGGCGGCTGGAACCGGCGCCGGAGACCTCTGGGGACCCCGGATGCCTGGAACGCGGGACAGCGGAGTTTGGGGGTGCAGAGCGGGGGTCTGAGGGTGGGGCCCGGGCCGCAGGAGTCTCGGCCGCGCCCACTCTATCTTCCTTCCTTTCTCTGCTTTCCCGAGCTTCGCGCTCCGGACTGCGGGCGCCCAGTGCAGGGGCTCGCTCGGGTGTGCGGCGGGGGCGCCCGCCTCTCGGTCCCCGGCTCACGTGGCTGCGCCGCGCTCACCTGCGCCGCGGCGGCTTTGTGCTGCGACGCAGGTTCCCCTGGGGTGCGTGGCCGTGGGGGGCCGGCTCGGGCGCCTCTCCCTGGGGCCACCCGGAGACAGCGGAGGGCGATTCTGTGCATCCCTTGGGCGCTGGGGCCGCAGGGGAGCCTCGGCTGCCGGTCCCCAGCCAGCCGGGGCCGCGAGGCCGCCGCAGGTCGGCGGAGGAGCCGTGGGGCGCGTGGGCGGCCGCTCTCCCCATCGCCGCCAGGGGGCGCCCTGGCCGCTGCCGGGAGGGTCCGCGCTGGGTCCCCTAAGCCCATCCTGGAACCCCCCGCCCCCAGCCAGAAGCCAATCAGCGCTGCGGCGACTCGCTTGAACTGGAGCTCCCGCATTTAATGGCAACCGGGACGCACGCAAGTCGGCTCGCGGGCCGACGCATCCCGTGTGCTCCCCCCACCATCCCCGGTCTCCTTGGCTCCTTAATCCCACCCAGGGTTATGGAACTAACATTGATGGCGGAAACCGAGGCCCAGAGAGGGTGCGGTCCTGTCACTGGCAGCTCCGAACCACAGCTTCGCGCCCGGGCCGCCCTCCTCCGCACGGGGCGCCTCTGCAGGCTGAAGGGCCCATCCCAGGCACTGCCTTGTGGGAAGGAGACAGGGATAAAATAATAATAATAACCTGTCTGGAAAAATCTGGCGTGCGATTCTCTCTCCCTGGCTTTGTCTGGAAATATTTATCGGCCCTAATTGGCACCGTGGCCACGGGCACCACGGGAGAAGAGCCACAGGGCAGCAGGTGCAGCGCCGTCTCATTGAGGAGCATTGAGCAAGGAGAGCGCGCGCCCCTGGGTGTGTGAATGCCAGGGACAGAGTTTTTAGGGAGTCTTTTTCAGCAGGTGGCTGCACAGAGAGGCCTGGGGCTGGGCTAGGAGGTTGCAGGGAATGCTCACTAACCCCCCCACCCCCTGTACTGAGCAGGTACACCTGTACTGAGCAGGTACAGACTGGGGTTCCGCCTCATTGTTCCCCGAGCAGTGCAGTGCAGAGCTCTGGTACTACAAGCTGTCTAAAGATGATTGAGTCTACGCATGGTGTGCGTACCTCCTGGGTAAACCCTGCACCATTTAATACGAGGCCTTTGAGAATCTTGGGTTTTATAAACATTATTATTATTTTTTTTTTTTTTGAAAGGCAGAGTGGTAGAGAAATAGAAAGAGAGAGGTCGTCCATCCACTGGTTTGCTCCCCAGATGGCCACAATGGCTGGGGCTGGGCCAGGCAGAAGCCAAGAGCCCAGAGCTCCATCCGGCTCTCCCACGTGGGTGCAGGGGCCCAAGCGTCTTCCACTGCTTTCCCAGGAGCATTAGCAGGGAGCTGGATAGGAAGTGGAGCAGCCAGGACTTGGACTGGGGCTCTGATGTGGGATGACGGCATCGCAAGCCACGGCTTAACCCTCTGTGCCACAAGGCCGGCTTCCATCCTCCCATTCTGAACTCCATGGGGGTTTGTGGGCTGGGGGGTGCATCCTGGAACCCACCCTCCATGAATACCAAGGAACAAGTGTACCCCCTTGTCCGCTGCCTGCTTGCGTCTTGTCTGCCTGGGTAACTTTTGTGATTAAAAAGTGCAGGAAGAGAGACTAAAGACTCCACACGGGGTGTTGCGGGTTCCCTGGGGTTTGGGACGGTGAGGACCTCCCAGGGCTCAGACAGATGTGGGAATCTTCCGGAACGCCTCCCACCGGGCTGGGAGCAGGGAGGATGTGAGGACCCTGTGGAAAATGGATTCCTTACGGAGGTGTCGAGGGGGCGTGGCCTGCTCCCCAGAGTTCCAAAAACCGCACAACCGTCGCAACTTCCTGTGTCTCCTGAGCTGTCAGTCACAGATAGCCCTCATCTTGGGAGCCCAGAGCCTGGGGCTGGTGGCAGCGTCACCTCCTATGGGACCCCGTGGCTGTGCATCGTGTCTCCTTGGGGTCTGAGTGTGCACACTCCGCCTGCCCGTGCCCTCTCTCTGGGGTGGGGGGGGGGTGTAGCTTGCCTTACCCAGGGGTGCTCTGCTGGGGTCTCCCTTGTTAGAAGCCCAGCCGGGACCCCTCTGTGGAAGCCACTTTGGCTCCAGGAACGGGCCCCCGATTGCCAGCGGGATTTTGCAGCTTTGCATCTGGGCCGCTAATGATTTCTGCCAGCCACGGAGTTGTTCAGATGCCAAGGCTGAGATGAAAGAGAGGGCAGGGCTACCCCCCACGCCGTTCTCCCCGTCTACTGCCCCAAGCTGGAGAAGGCATTTGAGAAACTGAAGTCCCCAACTGCCCCTCGCCCGGGCAGATGCTCACCAGGGGCTCCGGCTGCTGTCTCCCCCGGCCCTCCATATCCATCCTCAGAGGCCACCAAATGGCACTGAGTGGTCCAGGAGTGGGAACCGGAGCAGGAGCCCCAAACCCTGTCCCAGCTACGCATCTTCCAGCTGGAGGGGACAAAGCTGTCCACAGAAGTGGGGGTGAGAGCCAAAGAGCTGCAGGCGTGTCTTTTTTGTTTGCTTGTTTAAGATTTATTTAAGAGGCAAAGTTACAGAGAGAGGGAGAGACACACGGAGAGATCTTCCATCCGCTGGTTCACTCCTCAATTGGCTGCAATGGCCAAGGCTGGGCCAGGCCAAAACCTGGAGCCAGGAGCTTCTCCTGGGGCCTCCTATATGCGTGCAGGGGCTCAGGCATTTGGGCCATCTTCAGCTGCTTTCCCAGGCACGTTAGCAGGGAGCTGGATCAGAGGTGGAGTAGCTGGCACTCAAACCGGTACCATATGGGAGTCTCTCTCCCTCTCTGTCTCTCTCTCTTTCAAATTAAAAAAAAAAAAAAGGTCTTTAAAAACATACATCTATGTATGTAGTTTGCTATCGCCTTAACAAGGACACTTGCCTACTGCCCAGGGCTTGTCAGCTTTTGTGCTGGGCCCCGCCCTCTCCACTTCCGGTCTGGTCCCACCTCACCCCTCGCCCCAGCCCAGGTCCCCCACCCTCACCTAACAGTGGCCACCTGGCCCCAGCATCTCTGTGCTTGGTCTACAAAGGGGATGGTGGGCTGGGGAGGTGTCCCTCACCTTCTTGCCCCGTGGGGGGGATGTGGCCGGAGTGGCACCATGTATGGCACAAGCCCAGGGTGGGGGGCTCCTGTAGTCCAAGATTGAGGGCAGTTCTGTGTGAACTCACCTGTGAGAAGAGGCGAGGACGTGTGCACCCCAAGTCCTTGGGAGCCGAATGGCCTCCCCCTAAAAGTGACGGAGTAAAACGCACCCACGGGTCACACAGCATGGCCCCAGGGGGCGACTTCTTTAGCTCTCCATTTGGGGTAACACATTCGCTGGGGGCCATTGGCCACCTGCTGCTGACCAGCCCAGGGCTTAGGGTGCCGTCGGCGCTGCCCGTCGTGCTGGAAGAAGTGGCCTCCACCATCCCTGCCAAGGCCGCGTCTCTCTGTGGCTGTGGTCCCCGGCGAGGACAACTCTGTGGTCTCAGTGGGTCCGGCTGGTTGGTTGGAGGGGTCAGGAGCCATGGGTGAGGGGAGACCCCAGGAGACCCCCAGAGGCCAGGGGCATTTTGTCTCCAGCTCCGGCGTCCTCCCTGGGAAGGGACGGAGGTCAGGACCTGTGGCAGGTTCTGATCCCCGCTGGGGCAGGGTCTGATCCCCGCTGTGAGGACACGTTTCCCTCTCCCCCTCCTCGCCTTCTCCCCACCACCTTCCCTCCTTGTCTCTCTGTCTCCCCCCTTTCCAGCACGGCTGCTGGGTCCCCGAGCCTGGAAATGACATGTTCTGGAAACCCTACAATGCTTAGCATCACTTTTGTGTTTTGTAGGTGGCATCTGGTGGTGGCACCTGGTGGTGCCGGTGGCGGTGGGGGGAGGGGAGGACGTTGAGGCATCCTTGTGGGGGGGCTTGGTGCCAGCCTGGGTGATGCCCACCTCCTGGGTGGGGCCTCCTGGCCGGGGATGGGGGGAGTTCTCAGCCTCTCTCCCTCCACTCTCCTGCTCCTCCCCCTCTCCGGCCCCGCCCTACCTCTGGCTGTGGCCGTGTGTGGACACAGGGAGGGCTGGGATTGGTGTGCACCAGCTGCAGTGCCGGGGTGTGTTTAGAACTTGACGGGGTGGGTGTGGCGATGGGAAGCCTGCCTTCCCAGTGCCTGGGTTCCAGATCTCTGCCTTCCATCCAGCTTCCTGCTAATGTGCACCGTGGAGGCAGCGGGGGTGGGGGTGGCCCAGGGACCTCTAGTGATCCTTCCCCCACCCCTGCCCCTTGTGGGGGATGCCCTGGGGAAGGGGAGATGCCTGGCTTGAATTCCCCGCTCCTGGCTAACCACACTGAGAGGGAGAAACCATAGGAGAAGGGGGAAAAGTCTTATGTCTCAGTACTTTTAATAGTGGCCTCCTGTTTTTTGTTTTGTTTTTAAGATTTAGGGGGAGGGAGGGAGGGAGAGCGAGCGAGTGAGAGCTTCCATCCACTGCTTCACTCCTCCCATGGCTGCAACAGCCAATGCTGAACCGGGCCAAAGCCAGGAGCCAGGAGCTTCATCTGGGTCTCCCGCATGGGTGTCCGGCCCTCGGCTGCTTTCCCAGGCACATTAGCAGGGAGCTGGATCGGAAGTGGAACAGCCGGGACTTGAACCGGCGCCCCTGTGGGATGCACCACGGAGCTGGCCCACTCTCCAGGTTTAGAACGAGGGCCTCACGTGTTGCTCAGCAGGGCTTGCTGTCGTGCTGCCGCTGCGGCTCTAGGTACGGATCCCCTAAACGGCAGGGCTCATCGGGGGAAACTGGGGAGCTGTGGGAACCGGACGTCGGGCAGTTACGTCACCTGTGCGCTCCACCTGGCTCCGCCTCCTGACTTCCGCTTCCTGCACCTGTAGCTCCTGGCCTGAGGCGGTGATGCCCAAGTCGCTGGGTCCCTGCCACCCAGGTGGGAGACCGGGATGGAGTTTCTGGCTCCTGGTTCCTGTCCAGGCCCAGCCTTGGCCAGGGTGGGCATCTGAGGATTGGGCCAGCGGATCCAGAGCTCTCTCGCTCTCGAACACTAAAAATGGACGTGCAGACTCACGCGTAACTGGGGCCTGGGGCTGTGTGCTTTCGTGGCCTCTGCGGGTGTCCTCTCTATGTGGGTGGCCTTGGGAGCGCAGCCCCGAGCATGGGGACTCTGGAGACGTCTCTCAGTGCCTGGAACGTGAGGCCGGCGCGTGCGCAGGCACACATGTCCAAAACCAGTTCCCTGGAACAATGCTGGCTGTGCCCACGTGGAAGCCTTGTTTGTTGTATTCTATCTAGGTCACAGAAAATGCTGTCAGGACTCAGGGAACGGATTCCGCCGCCCCCTCGGGGCCTGAGCTGTGTGAGAGACTGCGGCACTGGGCGCTCCAGGGACCTCGCCCTCTGATTCCTGGTGCCGGGGCCTCCTGCTTCTGTCTCTGAAGACTCTTTCTCTCTCTTTGTTCCTCCCTCCCTTCCCCTCTTCCTCCCTCTTTATTTCTTAAAGATTTATTTTATTTGCAAGGCAGGGATACAGAGAGAGAGAATCTTCCATCCACTGGTTCACACCCTAAGTGGTTGCAACAGCTGTGGCTGGGCCTGGCAGAAGCCAGGAGCCTGGAACTCCATCATCTGGGTCTCCCACGTGGGTGCAGGGCCCAAGCACTTGGGCCATCCTCCACTGCACTCCAGGGCCACAGCAGAGAGCTGGACTGGAAGAGGAGCAATGGGGACAGAATCCGGCGCCCCGACTGGGACTAGAACCTGGGGTGCCGGCGCCGCAGGCGCAGGATAAGCCTAATGAGCCGCGGAGCCAGCCGGGACACAAGTTCTTGAACCATCATCCGCTGCCTCCCAGGATGCATTAGGAGGGAACTGGAATTGGGAGCAGAGCCAGGACCTGAACCCAGGCTTTGGGATAATGGGATGTGGGCGTCTCAGGTTGTGTCTTCTCACGCGTGGGGTAAGTGCATTGAACATTTCTTTATGATAAAAACATCGCAGCTCCAACCTCCCAGGGGAAGACAGAGCCATGGGCACGCGTGGAATTGGCCGTGAGACAAGCGTGGTGCGCGTGAGCAAGGGCTTGTCTGGGAGTCTCTGTGCCTCACTCTTCTCACCTGTGAGATGGGGCTGCTCCCGGCATTCGCTTCGTAAAGTTACGGTATGAATAAGGTTCTTAGAAAAGCGCACAGGAAGCACTTTATTTGGGTTCCACAAAAGTAGGAGGCCCCTGAGGCCTTTTCTGGGGGAGCAGTTTGTTAGGATGGGGAGGTGCTGGCCTGGTGGATGAGGCTAAACCCTGAGGACTTCCTGGAGGAGTTGCTGTTGGGGGTGAGTCCTGTAGGGTGAGCAGGATTGTTGGAGGCACACGGTCCGCTGGGGGGAGGGCCTGGCTTATGTGGGTAGTGGGGTTGGCTTTGGAATGGCTGGGCCAGGGGCGTGGCCTGGCGGGGACAGCCTGGGCCTCTGGAGCTGAACATGGGCTCTTTTCCTGATGCCTTGGGGAGCTTGACCCTTAGGGTCTTGGCGTGGTCACGGCCAGGCCCGTGCCAGCTCTGCCGGTCAGGGGAGGCTGGCGGAGGAAGGAGCCAGTTTCTGAGTCCTGGAGGGAGGTAGCAGGGATGGAAGCAAGGCAAGGACCGCGGATGGAGCAGGGGGAGAGGAGAACTTGGAGCTGGCCGTGGATGCTGGGCCAGGGACAGGCGGGGACCTAGGTTGCAGACCCAGGCTGGCCCCGAGCCCGCTGCTTTGCTCCCTTGGAACATTGCGACGTCTCTGCAGCATCTCCTCTTGTAACAGGCAGCAAAGCACAGAGCTCACACCCCCCGGAAGGCAGCACCCCTCCCTCCGTATGGGCGGGGGACTGGCTGCCGCGCCCTTGGCTGCCAACGCCCACGGATGCACAAGCCCCTTGTGTCGGCGCAGAACGTGCCCATGCGTCCAGCCTCAGACGCGGTGGCGTGGCTGGGAGGGGCGTGTCCGTGTTCAGTGTAGATGAAATTCTTTTTTGGCCACCGACCGGGGTTCAGCCCGCAGATGCTGTGGGCGTCAGCCCTGTGGCGTCTTCACACCCATATTGTGCCACCTCGCCCTGGATTCGCACACAGGAGGCACTCAACGGATGTTTGTTGAGCACATCAGTGAACAAAGGGACGGGCGGATGGATAAGCGCACGCCTCGACCTCTTCCTTGTGGGGAACCGAGGCTGTGGCCCCCAGCTCTGAGCCCGCGGTTCCAAGGGATCCTGGCGCACGGTCCTCATCCAAGCTCTGGGAGCCGCTTCTCGAAGGACACACGGAGGCGGTCACTTCTCGCCTCCAAGGGGCAGTGGGCGGAGACCGGGCGGCCCGCCCCTGTGTGGCCAGACCCTTGGTCAAACACTGACTCTCCTCCCGCTTCCTCCCGCCCCGCCTCTCTCCCCGGTCTGTCTGCTATTTTAAAATCTGTTCCCAGAGCAACAGTTCCTACGGCCACAGGAACACGGCTCCTGGCTTCTCCAGGCTCGAGCTGGGCCGGCGCTTCATTGCCGCCCCGAGAGCGCGCGGAGCTGGACCCTGCCCAAGTGCGCCTGGGGCGGGGGAGGGGAGGGCGAGAGGATTTTCGGGAATGTGCACACACGGCGCCCCGGGGACCCTGCAGTCGGTCACGTGGAGGTGTGCACACGCCCCCCCCCCCCCCACTCCTCCTCCCCAGTCATCCAGGGGTCCCAGCCTTGCTGTCGCCCAGAAATGAGGCCCGGGGTGCTTTTCTTTGGAGACCTGGAAGAGATCAACTTGGGGCGGCTGTGGCACAGGGAGTTAAGCCGCCACCTGCACCGGGCAGGTTCGAATCCCAGCTGTTCCAGCTCCCTGCTAATGCGCCTGGGAAAGCAGAGGAAGATGGCCCAAGTGTTTGGACCCCTGCACGCACATGGAAGACTTGGATGGAGCTCCAGGCTCCTGGCTTTGGCCTGGCCCGGCCCTGGCTGTTGTGGCATTTGGGGATTGAACTAGCACATGGAAGATCTCCGTGTCCCTGTCTCTCTCCCTCTCTCTGTCACTCTGCCTTTCAAATCAATCTTTATTTGTAAATGACAGAGCCCACTGGGCTATGAGCTGGAGTCAGGCCAGGTTAGTTCCTTAATCCTTGTGGATGGAGGCTTGGGCTCCGTAGCCTCAGAGTGGTCTGGGTGCAGGGTGGAGCTGCCCGGAGCAGCCTTTCCCAGGTGCCAGTGGGCCCGAGGAGGAGAAATGTGGGGGTTGGTCGTTAACAGAGCCTGGAGCTGTCCCCCTAAAGAGGGAGAGAGTGAGGAGCCCTGCGTGCTGAGCCCTGACTCTACCTCACTGCGCCTCAGGTTCCCCATTTGTAAGATTGTCCTGGGACTCACACGAGTTAGTGTTTATATGAGAGTTTATTATATAGTGTTTATACGAGAAAGTGTTTGTGGAAAAATGGAACTAAAAGGCAAACTTCTTTTGGTGCAAAAAGCTTTGAAATCCGTGCATACGACGTGTCTTCCAAAAATTCATGGAAAACATATATTATGGATTATGATATTTTTGCACCAAATAAATCTATTTTAATTCCTTTTTATTTATTTATTTATTTATTTATTTATTTATTTTTTGACAGGCAGAGTGGACAGTGAGAGAGAGAGACAGAAAGAAAGGTCTTCCTTTTGCCGTTGGTTCACCCTCCAATGGCCGCCGCGGTAGCGCGCTGCGGCCGGTGCACCGCGCTGTTCCGATGGCAGGAGCCAGGTGCTTCTCCTGGTCTCCCATGGGGTGCAGGACCCAAGGACTTGGGCCATCCTCCACTGCACTCCCTAGCCACAGCAGAGAGCTGGCCTGGAAGAGGGGCAACCGGGACAGGATCGGTGCCCCGACCGGGACTAGAACCCGGGGTGCCAGCGCCGCAAGGCGGAGGATTAGCCTAGTGAGCCGCGGCGCTGTAATTCTTTTTTTTTTTTTTTGACAAGCAGAGTGGATAGTGAGAGAGAGAGACAGAGAAAGGTCTTCCTTTTTGCTATTGGTTCACCCTCCAATGGCCGCCGTGGCCGGCGCATCTCGCTGATCCGAAGCCAGGAGCCAGGTGCTTCTCCTGGTCTCCCATGCAGGTACAGGGCCCAAGCACTTGGGCCATCCTCTACTGCCTTCCCGGGCCATAGCAGAGAGCTGGCCTGGAAGAGGGGCAACCGGGATAGAGTCTGGCGCCCCAACCGGGACTAGAACCCGGTGTGCCGGCGCCGCAAGGCGGAGGATTAGCCTGTTAAGCCATGGCGCCGGCCTAATTCCATTTAACAAACTCCCAATTCATACTTTAAAAATTTATTTTAAAGAGAGAGAGAGAACGGAGACAGAGAAAGCTCTTCCATCTGATGACTCACTCCTCAAATGCCCACAACAGCCAGGGTTGGACCAGGGTGAAGCCAGGAGCTCCATCCAGGTTTCCCATGGGAGTGGCGGGGACCCAAGCACCTGAGCTGTCACCACTGCCTCCCAGGGTGCAGGAAGCTGGATTTAGCGCAGAGCCAGCGCAAAGCCCGGCTGGCACAGTCGGTAGAGCCCGGGACGCTTAAAGCAGCGCCAGAGGTTGAACCTGGGCACTCCGATATGGAATGCGGGATCCCACACAGCGTCTTATCTGCACCCCGAACTCTCGCCCCTCTAAGAGCATCTGAAGGGCCTCTGTAGGGTGCTTAGGACAGCGTCTGGCTGCAGCATTGCAGCCCGGTGGCAGGATGTGCTAACACACAGCCTTGCAAAGCTTGGGGCCTTGGGGCCACGGGGCCACGGGGTCACGGGGAGGGGCTTCACAGGCAAACGTGGCCGCAGCGGAGTCCTACCTGGGCAGCGTTTTGTCTGCAGGAGGATCTGGACTGTGTTCTCCCGCCCGGCGGATGAGGCCACATGTGGAGGACTTCCTGGAGGCGTCTCCCTTTGAAGCGGGTCGTGTGGGACCAGCTCAGGGCGCAAGCACTGGCCAGGGTCATTTGCAGGGAGCCAGAGAAAGATAAAGGGGAGGGGGCTGTGGGTTCAGTCTCGGCACGTAGGACTCTGCCCAGGCCTGGGATGATGGGTGAGGACCCATCCCCACCCCCAGAGGGACCTCAGCTTCTAGGGTCAGCCCCAAGAGTAAGTCTCTCCAGGATGTGACCCGGGAGCAGGCTGCAGGATCTGGGGTCCCTGAGACTTCCAGGCCTGTCCATGGTAAGGCCTGAGGCTGGGGTGTTCCTAAGGAGAGTGAGCCCCAGGCAGGCAACAGCCAGGAAACCCCAGGAGCCCCGGAGGGCACAGGAGAATCTCCTCCCAGCTCCCCCCACCCCATCTCCTGCCGAGGGCCTGGGGCCACTCGCCCAGACAGCTGCAGCCCCCTCTTTGTGAACCTGGTGCCTCATTAGAGAAATGAAGCAAACAGGTAAGGGGGGGGGGCTGGGGGTCACCTGCAGAGTCACCGGGCTTCTGTTTGCTTGGAGGAGGGCCCAGTGCCGTGGCTCCACCCACCCAGCTCCCGCCTCACTCAGCACCACTGGGAGGGGGCAGCAGCTCAGGGGCAAGGTGAGACAGCGGCACCTGTCGGAGCCGGGTGTGTAGCCCAGCATTTGCTATCCTGGCTGGTTAGGCTGCGGTCCCCGTCCCCCTCCCAAGTCCTGGAAGGCCAGAGACTGGGTGGCATTTGAGAACCCCCACAGTTCCCAGCACCAGGAGGCGCCCCCCCCCCAGCCCCTTCCTCTCTCAACGGCTCAAGCTTTCCTCTTCCCCAGGAGACACTTCTGGAATGACGTCCTACTGATCCAGCCCTTGGCCTCCCAGCTCCTGTGGCTGCGGAGCCGGTGGCCGAGCACTGAGCTGCTTCTGGCTGTCGGGGGGGACCCGGCCAGTTGCCTCCGGCTTCAGACATTCTTGCCTTTCCTGCTGCCCCTGGAAGGGCACGTCCAGGGAACCCACACTTCTCCCTCGCTGCCTCCCTGGGCCTGACTCGGTCACACGGCTGATTCCTGGGCTCCGGGAACGTCTCGGGCTGCCTGGACCCTGATGCTGGGAGTCACGTGACCCTGGGCTGCTGCAGGCTTTGCCAGCCTTCGCCTCTCTCTTGTTCTGTGGCTGTTAGCTGAGACCCTGACACCCTTCATGCAAGAGCTCTGGGCCTGCCTGGGGAGGCAGCCGGGGTGGCAGGAGCGGCCTGGAGGGAGCTCTGTCCACACCCTGCCTGGCTGCTGCTGGCCTGTCTTGGTTTTCTGCTCACCGCCTGCTGCCTTTTAACTTCATGCTTGTTCCTGCTGTAGGGCCTGCATGTAGACGTCCCACTTAGCGGAGCCCCTCCCGAGCCTCAGGGCGGGAGGCCATCAGGGGCTGATGCTAGTGGGATTTCAGTCCAGGTAAGGATGTCCATTGTCTCCAGGGCTGGGGCTGGTCCCGGCTCCCCTGCACCTGTTGGTGCAGTTGGGAGGGATCACAACCAGGGCTAGGGCTGAGTGCCTGGGGTACAGTCGTGACTGTCTGGGGCCTTCGGGCCTCTGAGCAAGGGAGCCTTGGGGACTCTTGATTGTCACTGTGTCCCCAGCATCTGCCGATAGAGAGCCACAAATAAATAGATGACAACACTAAGGGGGGTTCACGCTGGGTGTCGGTTTGCCAGCTGTGGGCAGGTGGCCAGTCCAGATACCTGCAGAGGGGCTGCAAGCACAGACTAACCTCTCGGCACTTTTTTTTTTTTTTAAAGATTCTTAATTTATTTGAGAGGTAGAGTTATAAACAGAGAGGTGGAGAGACAGAGAAAGGTCTCCATCCACTGGCTCACTCCCTAAATGGCTGCAATGGCTGGAGCCGAGTCAATCTGAAGCCAGGAGCCAGGAGCTTCTTCCGGGTCTCCCCCACGGGTGTAATGACCCAAGCACTTGGGGCATCTTTTACTATTTTGCCAGGCCATAGCAGGGAACTGGACTGGAAGAGGAGCAGCCGGGACTCAAACTGGCATCCATATGGGATGCTGGTGTGAGCTTAGTGCGCTACGCTACAATCCCAGTCCCCTCTTGGCCCTTTCAAGTCAGGCAAACTTGGGTCCCTTTCTGGCCATGGCCAAGCTATGTTTCCTTTGCCTCAGTGTGTTCATCTGTGAAATGGGACTCCTTGTAGCCAGTTCCCGGGCTGTGGGAACATCGAGTGCTCTGTCTTGATCAGGGCTGTGTGTCACCCTGGACTTGGCCTTGCTCTTCGGGGTTGTGTGTCTCCTGGCCTGGTCTGCTTTGTTCCTGTTGTGTGTATTTGCTCTGTCACTGGGCTGCACGCCCGTGGGGTCAGCACCCCATCCTTGATGGCTTCGTCTGCTCCGACTGGTAGCCCAGGGCTGAGCACCGGGCACCCTCAGGATTCAGCTGCAACCAGACCCCGGGGGCACCCCTGTGTTGACTTCCCAGGCTGCAAACGAGGTCCAAGTTACACGGGAGGCTGCAATTGAGCTCAAACCCGGAGCGCCCAGCCTGGTGGCTCCTGCCTGACGCTGTGTGTGGACCCAGCCTGTTGCATGAGCAAGGGGCTTGTCAGGGAGCAGCTGGTGCTGGGAGTTGTCTGCCTGCTGGGCTGGCGCTGGGGACAGCTGCACACGGGGACGGATACAGGATCTGCCCGGGATTAGAAACGGGGCGAGCCATGCCCGTGGGGAGCCGCAAGGAGCGCCGGGAAGTGCGTCTGCCCTGCTGCAGGGGGTGGGCAGCCCTGCAGGGTGGATGGGTTCCAGGGCGCCAAGGGTGGCTGAGCAGGCCCCCTTCCCGCCCGCCCACCCGCGGGGACGCAAGCTGACCCTCCCGAGAGAGCCGCTCTGTTTCCGCTGGACCTGAGACCAATCTGGCCTCCAAGAATGATGTGAGAAGTTGGGAATGGAAACCAAATGTCGGTGTCAGGTAGACAGAGCTGCGGGAAGCAGGGGCGGCCCGGCTCAGGCTCCTGGGGCCAGCACAGGTGTCCGGGTGGAAGGGGATCCACCTATTTCCTTTTTAAAAAAAGTTAATCCCCTCGTTCTTATTATATTTATTACAGGGAGTCTGGAAAAATAGAAAGAAATCAATCATTGATCGTGGCATTTTGTAAACATTTTTAAATGTGGTCAGAGATACACAACATTTAGCTTTTTTTTTTTTTAAAGATTTATTTATTTATTTATTTGAAAGTCAGAGTTACACACAGAGAGAAGGAGAGGCAGAGAGAGAGAGAGAGAGAGAGAGAGAGAGAGTCTTCTATCTGCTGGTTCACTCCCCAATTGGCCTCAATGGCTGTAGCTATGCTGATCCAAAGCCAGGAGCCAGGAGTTTCTTCTGGGTCTCCCACGTGGGTGCAGGGGTCCAGGGACTTGGACTATCTTCTGCTGCCTTCCCAGGCACATTAGCAGGGAGCTGGATCGGAAGTGGAGCAGCCAAGAGTCAAACCAGTGGCCGTATGGGATGCTGGCACTGCAGGTGGCTACTCCACGGTGCCCGGCTCGGGGAATTCTATCTTTAGTCTTTGGGAAGTCAGCGTGGGATTTTCCGAAGTAGTTACACCATTTTACATTCCCAGCCAGTTTCTCCACGTTGTCACCAGTGCTTGTCATCTCCGGTGCTAGTTTTTAATTTTTCTTTTGGTAGCAGCCAGCCTGCTGGGCGTGAGGTGCTGCCGCATCGTGGCTTTGGTTGCACCTCCCTCCCGATCAGCGCGGCTGGGTGTCTTTCACATCGGTCGTTTGTACTTGGATCTCTTGGGTGCCTATTAAGTGCTTTGCCCCTTTAAAATTGTGTGTGTGTGTCTGCGTTTACTGTTGTACAAGCTCCTGCCGCGTTCTAGATGCTGGCCTCTGATCAGACGTAGCGTTTTTCTCCCATGTTTGTGAGTCGCCCGGAAGTTTTAGATATGGATGGCACCTGATTTAGCTGTGGTTTTCTTCCCTGGTCGGCGCAGTCATCACCAAATCCAATCCAATCCTAAGGTTTCTCTCCATGTTTCCTTCCATAGAATTGAAGGCTTTTGAGGTTTTACATAGAGGTCTTTTTTTTTTTTTTTTTTTTTTTGACAGGCAGAGTGGACAGTGAAAGAGAGACAGAGAGAAAGGTCTTCCTTTGCCGTTGGTTCACCCCCCAAAATGGCTGCTATGGCTGGTGCGCTGCACCGACTGAAGCCAGGAGCCAGGTGCTTCTCCTGGTCTCCCATGTGGGTGCAGGGCCCAAGCACTTGGGCCATCCTCCACTGCCTTCCCGGGCCATAGCAGAGAGCTGGATTGGAAGTGGAGCAGCTGGGTCTCGAACTGGCGCCCATATGGGATGCCGGCACTGCAGACAGTGCCAGCCCCAAGGGGGATGATCCTTAACCCTCTCCTTTGTCCTCCAGTTTTGCCGCATTGTTCCCTGAGCTTCTGTCTGCTGCGGTCTGGGCTGGCCGAGGGTGAGGCCAACAATCTTGGATTCTCCCTCACGGAGGTTCTGAAGATGCACTGTGCCTCAAGCCTCCCCGTGGTGTCGGACCCTCATTCCACTGTTTCTTGTTTACTCTCTCATGGTGATGGAGCAGACCCTCCAGTAGCTTTCTAAGAAAGGGAGGAGTGTGCAGGAGGCCGGGACTTGAATTCATACCATCTGTTAGCTTCTGGCTCTTAAGAATCCCCCAACTTCGCAATACACTAAATAATATGTACTTTTCACTTGATATTTCAACCAGCATTGTTAGTTGTGCTAACTCAGGAAGGGTTGCATGAGCAAGACCTCGGGAGGGGAAGAGAAGGGAGACCACTTGGGAAGATGGAGACGGGGGCTTTCTCCCCGCCCCTGAATGTAGAGAGTTCAGGTTCACACGCACTGTGGACCTACTGGGTGCTGTGAACTGCAGGGTGGCCAGAGGCAGCTGCCCCGTGCTCCAGGAGCTCCCCTGGGTCAGATGTGCACCAAGAGCAATGGCTCACAGCGTCTGGGCTGCAAACCTCAGCGCAGCCATGGGTGCACGGAAAAGTGCACCCGGGAGCGCGAGCTTGGTCCAAAGCCTCCTGGGAAACTGAGGCTGTGGCCTCTCCTCTGGAGCAGGTCCGGCCGGAGTGGGAAGGTCCTGGCTGCACCATTTTCTGCCAGGGCAGCTCTCCAGAGCCACTTTGACAAAGCCACAGAGGCCACTAGCTTTAGCAGGGTGGGGGCAGGAATCCCTTTGAAGTGGGAGTGGGTGGAAAGGGGAGGCTGCTCCGGAAATATCTCAAGAGGGAGGTCTCCTCTGCTGACCGAGTCCCTCCCTCCTCCCCCAGTGGCTTCCCGGCTGCACCAGGAACCAGGTTCCCAGCCTCGGGTCTCCTCTCCGCCCCTGCCCTTTGCCCCTGCCCGACCTGCTTACGGAAGCCTCTGTCCGGAGGCCGGCAGGAGGCCTGGCTCTGGAGACAGCGGCCTGCTGGGGGGACGGAGCCGGGGCAGATGTGAGCACACGCACACGCAGGTGTGCCCTGGTGGCAACAGTTTGTGTGTGCCCGTGAGTGGAGGGGGTCGGTCACCCCCTTTGAGCTGGGGTCGCCGGGGCTTGCTGGGGGATTCTGGTTCTCGTTAATGCTCCCTAAGGGTTTTGTCTGAGCCATGAATTCACCCTGGATGCACGGAGTGGCCAGGTAGCCACAGCGAGGGGTCGGAACGGCCACTGGATCCAAGATGACGGCCGTGGCTCCCAGGATGAGCAGGGCCACACCGAGACAGGGAGAAGCAGGCGAGGCAGGGCAAGTAGGCATCGGACTGGCCGCCTTGAGCAATACCAGGTTCTGGGGTGCAGGGGGTGTCCCTAGTCTGTCGGGCACCTGGCCTGCAGGGAGTAGGGCAGGTGGATGTTGGCTTGGAAGTGCCTGGCAAAGGAGGGGGTTGGGCTGTGGGCTCTGGGTTGATGAGTTTGGGAGTCAGGGGTGATGAGGGAGGCGGGAGACCCCAGGCAGGGGTTCTAGATGTCCCTAGAACAAGACGAGTCTGGCCTGCTTTGCTAGGGCTGACATAAGCCAGGAGCAAGGGAGACACACAGGGTCCCGTGTGGACCTCGCTTTGAGTGTTGCTGACTTGGAAGCAAGCTTAGATGTGGATCTGGGCCAGTGGAGCGGCCACTACTTAGCCAGGGTGAACCCACATGGACCTCAGACATTGCTACACATAATTTAAGGATGGACTCTTTTAAATCTATGATAGATTATACGTTTCGTTTTTCTTTCTTTTTTCTCTTAAAGATTTACTTATTTATTTGTAAAGCAGAGCTAGAGGGAGAGATGTTCCATCTCCTTGTTCACTCCCCCAAATGCCTGTGACAGCCAGGGCTGGGCCAGGCAGAAGCCAGGAGCCAGGAACTCCATCCTGGTCTCCCACGTGGGTGCAGGGGCCCAAGCACGTGGGCCATGTTCTGCCGCTTTCCCAGGCACCTTGGCAGGGCGCTGGATTGGAAGTGGGATGGCGGCAGGTGGCTGTTTACCACGGTGCCACAACACCGGGCTTTGGATTCTGAGCCACAAGAGAATGCATGTGTGTCCTTTCTAATCTCTAAGTTGGTGGAGTTTGTTAAAGTAGCAGAGGGAAACCGGCGGAGCAGGGCCTCTCTCTGGGGCACTCCCTTCCTCTGTAGAATGGGCGCCTGGTCCTGGTCCTGACTCGCAGGCTCCGAGGATCAAGCAGCCAGGGACCTTCGGGGCTGCTTGGCTATTGCTGGAAGGTGCTGTCCCCGCAGAGCAGCTTGGCGATCACAGGGCTCCCAGCGTCCTGCTGTGAGGTCCTGGGGTGGTGGGGACACCGTGGGGGGTAGAGAACATTACCTCCAGGAATTCTAACCCAACGTCTGATTAAAAGAAATCCTTCTAAAAGGAGACCGGCCAGGCTCCGGGTTTGAGCCTTTTCATGTGTGGTGTTTGGGGTGGCCTGGTTCAGAGCACTCCGCAGCTCACGACGGATCTAATTTTTTCTGTTTTTGATCCCCTGGCGAAACCCACAAACTAGTGGCATCACATCAGGCAGCTGCGCTCTGTCCCGGGATGGCCCTGGCTGCGGAAGACGCTCCGGGGGAACCCACGGCGGCGGCGGGGTCCCTGCCTGGGGGGAAAGCCCTTTAATCAGTGCTGGGAACAGGGCTCCCCCGGGGCTGGGGGTGGGAGCTGCCGTCCCCCCCCCCCCCCCCCCCCCCCCCCCCCCCGCCGTTCCAGGCCTTTCTTGTGGTCGACCCTGTGATGTCTGCAGGGAAAGGTGAGGGGAAGGTGGGTGCTGCCACCTTGCACTGCCGGGCACATCTGCCTTTAATCACCAGGGAGGACAAAGAGACCCCGGCAGGCAGCTCGGGTTGCTCCAGTGGGCTGCGGCCAGGCCGCTGTGTTAGAAGCCAGCCGGGGGTGTCAGTGGGCTCGTGGGGGCGGCTGGAGGAAACCTCCTGGAACCTGGCTCAGGTGGGGCCGGCCCAGCTCAGCCTGGGGGGTGGGCAGGGTTGTGTCCCAGGGTACCGGTGGCTGGGGGCAGCCCTGAGTGGGCTCAGTCCCTCCCGGTCCCCCGCCCATGCCACCTTCTTCATTCTTTTTTTTTTTAATAACCTTGTTTTAATTACTTTTAGCAGTGTTTCCTTAAACGATTTATTTCAGAATAGTTTCAAATTTACAAAACAAGGCCGGTGCCGTGGCTCACTAGGCTAATCCTCCGCCTTGCGGCGCTGGCACACCGGGTTCTAGTCCCGGTTGGGGTGCCGGATTCTGTCCCGGTTGCCCCCCCTTCCAGGCCAGCTCTCTGCTGTGGCCAGGGAGTGCAGTGGAGGATGGCCCAAGTGCTTGGGCCCTGCACCCCATGGGAGACCAGGAGAAGCACCTGGCTCCTGCCATCGGATCAGCGCGGTGTGCTGGCTGCAGCGCGCCAGCCGCGGTGGCCATTGGAGGGTGAACCAACTGCAAAAGGAAGACCTTTCTCTCTGTCTCTCTCTCTCTCACTGTCTACTCTGCCTGTCAAAAAATAAAAATAATTAAAAAAAAATTTACAAAACAAAGGTTGGGAACCAGTACAAAGAGTTACATATACCTCATGTCCAGTTTCCCCTGTTTCTTTTTTTTTTTTTTTTTTTAAGATTTATTTATGGCCGGCGCCACGGCTCACTAGGCTAATCCTCCGCCTTGCGGCGCCGGCACCCCAGGTTCTAGTCCCGGTTGGGGTGCCGGATTCTGTCCCGGTTGCCCCCCTTCCAGGCCAGCTCTCTGCTGTGGCCAGGGAGTGCAGTGGAGGATGGCCCAAGTACTTGGGCCCTGCACCCCATGGGAGACCAGGAGAAGCACCTGGCTCCTGGCTTCGGATCAGCGCGGTGCGCCAGCCGCAGCGCGCCAGCCGCGGTGGCCATTGGAGGGTGAACCAATGGCAAAAGGAAGACTTGTCTCTCTCTTTCTCACTGTCCACTCTGCCTGTCAAAAAAAAAAAAAAGATTTATTTATTTATTTGAAGGGCAGAGTTACAGAGAGGCAGACGCAGAGAGAGAGGTCTCCAAACCTCTGGTTCATTCCCAAAAGCCAGGAGCTTCTTCCAGGTCTCCCGTGTGGGTTCAGGGGCCCAAGCACTGGGCCATCTTTGACTGCTACAGCACAGACTCCTCCATATACAGTTTTAAGAGCTTAAAGATGGGGCTGGTGGTGTGGCACAGTAGGTTAATCCTCCGCCTGCGGCGCTGGCATCCCATATGGGCACTGGTTCTAGTCCTGGCTGCTCCTCTTCCAATCCAGCTCTCTGCTATGGCCTGGGAAAGCAGTAGAAAATGGCCCAAGTCCTTGGGCCCCTGCACCTGCGTGGGAGACCAGGAAGAAGCACCTGGCTTCTGGCTTCGGACCAGTGCAGCTCCGGCCATTGCAGCCAGACCCTTCTCTCTGTCTCTCCCTCTCACTGTCTGTAGCTCTACCTCTCAAATGAATAAATAAATAAAAATTCCACCCAAAAATAAAGAGCTTAAAGATCCTTCCCGCCCTCTCTTCTCCTTCCTATTTTCCTTCCAATTTCTACAATGACACGCTTTCCATTCACTTTGTAAGCACCAACTTAACCCTCCACTAGATACGGAATTCGAGAAGTAGTAAGTGGAAAAGCCACTGTTGCTCGGGGGAACAGACCAGAGCTATACACAAATGGTCAAATCTCAAAATGTCCATTTTGCTCCTACAAATTGTGTTTCTTCGGTACTCTGTGTATTAGTTACCGAGACCAGGGAAAGCATGTGACATGGCTTATTTCGCCAAGTGTGATGATCTGCGATTGCAGGCATTTTGATGTGACAAACAGGATCTCATTGTTTTTATACCCAGTATTCCACTGGGCGTGTATACCACGTTTTCTTTATCCAGTCATCGGTTGATGGACATCTGGGTTGGTTCCAGATCTCAGCTACTGAGTTGAGCAGCTCATGTGTGCTGTCAGTGATGTGTGCCCCTTGCTAGCCCTGGGCCGGGGGCTGGGGGGACGGGAACCCAGGGTGTCGCCCCCCCAGGATACTGCTTGTGTGTTCCATCTGTGTCCCTCTGGCTGGACGCCGTACCCACCCAAGTCCCAGCCTTGGGGACAACTTTGCAGACCTGGGAGGTCACCTGCCGCCCAGCAAGGATGGAGGGGCAAGGCTTTCCCTGGTTCCTTGAGACCCGGGGGCAGGGAAGCCTGGCCCTGGAGAGCCGGATGGGACGAAGAGGCCGTGGGCTCAGCTGTCTGCTCTGTCTGCCTCCGGGGAGGGGGGCGGGTGAGGAGGAGGAAGGGGGGAAGGAGGAGGAGGAAGCAGCGTTGTGGTGCAGTGGGCTTAGCCCATACTGGAGCACTTGTTGCTTTGCTTCTGATCTGCCTCCCCACTGATGCGCCTGGAAGATGGCGGAAGTGCCTGGTGCCCTTCTGCCTACATGAGAGACCCGGATGGAGTTCCTGGCTCCTGGCTTTGACCTGGCCCAGTTCCGGCTATTGAGGCCATTTGGGGAACCAGCGGATTTCTCTCTCTTTCTCTGTTTCTCCCTCTCTTTGTCACTATGCCTTTCAAATAAATAAATAAATAAAAAATCCTAGGGGAAAAAAAAAAAAAAACAAAACAAAAGGAAGAGGAGGAGGAGGAGGAGGAGGAGGAGGGGCCCCAGAGTGGGATGGGCCCAGCGCAGGGTCACACAGTGATGCCCGGGCTCCGAGCCCACTCTTTGTCTCTGGACGCAGTGTGATTACTTCCTGTTTCCGCCCCTACCTGCTGGGCCTTTGATGAGCTGCCAACCCTCATTGCCTCTGGGAGGCAGGAAGAGCAGGCCTTGGGGACACGCCATGTCCGCCCGTCTGGATTCCCTGGTGCCCGGGGAATCGAGGTACTAGGGCTGAGACCCCGGGCCAGCTGCTGGCCATGTGCCACAGGCTACCCCACATTTACACCCGGGGAGCAATGGACCAGCAAGGCTGTGCTGCCTGGAGGTCCCAGGGCTGGGGTCCATGCCATCCCCATTCCCGCAGTGGCAGCGGCTGGATATCCAATGTCAGAGTCCACAGCCAGCCCTGGAGCAGCCGCATTCCACAGATTCTTATCAGCCTCCCCCCAACCCCCAACCCCCTTTCTGGATGGAGCATTGGGAACCAGTCTCCCTGTTGATTGCCGAAGGAAGAGAGGAAATTGGAAACAGGAGCCCTGGCTTTGCTCCCGGCTCTGTCACCAGCTCGCTGTGCCACCTCTGGCCCTTTCTCCCCTTCTTTGGCCCTCGGTGCTCTCCTCTGCGACACGGGGCGGGGGGCAAGATTTCCAGGACCCTGTGGGGTGCACAGTCTTCGGAATTCTCCCTCCAAGTCCATGGGAAACCTGAACACAGCACAGCCCCTGCCTCCCAGGACGGGAGATGCTCTCGGCTCAGCTCCAGCCCTAGGAGCTTTGATGGGCTGCTCCTTCTTTCTAAAGAATTTGTTATGAAAAAAATTTATATATTTTCATTTATTAGAGAGAGAGCGAGAGAGAGGCAGGTCATCCATCAGCTGACTCACTCCCCAGATGCCCACAAGAGCCATGGCTGGACCAGACTGGAGCCAGGAGCCACCTGGGTGCAGGGACCCAAGCACTTGGGCCATCATCTTCTGCCTTCCCCGGCGTATTAGCAGGGAGAAGGATTGGAAGTGGAGCAGCCGGGACTTGAACCGGTGCTCACATGGGTGTTGCAGGTGGCGGCTTTGCCTGCCGTGCCATGACGCTGACCCTATAGGGATACTTGTCAGGGAGGTGGTGGGGTGGTCCATGGGGTGGCTCAGTTTGGACCCAGTGCACCTGCATGGCAGACAGACCGAGGAGAAGTCCTCTTGGGATGTCCTTGGACCCTCCTGGGGTTCAGCTTCCAGCCCTGCTCCCCTGTTCTGGCACCAGCAGGTGCTCTGGGAACCCCGTTCTGTCCAGGTTCCCTTCTCACTGAAACACTTTTACTTTCGCTTCTTTGCCAACAAGGTGAGTCCACAAGATCCTCCTGCGTCTCTCTCTCTCTCTCTCTTTTATATTAAAGATGCTTTATTCATGGATATTTCTTCGAAACACAGAACAACAAAGAGTAGGGGGAGAGAGAGAGAGAGAGCGAGTGAGCTTCCATCTGCTGGTTCACTCCTCACATGGCTGTACCAGCCAGGGCTGGGCCAGGCAAAGCCAGGAGCCTGGAACTCCATCCAAGTCTCCCACGTGGGTACAGGGGCCCAAGCACTTGGGCCATCTTCTGCTGCTTTCCCAGGTGCATTAGCAGGGAGCTGGATTGGAAAGTGGAGCATCCAGGACTCAAATGGCAGTCTAGGCCGGCGCCGTGGCTCAACAGGCTAATCCTCCGTCTTGCGGCGCCAGCACACAGGGTTCTAGTCCCGGTCGGGGCGCCGGATTCTGTCCCGGTTGCCCCTCTTCCAGGCCAGCTCTCTGCTGTGGCCAGGGAGTGCAGTGGAGGTTGGCCCAATGCTTGGGCCCTGCACCCCATGGGAGACCAGGAGAAGCACCTGGCTCCTGCCATCGGATCAGTGCGGTGCGCCGGTCGCAGCGCACCAGCCTCGGCGGCCATTGGAGGGTGAACCAACGGCAAAGGAAGACCTTTCTCTCTGTCTCTCTCTCTCACTATCCACTCTGCCTGTCAAAAAAAAAAAAAAAAAAAAATGGCAGTCTAATCGAGGCTGCTAGCATTGCCAGTGGTGGCTTAATTAACCCGCTGAGCCACAGTGCTAGCCTCAATGGCTCTCTTTACCTTCTGCCCCCACCCAGTGTGAACCCTGCCCCTGCCCACTCCTTCCAGGACGGGACACCATGACAGCTGCTGCGGGCAGCTCAGTGCACCCACGGCCAGCTCTGCCCGGGAGCAGGTGCCTCTTTGGCTGTGCAGCAGTCTGCCTCCCAGCAGCCACACGGGGGCCACGTGAGAGGTCTGACCCCAGGTCTGACCCCAGGGTAGGGAGCTAGGACTCCCTCCAGGACCTCACTTGCTTCTGCTCAGTAGATTGGCGGACCCGTGCCCTGCTGGGGAGGGCTGATCTGACCCAAGGGGCGGTCTTTGTTTCCTGTTGCTATACCTGCTTGCCCTCTTCCTAAAGGATAAAGAGGTATTCAGCTCAGGGTCCTCGAGGCTGGGAGGTTCACGGCTGAGGGGCCGCGTGATGGGGGGCTTCTTGCTGGCGGGACTCTGCAGGGCCCGGGGTGATGCAGGTTGTCAGCGGTTGTCCCCCACTGACGGCGACAGGACCAAAGTGGCTGCATCTATAGCTCGTTAACCGGATAATCCGTAAGTGAATGGAGGCGCCCACCAGAGCAGAGCCCTTCTGATCCAAAGGTCCCTCCTGGAGATACCACCGAGAATGGGGATGAAGTTTCTAACACACGAACTTGGAGTTCACACTCAAACCAGAGCCGGGATCGCTCAGCTCCCCCTGGACCCCGCCATGGCCAGGTTCACTGCTCTGAGGCTGGCCTCGGTCCCCTCCCAGCTCGGTCATCTCCTGCTGGGGGCCACAGCTCTCTCCCCCAGGACACTGGCTGTCGGTTCTGTCGGTTTGCCGTTTTTCCTCCTGGGGCTGGTGACAGATGCCAGACGAACCCCGTGGAAGCAGTGCCAGGGACAGGGATGGCTTTCAAGACGCTGCCTGTGGCTGGGAGGGGGTGGGAGCAGGAGAGGGCAGGGGGAGGAGGTGAGCCCGGGCTGAGCCATGCCCGGGCCAGACCGAAGCCCCGCGCCTCTGCTGACCTGGCTGTTGCTGTCCCCCACAGGCACTGGTGCCATCACACGGTGACGCGGACCGTGTCCTGCCAGGTGCAGAATGGCTCGGAGACGGTGGTGCAGCGCGTGTACCAGGGCTGCCGCTGGCCGGGGCCCTGCGCCAGCCTCGTGAGGTAATGGCCGCGTGTGGGCTGCCTGCTCTGCCCCACCCGCTGTGTCCCTGCACAGCGCCGGGGGTGGCGGGCTGGAGCCCGGAGATGAGGGTTGTGCACAGGCTTATGGCACACCTGCTGTGTACAGGATGTAGGGGCTATGTGTGTGCCCAAGGACGAGAGGAACCTGCCCCCACTGAGGGGGATCCCCACAGACCGGGGCGGGGGTTGGACCACCCCAGACGAGGTGGGCCAGTGGACCGGGTGGGTGTGGAAGGGCCCAGTGAGGCTCAAGAGGGAACCAGCAGCCCGGAGGCTGCAGAACCGAAGGTGCGGCTGGGATGCTCTGGGAAACCAAGCCGCCCTCGCACCGACCCCACCCCTCTCGCTGGCCCCACCTGCCACAAGCCCCACCCCGACTTTTCACCAGCCGCCCCCCACCGCTAGCTCCACCCTGGGCCACAAGCCCTGCCCCTACCTTATCACTAGCCCCACCCCACAAGCCCTGCCCCACCTTTCCTAGCAACTCCGCCCTGACCCACTCTCACTTGCTCCACCCTGCCCCCACCCCTCTCATCAGCTCCACCTCTGCCGAAAGCCCCGCCCCGGCCTTGCCCCTCTCTCTGTCCTGGACCTCGCCATTATGCCAAGAGCACGCTGGTGTCGCCAAACTGACACACAGCACCAACCGTGGCCGGGCCATCCCAAGCTTGGCTGCACTTCCATTGCCAGAGACCAGCGTGCACCCAGCAGCCCCGGCCTGTGCTCCTGTCCCCTGCAGGGCTGGGCCAGCCAGTCCTAGGCAGGAACGAGTGGGCCCCCAGGTGTGGGGGTACCTTTAACAGTTGCGTAGTGCTCCACGGTGAGAAGGTACCATCTATTTGCCACATCCCGACTAGTGGGTATTTAAGTGGCTTCCTAGTTTTGGCCATTACAGATTATGCTTCAGTGAGTGGCATACATGCACAACGCTACATGCGTCACCCGTATGCACATGTGTGTTTATGTATGTTATGTGTGCATATGCACAGGCAGTGCCCGTGTGTGTATGTACACACATATATACACACATGAGGGTATTCAAGATGTTCATGGGAAATGGAATTAGGAGTAGGAATATATTTTGGTTGCAAGTTTTTTTTTTTTTTTTTTTTTGACAGGTAGAGTTAGGCAGTGAGAGAGAGACAGAGAGAAAGGTCTTCCTTCCGTTGGTTCACCCCCCAAATGGCCGCCACGGCCGGCGCGCTGTGCCAATGTGAAACCAGGAGCCAGGCGCTTCCTCCTGGTCTCCCATGCAGGTGCGGGGCACAAGCACTTGGGCCATCCTCCACTGCCTTCCCAGGCCACAGCAGAGAGCTGGCCTGGAAGAGGAGCAACTGGGACAGAACTGGTGCCCCGACCGGGACTAGAACCCGGTGTGCCGGCACTGCAGGCAGAGGATTAGCCTAGTGAGCCGCGGCGCCGGCTGACCTGTCCATATTT
Organism: Lepus europaeus; assembly: GCF_033115175.1. NCBI lineage: Eukaryota > Metazoa > Chordata > Mammalia > Lagomorpha > Leporidae > Lepus > Lepus europaeus. Next base: position 52,905,415 of record NC_084847.1, on the reverse strand, counting down.
TTTAAGTGATACACATATTCCATGTACCCTGGAAAAAATTTGCCAATGAAACTTTTTTTTTGCACCCAAATAAATTCATAGTTAAAAAATAATTTCTTTGCAGAGAGGCAGAAAGATGAGCTCCCGTCTGCAAATTCCCAGCAGCCAGGGCCGGGCCAGGCCGAATGCAGTGTGGGTCTCTCCTGTGGGTGGCGGGGATCCGCTGCCTCCAGAGCTGGAATCAGAGCCCGAGGTGGGACTGGAACCCGGGCACTCGGATATAGGGTGCTGCTGCCCCAAGCAGTGTCCCAGCTGCTAGGTCAAATGCCCCCAAGGCTGAGGCTGGGCCGGGAGCCGGGAACTCAGTCCAGGTCTCCCGTGGGGGTGGCAGGAGCCCAATCCCTTG